>NW_022196915.1:46286892-46298031 GCF_008632895.1 Mastomys coucha
ATATATATATATATATATATATATGTAAGTATTCCAAATTCTACCCTTGCCCTGAAAAAGCCTCCAAAATATGAAATATTTTGAGTCTCTAAGAAAATGAAAGGACCTTAGTTCTAATGCTCAGCACATGTTAAAGTCAGAACTGGCTGGACATGCCTATAAACCTGGCACTGGGTGGTGGGTAGAGACAGGCAGATGAGAGCTCTCTGGACAGAAAGCCTAAATAGTGAGCTTCAGGCTCCATGACAGATCCTGTCTCAAAAAGTAACATGGAGAATGACAGATGGAGACACCCAGTATTCTCCTCTGCATGCACCTGCATGTGTGTGCACTCCCTCCACCAATGTGCATCTATCTCACACGCAAAGTTAAAACCAGTAAATCAGGCTTGTGGCCAGCCTCAACAAGGGCTGCCTGAAAGGACGCTGCTGATTGTAAAGGAAAGGGGCTGGAGATGATGCTGCCCACAGAATACAGAGCCTCAAGCAGAAGGAAGGAGATGCTGGCTGGACCTGAGGGAAGTGTTTCTGCATCACAGGGATGGACATGAAGGGGCTACGCCAATACCTTCTGTCAGACACCACTTACCTCACAGACAGGTGATCAGAGCTGAAAGAGGAGGAGGGTTGTGCCTTCTGTAGGGGACAGCTGCCTCTCCACAGCAGTTTCTTACCTTAGTGTTGAAGCCTTCCGCGTTCTGAGTGATTCTGTAAAGCTGTGGGAACCTGAGCATGCTCTCCTGAGTACAAGACCTCTCGAAGATCCCCAGAGTGAAGGGCGGCAATGCTGTGAAGATCTGTGTGGAGACAATGAGCCGTTCGTTATTCAGAGCCCTTCTACCTCCCTCTGTGCCAATGTTTCAGCTTGTGGTCAGTGATGACTTAACTTCTACAGTCAAACCTGGGGCTGCATGATTCACAGCTCCCCAAACATCCTCCAAACAGAACAAAAGAAATAAGTCACTTTTTAAAACCTTTAATCCATGCCAATGAAGGCACAGAACACTGAAAACATAAATTCCTGATGAGCTACGAACTCATTGGTGAACAGTTGCCGTCCTGTTGTAGAACTTGCCATGATGGCGCTTGTACCACAGTTAGCTCTGGGAAGTGGCAGGTTTTCTGTCAGGGCTGGCTGCATGAGCTGTACAACCTTTGACTCTCTCCTAAGGTTTTAGGAGGCACAGGCAAGCCATACACTTACTCACTCAGCAGTCACTTACTGTGAACGAGATGGGGGCAGACGCTGTGTGGAACACTGACACTTCTCCAGAGAGAAAGATAGGCCAGGAAGCTTCTGAAGCCCCCATGTCGACTGCAGAGGTGACTCATGACCATAGTGGGACACAAATGTAGCACGTGAAGTGTGGGGGTTTGACAAGGTTGCTTGGCGAGAAGGTCATGGCACCATTGAGAAAAGGGATTCAGTGTATGCGACTTGCAGGGGACAGGATCTATATAGGATTTGCAAGATGATGCCGAGTGTGGACCATTGGCTCCTGGCACCTCCTCTGAGAAGAGCACCCTTCTAAAACTTGCAGGCACTGGCAATGTGTTTAGGGGGAAGCCTGTAGCACAGAAAGGATGTGGTTGGCTGAGGACACAGTAGGAAGATGAGAGGAGTCCCCAGAAATCATCGCCAGGCACTGGAGGCAGAGTGAGTGCTTTGAGGTGGGAACTTTCACCTGCTCTCCTCAGGGTCAGATGGGACCTGGCTTCTATATTGCCAAATAAAGCTGGATGTTTGAAGATGTGTCTGGCAGGAATGTGCCATTTCACTCTGGGGCACATGTGGCCCATAGGTCACTCTCTCACTTGGTTCTAAGAAGTTCAAAGAGACCGGCTCATAATTTACCCTCTGCTTGGATGGAATCCCTATCCACAAACCCAGCCAGCTCTGCAGCCATGGGATCCAACAAGCCTCTCTAAGAGAATCCTAAACCCACACCAGCTACTTGGAGACTGAGAATCTGAGCAGTGAAATGCACCTTTCCCTGGGCTGTTGGGAACAGACAGGTGACTGAGGCAGGAACTCTCTCATGCACCTGCTTTGGCCCAGGGCTGATGGAAAGCAGCCCTGGGGTTTCAACAGGCTACGAAGAGATGGAGAACTGCTGCTGCTGCTATCGCTTCTCTGCATCAACAGGTGGTGTGTGTTTCACAGGTGGAGGGAAAGGCCAAGGACTGTCTCGGGAGCTCTGCATGCATTTTGGGAGCATGCTTTCATCTCTGCTTCTCTGCATGTGGCCATGCATCCTGTGTATACCAGCTCGGACCCAGTTAGTTTTTTTCTTTTTCTCTTTTATTTGAATCGCTTCTCAATGTACTTCAAGCCCTCTTCACCCCCTCATTATCAGCGGACGGCCCAGCAAGCTCTACCATACCTCCTTTCTTTTAAGTAAACTGCACTCACCTAGATAGACTGGTTAGGGACCATGGTTTTTGTTGTTGTTGCTTGTTTGTTTTGTGTTTTGGTTCTGGTTTGCTTTTTATTTTTTACAAAACAGAGATGTTACACACATTTATCCTCATCATTGTTTTCTTGCTGAACAACACAGCACAGAAAGCCCAGAAAGCCCTTGGATTTAACTCGAATGCAGTCTTTTTAGTGTTCTCTAGTGTTCATATAATAACTCACAGTAGGGATGTACCATAGTTTTGAGTTATTAATCCATTAATCCATACATATTCATTTTGATTCTACCTCTCTTTTTGTTACCACAAACATGCATCAAACATCCACAATAGGCTACAATATATTCTTTGCTTTTTTCCCCCATGGGTCTAAGCTGCTGGGCCTAGAAGGAAACATGCAGTTTTAATTTTATATGATGTTGCCTGCTTGCATTTTAAAAAGAGTTCCAATCTTTATATTTCCCTTTGCAAAGAACGAGAGTGACCTTTTTGCCAGCTTTCCTATCTGTGGTTGTTTTACTCCACATTTATGATTCTCTCACTTGAGAAAGTCAGATATTAACTCTTTTACATTTCCCTGTGCACCAGTGAGTCCGCACATGCTGGCCATCTGGATCTGCTACTTTCTGCAACACTTAGCTAGGTCCCTTTTCTGCTTTTCACACATGGTTATCTGTCTCTGAGAGTTCTTTGAGTCCCTGGTTCTTTGGGTCTTTAAGTTGTGCTCATTGTCTACTGGATTTTTTTTTTCCTCTTCCAAAAATGGCTTCTTTTGCAACCTAATCACATTTAAGTTTTTTTTTTTTTTTGCTTTTTTGTTTTTGTTTTTCGAGATAGGGTTTCTCTGTATAGCCCTGGCTGTCCTGGAACTCACTCTGTAGACCAGGCTGGCCTCGAACTCAGAAATCCGCCTGCCTCTGCCTCCCAAGTGCTGGGATTAAAGGCGTGCGCCACCACCGCCCGGCCACATTTAAGTTTTAAGTGGTCAAAACCAGTGACTGTCGACTTGTTGACGGTTGGTTTTCCCACCCTGAGCTTATGCGTAGTTTTTAGGAGTATGTTAGGGGAGTCTCACGGTTTTACTTTTCCCATTTGGAATTTATTTTCCTATGAGGTATAAGCTAAGAATTCACTTTTTTTCCCAGATAATGAGCCAGATGTGAAAACACAATTAATTCACACTTTGCCATGAAGTTGAAAAAAAATCACCATTAAGGTTTATTAGACTCTGATGTATTGTTGTTCTAGACTCTGAAATGGAACCCAATTCTACAGTCTCTGCCTCTGGGTCTGTAAGGAATATACTGCTCTTGATGTTGATTTCGGGGCTAGTCTGATAGTGAAGTCTACGACCTCTTTTAAACATGTTTTGCATATCTGTTTTCAAGAACTCCTTTATTTCACTTACAGTGTAACACAGCTCCTCTTGTGCTCCTCAAGCCTGTTTGCATCAGGTAAATGTATATATTAACTTAGGAAGTGATGACTCTGTAATATCTTCCCATATTAAAAGTATAGTTTCTATCTAAATCCCCCTTTTAAGTCTTTATTTCTTTGTCTGTTTTTAGTGGTGCTGGAGATATTGCACGGTGGGCATACTTTGTACCACTGAATGGAATCCCCAGCCCTGTTTTTATTTTACTGTTGAATTCTAAGACAGGTCTTATGAAGTTGTCCAGCCTTGATCTCACTCCATAGCGCAGGTAGGATGAAGTTAAGATCCTCCTGCCTCGGCTTTTCAGTAGCCAGGGTTACAGGACATTCTAAGAAGTCCAAGTGATTTTTAATCTTTCATTAAGAATTTGGGATTTTTTTCATATGGATACTATAAAATTACAACTATATAATTTTTAATTTCAAAACACATGAGGGACAGAATCATACTATGCGACCTGGCTGGTCCCCAGGTCTTGGGCCCAAATGGTTCTCCCTGCCTCAGCCTCATAGGAAGCTGGGACTCAGGCATGTGCCACTCTGCCCAGCCACATATGAGTTTAATTGCTTTCTGAAAGGAGGTTTTGTACCTTTGCAGTTTTTAGGAGCCCATTGGTAGACTTAAAAATAGAATTCCTGATTACTAGAGCAGAAAAAAAAGTCTTATCTGACTCTTCTGGAATTCTCACCTATTTCTAGTACTTTTCTGCTGGTTCCTTCTGGTTTTCTGGATAAACACTCACTTTGGACAATACTTATGTGGCTGCTGTTTCATTTGCATGAGTGTTTGCACGAGCACTGGAACTGCTCACGACTCTCCCGATGTGTGTAACAGTTGTTTAACCTTCTGGTTGGCTGCTGAGAATTCTAGGGTGATTCTGAACTCTGCAGTGATGATGGGTGGTCCTCCTGCCTCGATAGCCAGTCCACAGACACAAGGGAGTCTGGGAGTTTGTCATGGAAGGTGGTGCGCTGCAGCTTTGCAAGCAGGCTGAAATCTGACTGATTGACATCTATTTTTCCCCCCAGGTCTTATTTTGGGAATGCCAGCTGAACTGCCACAAACACAAGTAGCAGTTACTGATGGGACTATATTTTTATCCACATAGTTTTTATTCACATAGCTAGAATGATTTCTTCTTAGTTTGAAACTCTTGTACAAACTCATGACAATGGGTCTGCTTGGTCAAATTACTCTTTTAACACAGAATGAGGCTCCATTAGCTGATATTTTATATTGATGTCTGTAATTGCAAGTGAAGTGTGGTCATAGTTTTCTTTTTAAAGCTATGCTGGCTTGATAATGGGATTACTTTTTGGAAACAATTTTAAAAATATTACAGTTATGTCCTCACTAAAAACGACATAACATTTAGCTGAATCTATCCTAACCAGGCAGCTTTTATCCCTGGTGGCCTCTGTTTCCCCACAAACTTAACTGATACAGAAACTGAACTATAGTTCTGGGGTTCTTTGAGCTCATAGGCTTAAAGTCAGAGAACACTTACTACCACAGACAGGCTGTGCCTGACACACACTACAGTTTTCCCTAGCTTTAAATTAGGCACAATTAAGGTTAACAGTGATAACTATTAATAAAAGAGAGCTGTCATGATAATATGCTATCATGAAACTAGTTAAAACTTAAGATTTTCCCCCTAGCATTTTAGTTTAAAACATTTTTTTGGAGATTAGAATTACATCATTTCCCCCTTCTCCTTCATCATTCTAATCCAAACCCTCCCAATGATCCCTTCTTTTAGATTTTAGATTTAGGATCTCTTTTATTTAGTTGTTGACATGTGCACACATGTGTATTCTTAAATATATAACCAGCTTAGTCTGTAAAATGTTACTTGTATACATATGTTTTCAGGGATGACCACTTGGTATCAGATATCCCACTGGAATTCTGTTCCCCAGGCAAGACCATTTCTCCTGGTCTCAGTGTTCCTTATTGCTGGTAGTTTTTTGTGTGAGTTGAGGCCCCATGAGCTGCAGTGGTGGCATACATCTCTCTAACTGGACTTAAGGCCCACTCAGTGCGATGGACATCATGCCTGGTACTGAACCTAGCCAACTTCTCAGGGATAGTGAGACTATGGATCTTGGTGGAGAACCTACTTACCACAGACAATTTACTAAACCAGCATAATTGCTAAGTATACTCTAAATATGTGTCCTTATTCCATAAGTAAGTGCATTCTTCACCCTTCATCAAGGAAACTTTTTTGCACTAGATAGAGACCATTCCAGAGACCCACAACCAACCATAATGTACAGTTGTGGAGTCCAGTCCCAATGACCACACCTACAAAACACTTCTGTATCAAAGGCTCAGGGAAGAGTCATGAAGAGGGACAGAAAGACTGTGAGAACCAGAGGATCAGAGAGGTTTCTGTGAGACTGTGTCTCTTCGTAATGCCCAACACTACACCCCTAAGGTCTCAGCAACACGGGAATCTTACTTCTGAGAGGCTCAGTCTGTAGCCGACTTGAGAACCGGAAGCCTCAGAAAGTGACATCGTAGGCAGGCAACTAATATAATGAGAATCTAATGTGACATAGCTCCGTCTTTAGGGACACGCAAAATCTAGTCTGTTTCATTCTGTTTAACAGGGTGTGGAAAACCGAGGAGCAATGATTTACATTAGCTGCCTGGGTAATCAAACATTAAAGAATAATGGTACAGGAAGAGAAAAAGGAGGAGAGAACTACTGCAAATGTTTTACATTTCACAGGTTGCCCCTTATAGAAGGTCTCTGGCTCTGGACTGGAACCGAGTTGCATAATAGGACATTACTGGGGCAATAGCAACATGAGTTATGGGTTCAAGAACAGCACTGTGCACAGGCTTTCCAATCTGATCACTACACTTCTTAGCAAGTCTACAATGAGTGTGAATGTGTGTGTGTGTGTGTGTGTGTGTGAAGGATGTAGGCACATGCTCAGAGAGACACAGTTAATGAGAGCAAAGTATTAATAATTGGGGTTATTTCCAATAAAGGATAGCTAGGAGAGTTCTTTGTGTTCCTTTTTGTAATTTTTCTTTAATTTGAATATGATCTAAGTGTGTTTTCCAGAAAGTCCATTGCTAGGAGGCTTGGTCTTCAGTGTGAGGGTGCTGGGGTGGTTGAACCTTTAAGAGGTGTGGCCTAGTGCAAGGTGATCAGGGAAGGGGCTCACCAGGGCTGAACAATTAGTGCTGCCCAATCTTGGACTTTCAGTTTCCTAGACTGTGACCAGCTAAACCTGTTTTCTCTATAATATGTTCAGCCTTTGGTATTTTGTTATGGCACCCACAAGTGAATAATATATCTTCACATTCTCAAAAGTTTTGGGGCTTCTAGTGTGAGAGATTCTAGGACTCCTGGTCTGCTGCAAATAGAAACACCTTTCTTACCAGTACCCTCAGTACAACCCAGCACCCCAGTACCCAAGCATGCCCAGCACCTCCCAGCATACCCTTGTACCTCTATAATGTTCCAGTACCCACTCTTAATGGTGAAAAAAGTATATATTTAGACTTAGCCATCTGGACTGTTTAGATGATCCCAGTCTTGTTGGTAACATTGAGAGCATCATAATCAGGAGCCAAGCAAACATACGCCTTCTCTCTGTCAAGCATTATCAAGGTATTGACTTTGGCCAAGTCAGTGTCATAGAGTTTCTTCATGGCCTGTTTGATCTGGTGCTTGTTGGCCTTGACATCCACAATGAACACAAGCGTGTTGTTGTCCTCTATTTTCTTCATGGCTGACTCAGTGGTCAGTGGGAATTTGATGATAGCATACTGGTCAAGCCTGTCTCTCCTGGGTGCACTCTTTTGAGGATATTTGGATTGCTTCTAGAGCTGCAGGGTCTTGGGCCACCAGAAGGTGGGTGCCGTGATATTCTTTTTTGTAGCTGTTGATACGTTTCAGCACTGCCTTCTTAGCTTTCAAGGCCTTCACTTCGGCCTTGGCTTTGATTTGGGAGCAGCAGGGGTTTCCTTCTTCGTTTTTGGCACCATCTTGGCAGAAAGGCTCCAGCACCCACTTTAATACCTATCTACGGACTCTGGTAACCTGTGGTCATTTCACCTCAGAATTGACTTTTCTGGTACAGAGTCCTCTTCTCTATTGGTTGGTGGGACACCGTATACACAAAACATATCCTTAGCTTTATATATTAAATGTCACAGAGGTTCTTAACCTTTCATGGACAAAACAGTCCTCAGGATCATTCTTTTAAAAGGGCACTTATCTCTGAGGCACTTTCTATTGTGTGACTGTGGGGCTCAGGAATCTGCATTTTTCAAAAGCGAGCCCTTGCATTTCTTTCTTGTGAGTGGACTGTGGTTCTTGCTTTGATCAGCATCATGCTTCAGCCTATTCTGGCTCATTTGGTTATGCCATCACGGAACATTTCTTGGGTTAACTTGAATTTCCCAGGGTTACCCAGAGCTAAGAAAACCATCCTGCCCTCATAACCTGGGCATGAAAATTGGGCTAAACCCAACTTATGCCATAGGGTGGCATTCATCTTAGGCTTTCCTCAACTCTAAAGCACAGCCTCCAGGGGATTGGCTTCATGGTTGAGTTAGGTGTGCTGATGGGTTTCTATGTGGCTTTTAGTCGTAGATGATCTAGTTATTCCCAGTCCCTCCTCAGTACACAGAAGCAAGGCCCTTGAGCCATATGTTTGGTGAAGACGGTTGGAAGGGATTCTTAGTACGTTAATTCAGCTCTTCTCTCTCTACTGCTCACCTTTTAGTGGATCTGACAAGCAGGAAGTACACTCTGCAGGGAGCCATACAGTCAACTAACTTATCAAAACCAGAACTTAGCCTTGTCAGAGTCTGAGCCCATACACCTGATCCTCTTCACCTAAAAGTTACATAGGCCCAGGTCACACTGTATGTTCAGCATGTTATAGCCAATATGGCAGCTACTGAGAAAAGTGCACTGCAGGATGTGAGTTCAGAGCCAGAAATGCACACAGTACCGTGAGCTCTTTGAGCCATACTCTCTCCATTATACACCTCCTGGAGCAGCTACTTCAGAGGTTAAACTCCATGAGCTGCAAGAAGCTAGGATTGGTGCTCCAAGCAGTAGGAGAGACCATCTCAAGAGATGAGTAACTACAATGACCCACAGATGGGTAGCTATGGCACTTAGCAATGACCACCACTTTGTTTTTGTTGTTGTTGTTTTTGTTTTTTATTTTCTCCCAAGAGGAGGGGAAAAAGAAAACTAGGCATTTTAGCTTATAGTTTCTACTTGGTTTTGGATTTTGGATTTATTCATCAATTAATTACAAAAAAACCCCTCAGAATTCATAGACATTCTTCCAAGAAAGGCAAAAATCTCACTAGGGTCATATATTCTTTGTTCATATTTAGGTTTAAGAATTCAGAAGTAATGTTACAAAATGGAGTGAGTTTAGATGCAGGACAGAAATTTTTCCTTGAAAATGTTGCAGAGATATTTAGCAAGAGGGTAGCCAGAAGTCCATTACTAAGATATATGGGTTAATAATTTCATGGGGCTACTCAAGAATGATCTGCTATGATTGAAACCATGTGTGGAGAGTTTGGGCTTCTGCAGGATGTGTGGCAGCAACAAAGGCCCTAAAGATATATCTGTGCTGCCTGCTAAGTACACAGATGATTGGCTTAGATACACTTCCCAGACATAAACAGTGAAGACTCCCCTGAAGTTCTCCACGCTATCAGATAGAAAGGGGAATGCTTACCACATTGTACAAGCCGATGCACCAGCGCTCAAATAAAATCTGCCCAGAAAATCCATTAACAAAGGCGAACCAAAGCTGCAAGAGAACAAAGTTCGTCAAGTTTTATATCAATATTGACCTAAATGTTTCCCCTCACTGGAGAAGTAGCTGGGAATGTGGACCACCAGCTGGACACAGCTGCAGAGGGAAACTGTGTGCCAGCAGCATGACAGTTGTCCTTTCAAGGAATATAAATTTCCAATACCATAAATATCATTATCTTAAGGAAAATTTATATTAAGGATGCATCAACTTTGAGAGGTTATATATGCCATGTTTACAAGGAAATGAACTTATACCAAATATGTTTTGTGTTAACACTTTCTGATTGACTGAAAGACTCTCAACTTCATGCCTTTTCCCCTATAAAGTTGATTTGATAGTTACGGTGTCTCTTTGTAGACCTTTCAAATAGATAAAGATTATAACTAATAAAAAATCATGAAACTCTTTTGTTGGTCATGTGTGTTTTTAGTTGACAAAATATTAACTTCCTTGACTGGCTGTCCTCCACCTCAAACACAGGCCAACACACAATGATAAGAAGCACACATGCTTAAATCATCTTTTATGGTAGCATGAGAACTGAATTAACTGGACAGTTGATTCTCAAGTAAACACACGAGAAAAACAGCAACTTCAGCCTTTAGGGATATAAAATTAAACTATAAGTCCATCTTAATCAGAATGATATAATCAAGAAAACAAATGGCATCTGTGGTGGTTTGAATAAGAATGGACCCCATAGGCTCATGTAGTTGAATGCTTAGTCATGAGGAAGTTGTACTACTTCAGAAGGATTAGCAGGTATAGCTCTGTTGGAGGAAGCATGTCACTGGAGGTGGGCTCCGAGTGTTCAAAAGTCCAAGGCTAGCTCCAAGTCTCTCTCTCTTCCTGCTGCCTATGGATCTTCATGTAGAACTCTCAGCTACTTCTCCAGCACCATGTCTGCCTGCCTTCTGCCATGCTTCCCACCATGATGACAATGGACTTAATTCTGAAACTATAAGCAAGCCCTAGTTAAATGTTTTCCTTTATAAGAGTTGTCTTGGTCATGGTAACTCTTCACAGCCACAGAACACAGACTAAAACAAGAAGCAATCAACACTGATGAGGACTGGTCATTCTGCAGAAAGCTCAGGACACATGGAGACCCATTGTGCTATCACAAGAGTCCTCTCCCAAGAGGAAGCAGAGGTGGCAAGTTCTGTAACAGGTGAGCAGTGGAGAAGAATCAAAATTCCATGAGAAAGTGTTCTGAGACAACTGTGATGCTTCCTCCCCAAAGGTCTTAAAAAAAAAATCAACAGAGCATGGATGATGGCAACAACAACAAAACCTCACACAGGACTGGGACAGATTGCACTGGAAATAATCTCTACTGAAGAACCAGCCACAGGGCAAAAGAAATCATCAAAGATTCTCAGTGAGCCTGTAGTATCTACAACATGTGGCTTTGCTTTGAAAACAGGAGATAACATTAAATGTGTAAGACAACAAAGAAGGTAGCAAAAAA
>NW_022196915.1:46298041-46299571 GCF_008632895.1 Mastomys coucha
AAAAAATGTTGATGTTAAGAGACTAAAGGCACAGAAATGGAGAAAAAAATACCAGAACTGACACTGATAAAAAAGTTAGGGATCGATGGGCTAAGATTTTAAAAAACATGTGATAGGGGCTGGAGACGGGACAGTGATTAAAGATACTTTCTGTTCTTGCACAGGACCCAAGTTTGGTTGCCAGTGTTCATGTTGGGCTACACACAACCACCCGTAACTCTAGTTTCAGGCCCTTTCCTGGCCTCTGTTAGCATGATGAGGACACACACACACACACACACACACACACACACCTAAATAGAAATAATAAAAATAAAACCTCTTTAAAAACAGTATTATGCAAAGGATTAAACATACATTATTGACCTTAAGAGAAAGAGAAACCTTTCAAAATGGCAAAAATTAAGAACAAAAGTATTTTTATTATATTTAATTTAATTTTCAGATGTATTTGGAAGCAGGGTACATATGTGGTGGTCAGAGGACAGTTTGATAGAGTTTGTTCTCTCCTTCTAGCATGTGGGTTCCTGGACAGAACTCAGGTGGTCAGCCTTGGCAGAAAGGGCCTTTACTGCTGAACTATTTTTCTGACCCACAGAATTTTTAAGGTATATCAAAACAACAACAAAACAATAAAAAGTATTCAAACATATTGTAGGAGAGACTTTTCTAAAACCTCACTGTGCAAATGAAAAGATGGATACTCTGACTCGGGAAAGGGAATAGCAGATAGAAATGGATCAGTCAATATTCAAATAGCCTGACATAGGAGTTAATGTGTTTATTCATTTACTGACTGCTGTTGCGGGCCTTTTCCCAGTCCACAGCCACCTGCCTGCGGAGTATATGCTCTAGCACTGATTTCCTCCCAGCCTCAATTTTGAGATGCTATAAAATTAATTCAATATATTCAATGAGAAGAGGCAATTAGCCTGCCAAGGGGAGTCATGGAGCTGGCTTCCTACTCCTCTCCAGCGGGACATCAGAACAGAGGCTGGAGGCTAAAGTTTAGAAGTGTCAGTGAAGCGGTGTGACAAGGACTTTAGCAAGCCACCCAAACTAAAGACAAATCAAAGCCTGACGACACAAAGAGATGAAGGAGATGGTACTGTATGTCTGTTATACTGCTGAAATTCAGGGCACCCAGTAGATACCAAACCTGAACCATGAGTTACATACAAGAGAAAGAGTCTTAAAAGCATGGGAGAAAGCATCATGAGAATAAAGCCAGTTCCCAGCTTTGTCTTACCCGTCAGCAGGATCAGACCCTACCCTGCTTCTTTCCTATTTTTTATTCCCCCCTTTCTCCTCCTCCTTCCTTCCTTCCTTCCTCTATTCTAGAAAAAGACGGGTTACCTGGGTTGGAGTAACCACAGGGCATAGAGGTAGAGCAGCAGTAGCTGGCTGGACTGTCTGCCTCTCTGCTCTGTAATTGTGATGCTAGGAATGAACCCAGAGTCTAGGTTATGCTAAAAAAGCACTCCACCATCTGTAATCTCTCTCTCTCTCTCTCTCTCTCTCTCTCTCTCT
>NW_022196915.1:46299720-46342220 GCF_008632895.1 Mastomys coucha
TCCCTCTCCCTCTCCCTCTCCCACTCCCTCTCTCTCTCTCCACTCCCCATCCCCTAGATAGGGTTTCTCTGTGTAGTCCTGGCTGTCCTGGAACATGTTCTGTAGACCAGGCTGGCCTTGAACTCATAAAAATCTGCCTGCCTCTGCCTCTCAAGTGCTGGGATCAAAGGTATGGGCCATCACTGTCTCGTTTGAAATTTCAGTTTTAATTAAACAGGCCCCTCCCTCCATGAGGTTATAATTTTTTTTTTTTTTTTACCAACCTAGTGGACAAAGACATAAATTTGACAAAGTGAAGAACTAGCTGCTCTAATCCCTAACTAGGAATTCAGCATTGTGGACAAATGTTCAAAGTACTTTCCTTTGATTTGAGGAATTCACTTAATTATTTAAGTCTTACAACTTTAGTCCTGTGGTACTCAACAAAAAATATAAAAATGTTTGTTTTGACATTATTTGAAGTATAGAAACTGCACACACTATATGACTGTCATAGAATACTCATTCATTTAAATAAGCACAATAACCCACCTCAATGAGCACTACAAAGCCACATGCATCAGCTGTCATAAAAAAGCTCCCAGACACATCATGGAATAGAAAAATCAAGTTGCAAAACAGGGAAGTTTGAAAAGTCCTGCGCTTGAGAGTTTGGGGGATCAGCCTGGACTACCCAGCAAGACTCTGTTTCAAAAAGACAAACCCAGCAACACAGCAAACCAAAACAAACCTTCAAAACAATAACAAAATCCAAACCTAAACGTAAAATCCCCAAACCCAGCAGAGCCCACATTGAAAGGTCATGACTACAAAACAGAGGTGTAAACTCTATGCATGGTCCATATCTCCTGAAAGTTCTGAGTAGCAAAGGGAGACTCACATATGCCTCTTGCAGTGCTTTGAGCTTTCAAAACATCCATGTTTTGTTTATATAACTGAGGCAGTTTCCAACTAGGGATGAGTTACCAAGGAGGAGACATTTCACGGTGTGTGGAGATCTTCATGGTCACCTCCTGACAGAGGATGATGCTAATTGTCATAGACCGGTCGGGAGGTCAAGGAGTCTGTTGAACCCCTTTATACCACCCAGGAGCCCCCCCCAACAATGACTTCACTTGATTCCAACTGTCCGTAACACATTGTGGAAAAATTCTGGGTGTATTAGGCTAGTCTGGTGTGCAAAGCTGTGACTATGTGGCCACTGTCTGAGGAGGACAGGGCTCAGAAAGCTTCAGCCCTTAAAATAATAACAATCCACTTGCAGCCACATGGCTGTAACCACGGCTGAGTCTTCCAGGGCCAGTGTAGAACTGGGAGTGAATTCAGCAACTTCACACGGTTAAGCCTATAAACAACCATCTATTATAAAAATAAATTACTGAAGAGTTGTTTTTAAAAGCTGGGACAAACTTTGTATGGTCAAGACACCTGCATCAGTGAAAATTCCTAATAAGAAGGGAAAAAATATTTTTAAGAGAGTTCTTGTCTTTTTGTCTGGATTGACTGTGGGACAGTGATGTGTTGGACAGTAGGTACAAAAGCCCTCGCAGTCACTTCAGAGCGGGGACTTTGATATCCTGCTCCCTCCACTGCTCCCCCCAAAGCAGCTGCTGTTCTGCAGCTCAGCTGGCACAGACCTGGCTCCTCACAGTCTGGATGTGTTTGCCCTCATTTTTATCATTTGCAGGTGCTGCTGGAGTTTGACAAGTGTAAACAAACTCATTCTTAACCTTTCATCTGCATTCCAATCACCAGTCCATCACTGGTGATTAGACCTTTTTATTTGATTGGATTTTTTTTGATAGAGGAAAATTAAACCCAAAATACACAAAACAAGTCATCCCGCCTCCCCCAACTACAGTCCACCTCATAATTTCAAAACCCATGAGCTGTTTGTTTCTTCGCCTTTAAAAATTCAAACTTGATTTCAGTTTGGCAAGATTTCCATAGGTATAGAGGGAAGCATATGAAAATGTAGCGTATTTTTAAACATTTATACCAATGGACTTAGTTTTTATTTTATTTACTTGTGAGGCAGGTACACGATGCCTCTCTGACACACTATAAAGTCAGGGTTCCACACCACTTACTCATATACAAATGTTAATTCATATATAAAAGACAGCACCACCCAATTCCTGAACACCAAGGTCATTTTTGGTGGGTCACTGGCTCTCGCATTTGTAGACCAAACTCCACCCTCAATGCAAACAGATGGTCTGTCTCCTGGACTTGTAGCTCTCAGTGTCTGTTGGCCACTGTGCTTTACTCTTTTGGATTAATGGGAGAAAAGATTGCTCTGCTTTAACTTTCTTGTTAACCAGGAATGCTCTTAAATGAACCAAGCCAAAGTCCAGAGCTGGGCAGCCTCAGACTTGGTGGGTTGGTGGGAGGCCTGCCAAGCACTGCCGCTTGCCAAGCTCCTGGGGTTTGGGTCCTCAAACATAGGGCTGTTATGAGCAAACTGACCCAAACTTATTAAATGGCTTTTCCTTCTCAGAGAAAGATCCTTCTTTGCTTTAACTCCTGCCTGACTGCCAAAAGCACAGTAACTGTTGGCTGACTGTACAGACTCCTCCTGTCTAGAGGAACAAATGCCACTGCTCAACTTCAGTGGGTCTTATTGCTCTGGGTCGCCACTAGCAGTCCATGCATTGGCTTGGGGAAAGGGATGGCTTGTCTTTCTAGGGGTCTGGAAGAGAATGGAAAGCGTCTTATAGAGAATAAGGGGATCAGTTAGCTACTGATTTCTTATTGATGAAATCAACTGTAGCACAATCTACTGGTTTGCACATCAGCTCTGAGACAATGAACTGGAATTAAAGGCATTGCTTTCAGAGACAAATTGCTGCATTTCCCTGTCCCCTATTTAACCATATGAATTTAACCATAGGAATTAAGAGCAAAAAACACAAAAAACAAAAAACAAAACAAAACAAAACAAAAAAACAAACCCCAAATATATTCTGTTTCTAAAATTCTGTTTCTAGAAATCAATTTTCCATTGATAAAAGCACTGGTTTATGAAAACGCAGCCTTGTTGTACAGTGTTGTTGGCAATAGATGACAAGGATGAAGGCAAAGGAGCTGAGATTCTTTTCAAGCAGATCGTTGCTGTGTATGATATATGAGGTCAAAGAGCAAGGATGTGGAGTCAGCTCTCACTTTACAGTTTATGTGGGGTTGCTGCAGGTCATCAGGGCTCCATAGCAAATACGTTACCAAGAGCGATCAATCTCTTCAACCCAGACACTAAAGCTCTTAGGTGGAGGTCAGGTGACGGTAGCAAATCTATGAATTATTAAGCACTTCAAAAACATAGATGCAAAAACCAAGGGTGAAAAGCAAAGGTGTGATACAGAGGAGGGGTATGAGACATGACAGGAGAGGCAATGGTCTCTAGAAGCGTCCCTACAGGTGATGTTCTGTCTGGTACATTATATGGCTGAGAAGCCAAAAGGAAACAGAGACTAAGAAGGATGGTTGGGGAACCAAGCAGAGCCCTGTCTTAACTCTGGAAGAGTTTAGTACCCCTTAGTCAATAATAGACAGGGAAAACGTGGGAGCAAACACTGCAAACCCATAGGACAACTAAACAATAAGAAGAGAGGGGTGTGAGTAGGACCCAGGTTCCGTAAGAACACATTAGTATACATGTATTTGAACTCAAGAGAGAGCACGAGAGGCGGATCCCACTGTCCCTGTTGATCTTGGAGCAAAAACAGAGACAGATGGGAATATTGTTAGCTATATAGACCACCATTGTTTATCACAGCACACATGTGGGACTTGAACTTTTGAAGATGACACAGAAGAAAACTTAGTCTTCTGTGTACCCATTACACTCACCTTTCTCTTAGCCTGTCAACACTCTTTTCATTTTTTTTCTTTTTGCATTTTCTGAATATGACCAAATGTTGTATGGGTTTTATTCATGATAGCATACTTCAGACCTGGCTCAGTGTTGGAAAACAGTGGTAACGAATGTTCACAGACTGTTAGTCCTTCAAGTGATCACCTGACAGATTCACCTTAACTCTTAACTGTTTCCTGAGAATGGGTCCTTACTTTCTGAATGGATCTCTATCTTCATTTTCCAAAGGGCAGAAGGAATATGAGGATGCTAGGAAGGCCGAGGCCTGGAACAGCCCCGATGGATCAGCTCACTTGAACTTCATCGCCACCCTAGGAACTTCTGTGCCCACCTCACAGTGAGGAAATCTGAGCACAGAGAGGACAAGGCACCAGGTCCACACTAAATCCGCATTTAAAGGCCACAGCTGTCAACAGTAAACTATGTGTTCCAAATAAGTGAATTTAAAAACATTTAAGTTAAGGCAATTAACTATCAAAGCTGTACATACGACTAATCTGCTGCGGATACTTTAAGATTGTAATATCAACAAAACACTTCCCAAATGGAAAACTTATTGAGAAAATAACCCAGAGTTTCCTCAAATGTCAAAAGTCAAAAGAGAAGAGGTCCCTTAGGGTTTGGGAAACAGGCTACAAAAGCCTTCCTCACCACTTTAGTTTGAAATATTACCTGTGGGGTGTGGTGGCACAGGCCTTTAATCCCAGTACTTGGGAGGCAGAGGCAGGCAGATTTTCTATGAGTTCAAGGACAGTCTGGTCTACAGAGAGAGTCCCAGGACAGCTGGGGATACATGGAGAAACCTTGTGTGGAAAAAAACAAAATCCAAAAACCAAAATAAAAAAAAAAAAAAGAAAGAAAAAGAAATATTTCTCAGTAATATTCTGAGCTAACATACTCCAATCTTTTGCTAGCATGGTTGAATCTGGCCCAGCAGACAGTCAAAAGTAATATTTATTATCCAAACTCCTCAAATAAAAACATGCAAATGAACGTTCTTATTTAATAAGACTAGAGGCTGAAGTTGAGAAAGCAAATAAATTATAATGTCAAACGCACATAGCACATGCCACGTGACTACAGATTTTATTTCTTTTTTGTTGTTCCTTTCCATTCAAACTTCAGATGACTCAACAAGTTGACTGCTGTGGCCCCAAGCCACAGAATTAGCAAAGGGGAGTCTGGTAAACATTTTAAAAAGTATCTTTAATTACTAATTTCTACGCACTATGAAATGCCTCTGTTTCTACATAATTACACGGTTAGACTGTTAAACTATAGAATATCAGGTAAATATGAAGTTGTGCTTTCTCCCCCATAAAAGATCATAATTCTGACCAGATGGGGTATGCACAATTAAATTGATTTTTAATAAGAAATTCTTGGCACAATAGAATGTAATCGCTCTAAATTGTATCAAGGACTATGTAAAAGAATTTTATAGTTCAAGGCTTCAGCTCCTCAGTCCAAATCCCTCGCTGGCAATGTAGGGGACCAAAGGCTCTGGAGACCCATAAGGAAATAATGAGCCTTTCATCTGGAGGTCACTGGCTAGGATCTGCTAGTGTTCATTAATGGCACAGCTGTGTTCCACCTCCCATTGCTGGAACGGTGGCAGGGGTTTGTTATGCAAGGGGTAGCAGAAGTGTGTGTAAGATCATTTCATTTATGGGCAGGATCTATGGCAAGTATTTGAGAACAAGAGTTTTATAACCAATAAAACAATGCTCTTAAGTTATTGACAGTAAGATTTAGTGCTTGGCTCCACAGAGCAGGATGGTCAGAGGAGCACAGAATTCAGATGTTCCATGGCATCTCCGTCAGGCCCTTGTCCCTCTGAGCTACAGCCTGGATGAGGTGTGGACTCTGTGTTTTGTTTTGGGATGTGAAGGGAAAGGTCCCTGTCTTAGTTAGGGTTTTACTGCTGTGAACAGACACCATAACCACGGCAACTCTTAGGAGGACAACATTTAATTGCCATCCACGTAGGCATGAGCAAAAAAAGCTGAGAGTTCTGAAGGCAGACAGGAGAAGACTGGCTTCCAGGGAGCTAGAATGAGGGTCTTAAAGCCTATGCCCACAATAACACACTTCCTCCAACAAGGCTACACCTACTTTAACAAGGCCACACCCACTCCAACAAGGCTGTACCTATTCTAACAGGCCACATCTTCTAATATTGTCACTCCCAGAGTCAAGCATATTCAAACCACCACAGCCCCTGTCTACTCTCTCAGAGTAGTACGATAAGAGAAGAATTCTCATTTTATTTATTTAGGTTTCTTCACAAATGAGTGCAAGCATACACGTTTATATACAGAGCTCGGAGGTCAACCTTGGGTATCATCCTCTGAAACTCTGTCCCCCTTCTTTGAACCAGGGTCTCATTTACTATGCTTGACTTGCTGGCCAGCGAGCCCCACACGTCCTCCTGCTGCCCCACTAGTGCTGGAACTACAAGCTCATGCATCATCTGGGAATTGAACTCAAGTCCTTGAGCTTCTAAGGCAAATGACTCACTGAGCAATCTGTCTTCCTGTCCATCTTCAAAGACAGCCCATAGTCAAACTATCTGCTTATATTCATGCTTTAAGCTGTCAGCAGTAGCTACCGGTGTGTTGAAACAATTCAGTCTGAGTGGAGATTAGAAAAGTTTTGAGGGAACATCATAGAGGGAACTTGCAATTCTCTCTGGATGATTGGGCAAGAATCTCCAAAGGGGGTCATCCCCTGGAAGGCAGGAGGACACCTGGAAGTAGAGGCATTAGCTTGTAGGAGTGTACAAGGTGTACATTTCAGGGTGAAAAGAAGGAAAATGAGGTGGAAGAGTCTTCAACTAGGTTATTCCAAATCGGCAAACAGTGGTACATGTGTCCTCTCATAGAAAATGGAAGATCCAAGTACCTGGAGACTTAAAAAAAAAACCTTCAATATATTTATGATTTACTGTCGACAAACATGTATAAAAATTACCATTTGAATCTATATTTTTAAGCATGCAGTTGGGTAGCATTAAGTATGCTGGCAGGGCTATGCAACCATCACCAGCGTCCACCACCCAAGTCTTTGTGAACATCAAGACTATGTCCCCAATGAGTCACTCTCTCCTGACTATCCACTTTCTGTCTCTGGGACCTTTTCATGTTCAGTCTCTAGGAATCTGGCTACTCTGGTTATCTCAGGAATAAGGCATTTGTCTTTTTCAGTCAGCTTACAAGATTTAGTTCTTTTATTCTTTTATAAAGTTAAGATGACAAAGGTTCACCCACATATGGATACTTGCGTTGCTTCCCACTTGGCTTCCTGAACACTCAGTGAAACATCTGTGTTGGGTCCTAGAAGTTGGGATAGACAGTGAACCACTGGAGCCATGGAAATCTGCAGATAGCACAAAGGGCCCACTAACCGGTCTTCCACAGCAGCAGGATGAGTTTTCTTCATCCTTAGCAACATTCAATATTTCCTGTCCTTTCAGTTTCTGAAGTTTTCTCTTGAGCATCCATTCTCACAGGTATGCAGTGATATTATGACACTGATGGTGAGTGATGTTGAGAACAATTTTATAAAGGAATTGGCCACTTGCATATCTTTGTTTATTCCAGTCTTTTAAAAATTTGGTTTTGTTATTGAGTTGCAGTTCTTTCTATATTTAGAATACTAACTCCTTATTCTGTTTTGCAAATATTTTTCTATTTCATCTCTTACTTGTTGATAATATGCTTTACCAAAAACATGTGCAGTTATGTTAAATTCCTGTTCATCTTTTTCTTTCGCTGCATGTACTTTTGATGTATTCTCTAAAAAAAAATCACTGGACAATCAAACAGAATGAAACCACTCTCCATTAGCTTGTACAGAGTCAGTTCCTGACAATATGATCTTGGTACGCTTGTTGACTGTGGTGGTTTGAATATGTTTGGCTCAGGAAATGGCACTATTTGGAGGTGTAGCCTTGTTAGAGTAGGTGTGCCACTGTGGGCATGGGCTTTAAGACCCTTGTCCTAGCTGTATGGAAGCCAGTCTTCTCCTGCCTGCCTTCAGATGAAGATGTAGAACTCTCAGCTCCTCCTGACTGGATGCTGCCATGCTCTTGCCTTGATGATAATGGACTGAAGCTCTGAACCTGTAAGCCAACCCCAGTTAAATGTTGTCCTGATAAGAGTTGCCTTGGTCACGGTGTCTGTTCACAGCAGCAAAACCCTAAGATACTGACAATCATTTCACCACATGTTCACTGGTTTGTGTCTAGCCCTTTTCCTACTTCCGTGGTCACAATCCTGCCTCTTCAAAGTATAGTACTATGCTGTTGTGAACATTGCAGCTTTGCTTTGTGAGCCCCTCAACTTTGCTCTTCCTGTTCAAGATTGTTCTGGATACCTGGGAGTCCATGTGCAAGCCAAAAGAACTTTTGATAACCTTTCCATTTCTCACGTATTTTTCTTTTTTTCTTTTCTGTTTTGTTTTACTTAGAGACAATATCACTAAGTATCTCAGGCTGGCCTTGAATGTGAAATGATTATCTTGCCTCCAGATTACTCGAATTAAAGGTACACGTGACCAAGCCAAGCTTAAGTTTCTCTGTTTCTGAAAAAATAGGTCATTAGAATGATAAAGATTACATTGAATCTATAGGTAGCTTTATTCCTAACAGATGTTTAAAAGTAACATTTTAAACCTGTAATGATACAGTTAAACAGCAGCAAAAGTTATAATGCCCAGGGTAGGCTATTCTTTATATAGAAATGATAAAATAAATAGATGCATACTGATTTTTAATGCCATTAATGCACTTGACTTATCACAGATTCTTACGGTAATTAAGAAAGACAAGAGCTTTAGAATACTTTAGAATACTTTAGAATACTTTAGAAACTTTAGAATACTCAGAAGTTTTTTTTTTTTTTACTACTTTCACCTTGAACTTATTTTTCATTTGTGTTTACTCAGTTTTATCTCAAAGTACCTTTGTTCAAATGTCTTTGACACAAGAATCATGAATGGAAAGGAAAATGAATTTTCTCTTAATATACTATGGCTGCACACAGGGAAAATGCTGGAATGTTTTTCTGGACTGAGTTTTTGTTGCAATTCTTAGTGGTATAAATTGATAAGAGCAACACATTTGATATTTACCAAACAAGTAAAATTTTGTTGAAACTGTAGCTTTTTTAAAAAATTATTTGTGAATAGTGCTGTCTTATTTGTTAAAAGAACTGTAAATCATAATAAAATAAATGGAACTACTCCATAGCTCATTGGTTCAGATAATCATGAAAAAATACAATCAAGTGTTAGATTGAGGCAGGGCAGGACTTGATCACTCGTAACCGTACTGGTCCTACCAGACTTGAGCTGGAAAAGCTACTTTACAGAGTGAGTAACAGTGTGTAGCTTCACTAGAGAGGAGTCATCCATCAATAGCCTTCTGATTCATGCGTTAAGGAAGGAAGGACACGGTGCTCTGATGATGGAAATGTTTGAGATCATTCATCTCCTCACATCTTGGCTAGGGAATTTTGAGAGATCCCTGAAAGCAAAGATACAGAAACTTCTGACCTTTGGAGGCATTTTTTACGTAGTCAGGAACCTCCCTTGTTTTCTTAACCTCTAGGAAGCATCCCTTAAGATTGTTCACACCAAGGTGTCCCCAGGAATTCAAACAATCTGCCTATGCTCTCATTTACTGCACCTTTTCCATCAACACAGCCAGAAAGGTCATAGAGAAAGAAAAGTATCACTTGAAACTTGATTTTTGCTCTGCTGCCTCCATTGTCACCATCATAATCATCATTTCCACCACCACCACTACCACCATCCTCATAATCATCACCATTATCATCTCATCATCATCACCATTCTCTCCATCAACACTATTATCACC
Organism: Mastomys coucha; assembly: GCF_008632895.1. NCBI lineage: Eukaryota > Metazoa > Chordata > Mammalia > Rodentia > Muridae > Mastomys > Mastomys coucha. Next base: position 46,309,476 of record NW_022196915.1, read on the forward strand.
ACTACACCACCATCACCACTATCACCATCATTATCCTCATCACCACGATCATCATCACCATCACTACCACCAATCATCATCATCATCAACAATAACATATCATCAACACTCCTCTGCCTTGCTGACATTGTGTTCAGGCTGAACAAGGCTCTCTGCAGAAACACAGCACATGGGGTGATCATCCTTACAAACTTAAAAGCTGCAGATTTAGCACATTCACAGTTTGTCAAATGACAAAAATGAACTGACTGGCCACACTTGCCTTCACTACTTAAGATAAAAAGCCCCAATTTCATATCCCTATGGGAACCATGTTGCTTCTGAGCTTCTGTCTGCAGACACTGTTTAATGGGTTGAGCAGAATCTTGCCATGCACTTAATACCTGCACAAAATGGAAGGCTGATGCCTCCCATACTTCTAACCAGTGCTTTCTCAGGACTCTTCCTCAGTAGCAAAGTGTCTTTGACCATCACGAGAGGTAGAAGAGGCTAGTTGCTAGTTCTCACTAAAACTAAGTGTTGTCTCTTTGGTGTGCTTTCTCCTGATTATTTTGTACCACAGTCATATTCTAAGGGGCAAGATGTCTTTCTTTCTTTTGTGTACTGGGAACAGGACTGTGGAGATGGATATGAGGAAGGAGAGCTGAGAGCACATGGGTGTGGAAGTTAGCTGTGGAGGGCCTCCTTCTTCTAAAAGGTTTATCTGCCCAAGGCTGCTTTTTGCTCTAGAATTGACCCATTTGAGCAAAATGGGTCCCCAGGGCTACCGGTTAGGACATGGGAATCATATAACTGCATTAGACCTTTTGAAAGGACATTTAACAAAACCATATAGAAGGCAGACCCAAGGGCTCAGAGAGTCAGAAAAGCCAGTGAGATGAGTGTTGTAGAGAGATCCTCAGAGAGTGTGATTGATGGGAATCATAGAGGGTGGAGGCAGCCGAGGAGGACCCTGGAAGGACTTTGGAGGGGTCAGAGAGGCGATAATGACAATGACCAGAGCTTACAGCTATGAGCTCAGCAGGTGGGCAGCACCTGCATGCTATAGGCAGAAAGGAAAAGTGCAAGGCTGATGCTAAGGGACTGTCTTAGAAAGGAAAAATGTCTGTAAGGTTAACAAGTAGGCAGGAATTCCATCACTGGGAACAACCATCCCCCACTGGCTCCTGTACGGAGGCTGAAAGAATGCCCTGGGAGGCTCTGGCTAACAGTGATATGTGCAGATCAAAGCAAAGACTTGGTACATTTCATAGATGGGACTTAAAATACACGGTTTATTTATCTTAACCCTAAGTAAATTCTTGCTCCTGGCCAGAGACTTCCATGTCTGTGTTAATTGGCCAGACAAGGCACACGGTGACTTCCAGAGCAAGGCTGGGGACGACTGTGTGGAAGGAAGGGGTAGATGGGGTTGGGTCAGCTCAATAATCCTTTCTGCTTTACAGATCAGGAACTACATGAGATGTCTAAGCTAAAGCTGAGCTACACACTGTGCAACATCACTCACCTCTCCTCTCTGCATTCCACCTGGAACACCCAAACTGCAGCTCCAGGCCATCTCTTATTCTAAATGTTAGGGGCCAAATGGTTTCAGGTTTCAGATTTGTATGTTTGGACTTTGAGATACTTACATTGATGAAACAATGTCTAGAGGAATGGACACTACAATATCTCTCTACAAAGTCAGCTTATGTCTTAGGGTTACTATTGCTGTGATGAAATACTGTGACCAAAGCAACTTGGGGAAGAAAGGGATTTTTTTTTTAGCTTATGCTTCTACATCACAGTCCATCATCAAAAGAAGTCAGGACAGGAAGTCAAGCAGGGGAGGGACCTAGAGGCAGGAGCTCATCCAGAGCCCATGGCTTGCTCCTTGTGGCTTTCGCAGCTCCTCTTTTTATAGAACCCAGGTCTATCAGACCAGGGGTGGCCTCATTCACAATGAGCTAAGCCCTCCTCAATCAATCACTAATTAAGAAAATGTCCTACAGATTCACCTACAGCCCAATCTTATAGAAACATTTTCTTTATTAAGGTTCCTTTGTCTCTGATGACTCTAGCTTGTGTCCAATTGACATAACTAGCCAGTACAATGTATATTCCCTGTATATCCTATGAATATATCCTATTGGTGACTTTATATAACATTTTAAGTGCACCTGTGCTGTGACTGGCCTGTCACATGAAGTCCAGAGTGGAGCTTCTATTTGTGGTACTATGTAGGTGACATTTAAAAATGGTCTGGATTTGGAAGCATTTAGAATGAGGGGCAAAAAGCCTATATTGTGTTCTGGTGCTGAACCATGGAAGCTTCTGCAAAGGTTCCAATGTGGAAGCTGCTTCAGTGGGCAGAGCTCTGTGATCTCAGAAAATAGAAGATGCCCCTTCTCTCAGACAGTACTTCGTAAGCCCTAAAAAGTTGCAGATATGCAGTGGATTGATGCTGGTGAATCAACTTAATGTCATAGGAAAGCCATTCTGAAAGATTTTTCTTTCTTCTTAGCTCTCAGTGTCTCAGAAGGGATAGCAGCACTGTAAGGAAGCCCTTGAAGCCCATCTGGTATTGTGACCACTGTATTGCCTTGGGCTTAATTATGGTTTTATTAACATTTAGAGAACATGACTTACTGAATAAAATCTATTGAAAATAAGCCACTGATAAATAATTGTGCACCATTTGTGCATATATATACATATATATGGTATAAAATAGTATTTCAGGATCTGATGAAATTGTTTTAAAACTATGTTTTAAAAGCCAGAGAAAGATGTGGATGTTACTATAAGTGGGGCATCAATAATCTATAGTCATTACATGTGGCAGGGAATATGTTATAGGGAATTATAAACCTAAAAATGTCTCCTCTTACTGTAAACATATCTTAGGCTTCCCAACTTATAATTTGAATATCTAGTATATTACACAGTCATGAACACCTAAGGAAAAACCCAGACCTCATTCCACAGGCATCTCTTTGTCACTGGAATATACACACATGCATTCATATAGAGAGCTACATTATCTATTCTGGCATGGTATATTGCCCTTCACAGTTGCTCTAGGAGTGGGTGTGCCTACTAGGTTTTCTGTTGTTTTCATGAATCTTCTAGAAATTCATTTAGGAAAGAAGAATACATGGGTCAAGCCACAGAAAATATCAGCTCTGAGCACAGGGCCACACTGTAGCAAGCTCCAGCTGGAATCTGAAATGCAAGAGCAGCTGAACAACTCAGAGTTTGTACTATCAGAAAAACATATCAAGAAATGAAATAACTACCTAGAGAAAGTCTAAAACCATACTCTGTAGTTCTAAGCAGCTTTTAAGAAAGGGGGAGGGCAAACAGGGGAAAATGGAAAACAGGAAGGAACAGAGGAAAAATTTTATTCCAAAGACATACAAGTTTACTAAGATCAAATTGTTACTATAAGAGTTTGAAGAAAAAATGAAGTTTCAAAACATATTGCAAATTGAAAAGAAAACAGAGGGGCCAGGTGGTGGTGGTGCGCGCCTTTAATCTCAGTACTTGGGAGGCAGAAGCAGGTGGGTTTCTTGAGTTCGAGGCCAGCCTGGTCTACAGAGTGAGTTCCAGGACAACCAGGGCTACACAAAGAAACCCTGTCTCGAAAAAAACAAAAAACAAAACAAAACAAAACAAAAAACCAAAAAAAGAATAAAGAAAAGAAAAAAGAAAAGAAAAGGAAAGGAAACAGAGGCACTAGAAAGCAAATAAAGGAACATATTGGAAAGTAGAGGGGCTAAATAAGTAGGTCAGATGAAAAGTAAGTAGTGCAGAGTATGAATCTAGAAAGGTTCTTAGAGAGCTGTAGGAAGATAGACTATAGAAAACAGAAATAGTTTACTCAAAAGCAAAACTGAACCTAGTGATGCCCACCCGTAACCCCAGCTACTTGGAGAGTTGAGGCAGGAGGATCAAGGCCTGCCTTAACTATAGCGTAATTTCAAAAACCAAGTAACCTAGCGAAAGCCTGTCTCTAAATAAAAAATGTCCTACTCATTCATATAGAGAGCTACATTACACAAAAACTGTAGCCCAGCAGGAGGGCCCTTGCACAGAATACACAAAACTCTGGGTTTGAGTTGCATCACTGACTAAGAAAGTATAAGGAAAAAAATCATAGCTAGGAGATAACAAGTCTGTAGATTGGAAGGGTACTGGGGAAAAGGAAAATAATAAAACATGCATACAGCTTTGTAAATTTCAGAACACTAAAAATAAACAAAAAACAGAATTTTTTTCAGGGTATAAACGAAGGATGGAAAATAAAAATAACAGTGAGTATCTCTCCAGCCAATCAAAAGGAAGCTAAAAGACACACAGAGTTCTGAAAGAAAAAATTAGCAATCTAAACTTTTATACCCAGATAACTTAACCATCAAATGTAACCAGAAAATAAAGATGTATCAGAAGCAGCTTATGTGCTTCATGAATGCAAGTGAGGAAACAAGAAAGATAAGGAATCCTAGAGCCACTATCCTTAAAAAGATCAAAGAACAAAATCCAGCATCAAGCAAAGGGCCTAGAGAGCAAGTAGTATGGATGGGGACTGGAGGACCAGGCTGTAGAAAGCAGGAAAAGGTAGAAGTGAGAGATAAAAACACCTATGCTCATTAGTGTTCTGAAATTTACAAAGCAGTGTGTGTGTGTTTTATGACTTTCCTTTTCCCTAGCACCCTTTTAATCTACAGACTTGTTATCTACTAGCTATGATTTTTTTCTTATACTTTCTTAGTGATGCAACTACAGAGAGCATTAAATGCATAGGGAATTCAGACAGGATAAGAGACAAAGGAGGGTGAAGAGAGCATAGGAGCTGGACAGAGGTCTGCATCCACCTGAAACTCTAGTACTCAGGAGGCTGAGACAGGAGGAACTTAATTTTAGCCCTGCCTGGGCTATATAGTGAGACCTTGTCTCAAAAGATCAAGGGCTAGGGGCTTAGTTCAGTGGCAGGGAACTTGCCAAGAATAAGCAAGGCTCTGGGTTCCATCCCCAGCACCAAGAAAAAGAATGAATGAATACACATGAATAAGGAACCACACATTGAAAGGAAGAAAACTCCTCTCTCTGGCTCAACAGTAAGCTGTTTGCATAACCTTAGAGATGCCGATGTGGACTCCTTGAGTTAACACAAACTCTACTGGGACAAAGAAAAAGAGAGAAGGCTGCAGAGTCCATAGGAAAGCAACATCCACTGGGACAAAAGTGGTCAGTGATGTGTAGACTGGGCTCATTCGCACAAACACATTATTTAGAAATATGAAGATAACAGTTTTGAGAGGAACAATTTGAAAGGTTTTCTTTAGAGTTTATGACTAGGAAGGAAACACTGTTTCTACATATAAGGATGTCCGTACACGCACTATGCCTCAGGTATTATGGCTTTTCCATGAAGTCTGATCTAAAAACTATAATTGATTAGATTTCATAGGAATACTGAATAAGTCCAGAACTACCTGGTGTTGTTCAGTTCTACAATGGCATTTGAATCAAGCTTGGCATTTTTCTACCGCCAAAGTCATACCATTGATATTGCTGTATCTCTCTGCCAAGTGCATTCTCCATACTAATTATCAATTGAGGTTGTGTGACTACATCGCAGTCAGTGTAATTTATGTAATTAAATGGGGAAACAGCTATGAAAGCAGCTGCCGCCTCTTAATTAGGAAGGCATGGTCTTTTACTATAGACACAGCCTTTTGTTTTGTTTTTAAGGTAAGCAAATGACCAAAAAATTTTAAGACTCTATTAGATGGTCCCTTATGATCTGTATAATGTTATGGGTACAACTTACAAATTGCTAATAAAAGTATGAAATGAAATGTAAACATAATTCATAATTCTTTTAATTTTTAATCTCCAAAAAGCTGGCAATCATTGAATATACCTAGATCATCACACCAGTTAGTGCACGTGCACACACACACACACACACACACACATACACACACACACACACACACACAGGTCTACCCAAGAAACACCTGACTGGCTGGTAACTATAGATTAATTCTGGCCTTTCCTTCCCACTTCTTCTCCTTTTCAATGTCCCATCTCTCTAATTAAGCCACTAATGCCTCTGTATTTGAACTGTTAAGAAATTTATTTATGAGTACAAACACAGTCCCATGAGACTGCTGTTGGAAATGGATCTGTGAGTCAGTTATCAGCACCAGGCAGCTGGGAGAGATTAATTCAATTTATCTTTACTTTCATTACTGTACCGGGTATTGGGAACAGTAAAGGGTCCTCTCTGCCCTCGGAGGTTTTGAGATTGGGGTTGGAAGCAGTGACTGACTGCATCATTGACTTTTTTCATCCTGAATGTGATAAATGCTCCCAAAAACTGGGAAGCAGTGGCCCCCAATGGAAGGATCCCCAAGGAGAGGCCCTGTTGGCAGAGGCCTGAGAGGCCTGTAAGACTGCCCCTCAAGCCGCAGTCTTTATCTCACTGTCCAGAGAAACACTTCTGAATGAATTGGGAGATGAGGCTAGTTGCAGGGATAAATTCAGAAATAGGAGGAAGCTTCATTCATAAAATGTGTTTTTCCCACAACAGTCAGTGGTGAATGGTCATAGACAGAGGGGGTGGAGGTAAAGCTGTTCTGGCCATTTTTTCAAAGCAAGCAAAACGAAACAAAAACTATCAAAACAACTTTCTCTCATTTTTAGACACTAGAAACTGCTCACAGCTGTCTCCCCAGGAGCTAACTGCTGTGACAAGACACTGATGATGTTGAGACATACCTGTAACATTTGTGCAGGTTCCCCAGGCCTTGGCCTTCGGAGTACTGATTGATGGGTTATTGACCATGTAACCAGGCTCCACTCCAAGTGCTGGAGATATGTGGACATAGATAACATCTGCTTCTATAAAGCCATGATGGACCATACACCGGATGGCCTAGTGTGCTGCAGCTGGGTGGCCTACTTTACTATAACCTGAACAGATGAGGAGTGGTCTCCTCCTTCCAATGCCACTGGCCATGCCCTGTCCCCTCTGAGGAGCTGCAGCTCCTGATCACAGCAGGAGCCCAGCGAATGCTCTTTGTAACTCTAATGGTCTGATTTCCAGTTCATTCTGCATTTCCCATGTGTCTCTGGTCGACAACTTCGTGCACACAAAGCTCGAAAGGGCAAACAATAAAACCTTTCATTAACACACTTTACTTTTTAAAAAGCAGTATGGCATTGTCAGATCATGTGAATATGTCAGCCAGGTCACTGTCAAAATCAGATCATTTAATATATAACATGTGGATATTCATCATGTGGTAAATTTTAGCAAATATAAACCATTTCCCATGGGTAGCTCTTAAAAAACATACATCCTTCTTTCTGGGGGTTTATATTTCTGTCTCCTCAAATTCTTTGGAAATAAAAATCTCTTGCCTCTGAACATATGGATTCCTACTTTAGGTCTAAAGCAATCCATTTATATGGCCACAGAGGCTTCTAAAAATTAAGCCATGGGTATTAGAATGTAGATATTTGAAAGATTTATAAAAAGCAACTTAAGTAGAAATTGTAGAAATATAATTTAAATAGATATTTTGGTAGTAAAAGGGCTTTGGTGAGCAAAGAAAATGGTCTGAACCCTGCTTTTAAAATGTTTGCTTGTTTCAGAATGCTCTTACGTCCACCTTTAAATTAAGGCCATTTCTGAATCAAACTGTAAGACGAAAATCTCTCCCAGTGTGCATTAGGCACAGACTAAATCATCAGCTGATGACCAGCCTCAGCTGGGTACACACTAAGTAATTCAGTTCCTATGGTCAACCAAGGTTACTGCAAAATCCCAAACACTGACTCCTTCCTCTGCTTTTGTACTGGTGAGGGAAAGACGTGAGCCCAGGGATCATGCCGCTTTGTGGGGCCCCTTCTGTCTTCCCCAGTGCATAGGGGAAATTCAATACAAGCAGAACAGGCCAAAAATAGGTAGAAACAATAATTCTAAGAAAGTAAACAGCATAAATGAGACAGAGAAAAGGAACCCGCCTCTTCCCGGGGCTTGGGGCAGATGTGAAACATGGGTAAGTTAAGGATCAGGAATTCAAATCTGTATTATAAGTGCTCTTTCTGATATTCATGTTTCCATAAATAAGCAAAGACACTGGGGAGAGGGTGATATGACTCTTTAATTATGAGTTGTTGGACTTTCCCTATACACCCTGACTGCCCAGGGCAAAGGAGTTCATTTGGCTACCTTGGCTAGCGGTAGGCTTCCCCTGGAAGCCTGGGAGGATCGCTATGACTGGTGCTAAGATATGTGGCTGTGATTGGCCAGAACAAATGGCTGGCTGTGATGGTCCAAATTCTTGTTCCTGGGCTATAAAAGCAGGCTGTATAGGCTTACCCTGTGTGTTGGGTAGAAGGCACTTTTCTGTGCTGTCCCTCCCTGATACTTCAGCATTAGGCCCAATGCAAGGCATCTTTCCTTGCCTACTTTACTAATGTGGGATAAGGTGGTGGCACAAACAAGGAGAGGCAGAGGCAACAGAATGGCAGAAGGGCAGGGCAGCAGCGGCAGCTGAGCATACGGCAGCCAGCCGAGCTGAGGAAGCAGCAAGGCGGCAAGCTACTTGACAGATTCAGGCAGCTGCTTCTCGGTTCTGGAGCAGCCAGGCCAGGAAGAAAAGTGCTGGAAGCTGAGAATCAGCAAGGAAGGCAGGGGGCTGACGATGGGCTGCCAGTTGGAGAAGAGGAATTGCAGGCTCTGGGTGCTATGACAGTTCCAGAAGCTAAGTCTCCGTGCTCAAGCATATGAGACCTCAACTGAGAGTTGTAACTATCACTGGGATGCCCAGATAATGACTCGGAGTTTTTTTTTTTTTTTTAATTAATTTATGAAAGCTTGGCCTTAGTTTGGCAAAACTCTCAACTAGCTCATCTAAGTAGACACGACCACCTAGCCCTATCTCGCCATGTACCATCTGCTTCATCCTGCTCGACTGGCTGGCAAATTCCCACACCTCTGACTCTTTCCCAGAGTTCCTATCTTGGCCCGGAAGTCCCGCCTTTCCCTTTCCTCTCTTGCTTTGCTATAGGCTGTTCAGCTCTTTATTGAACCAATCAGAATGTGATGGAGAAGATGTTTGCAAAGAACACTTGACACAGGTGATACTTCATACAAACACAACCTTACACAGTACACAAGAGACGATTCTAACATGTAACAACTGCTGCCAAAAGTTAAGGGTACCAAAACCTGAGGTCTGCATGTGAATTATATTTTGCAGAGCCAAGGGTCCTAATACCAGAGATTCACCCAAAGATTGTAACACTAGATAGAGTCACTTGCGGACACCCCCTCCCGTCAACTGCTGGTGCTCGATGCTGTCAGCCATCAGCACTGAAGAGCATCTCTTGGCTGACTAGTGCACCAGAAGCAGCTCAGACAGTTGATGGACCATGAGTCTTTACTCAGAGAAAGTACCACAAAAACACTGACAGTGACCGGATTATAGATAGTTTTCCAGTTTTCTAGTCCGCTTCCTGGTTTTAGTAAAGTGACTAAATTGGTGGGCTACTTGTTTTTATTCAAATAATTTTGAGATAGGCATAGGCTAATCAAGTAAAGCTGAGAACCCAGGAATAAACTCTCTTACTGTCATTTGATTTTTCAATAAGGATGCCAGCACAACTCAATGTGGGAAGGAGACATCTTTAAAAGTGGTACAGATACAAGTCTGTCCTTAGGCAGAAGAATAAAATGGAGTACCTGCCTCATACCCCATACCAATATATCCCCAAATGAGTTAGAGTCCTAGATTCCTAACACAGCACAGAAAATGCTCACAAAGAAACAAGGACACATTTTGGTGGTCCTGAGTGTCTTAGTTAGGGTTTTACTGCTGTGACTAGACACCATGACCAAGGGAACTCTTATAAGAACAACATTTAATTGGGGCTGCCTTCCAGGTTCAGAGGTTCAGTCCATTATCATCAAGACAGGAGCATGGCAGCATCCAGGCAGGCATGGTACAGGAAGAGCTGAGAGTTCTACATCTACACATAGGAGAAGGGTCTTATTGCCCACTCCCACAGTGACACACCTACTCCAACAAGGCCATACCTCCTTCTAGAGTCACTCCTTGGGCTAAGCATACTCAAACCATCACACTGAGGTAGGCCATAGCTTCTTAGAATACCAAGAACTGGGAGATGAGAGACAAAAAGTAGATAGACTACACTTTCTCAAAAATGAGATTGAGTCAGCAGCACTATCCAGGGTGAAAAAAAAAAAAGCCATCCATAGAATGAGAGAAGAGATTTATAACTAATATATTTGGTAAGAGAATTATATATAAAATATTAATAAGGAATTCCTACAGCTTGATTTAAAGAAAACCAAAAAGACCTACCTAATTTTAAAAGACTGCACCAAAGAGGACAAGTGCAGGAGGAGATGCTCAACTCATTAGTCCTCCTAAGGTAAACATGGCCAGTGGCAAAGCACTTCCTGTGTGCTGGTGTAGTGACAATAACAAATGTTGTCAAATATGTAGAACAGAGCTGCACTGTCAGACGGTGCGGGCAATTTGGAAAACTGTTGGCTCCATCTTAAGACAGTGAACTCAGAGTCACCATTACATGACTCAGCAATTCCAGGCCCATGTATGTATGCAGGAAAATGGAGGTCATATGTCCACACACATCTGTCCATACATGTTCACAGCAGCCCTATTCACAGTGGGCAAAGTCAGTAACGCAAAGAATGGCTTAGCATATAGTATGTCCACCCAATACCTTGTTTTGGCATAAGAAGAAATGAAGTACTGAGAACTTGGTATACAACATCGACAAAGATTGAAAATCATACACAAGGTTAAAAAAAAAAAAAGACAAAAATCCCCTTCTGTATGCTCCCATACATACACAACCCAGAAGAGAAAAATCCATCCAGACAGTTGATAGATTAGCCCTTGCCAGGTGCTCCACAGGGGAGGAGGGAGAGTAACTGCTGAGTGATATGCGGTTTCCTTTTGAAATTATATAATCACCCTACTCTGGGATTCTATTGAAACCACTCAGCTCTGTCCTCCAATGGGGTGAATTTACTGACACATAAGTTACACTTAAGCTTTATAAAAGAACTCTGGTTTTAGTTCACACCTCGCATTATAGCACCAGCTATCTGTCTACGGCTAGCAACCAGATACCTCCTGGACTTGGCTTACTTTCTCCCCATGTGCAGCAAAATCAAATGCTGCTTGAGGAAAGTCCTCTGCTTCAGTCCTGATTCTGTCTCCTGAGGACCAAATGATTGCCAGGCAGTCACTAGTTATAACCGTTCTTTGTGATGTTCTCCTTCTTTGGACGGTAAAGAGATTAGATGGAGTAGTTTGGTAAGTACGACGATACTCTCTGATTAGAAATGGTGCTTTCTGTGCATTGTGCGTAGGACTCTTCACCATGTGGGGGACATCAAATGGCAATGCCTGAGAACTTGAACTCAGCCAACACCACTGGTTCACTACTTAGATATTTATTTAATGCTAGAAACTCCCATGGATGGAAGCTATGCTTTTAGGGTTACAGAATTCATTTTTGTCTACGCCAAGTCAAGAAGACACTTAAGTAAGGCCCCATTCTAGCCCAGGGCAGGCGGCTCGGTAGCAAGTCCTCTTAGGTTCAGAGTCTCCCTCCCTCGGGAGCCCCAGGAAGTAAACAGAATGTCAGCTCATGGCAAAAAGAAAATGGGGAAAGTTTATGTTGAGACATTTTTCGACTTAGAATGTATATACAGAAAGTTCTTGACAGATTCCGTGAGCTCAGGATAAATGAAGAAACTAGCCATATACACTAGCTCTCAAAAGGCAGATGATTGATTCCGCTTAATTGCTCCATTAGATATATATATATATATATATATATATATATATATATATATATATAAAGCTACAAAACTCATTATAGGAAGTTGGTCAACAGTGAGTTGTTCTAAAATTTTAATTGCTTTGTGTGTATAAGTGCTTTGCTTGTATATATGCCTGCACGTTTATTGTCTGCAGAGGCCAGAAGGTTCAGATTCTTTGGAACTGGAGTTACAGACACCACTGAGTTGCCATGTGGATGCTGGGAATTGAACCTCAGTCTTCTGGAAGAGCAGCCAGTGCTTAAACACTAGGCATCTCTCTAGCATCAAACTGGCCAATATTAAAGAATAACAACACACAAACAGGCAACATGCCAGAACTAAAATTAGAGTGGCTTCTAAATACTGTAGTAGCGTATTTGCCTAACACTCAACAAGGACTTGAGTCTATTCTCCAACATCATAACAAATACAGTCTCTACTGAGATTCCATCTCTTTCTAGTTAGAATGGCTGTCTGTCTTCTGTTTTATTTTCACCCTCTCTATATATGTGTGTATGTATATATGTATATGTATATTCATTATATGTCTATTTTTTCAACAAGGATGTTTGTGATGTACTCTTAAACATTGTTGGTGGGAGTGTGTGTGTGTGTGTGTGTGTGTGTGTGTTCAACAAGGATATTTTTGAGGGATTCAGTATAGTAACTATAGATGTCAGTTGGGATGTTCCTCAAAAAATTACAAACATGATCCTACCCTTCTCTCCAGCATACACACAGAGGAATCCAAGTCAACACACCACGAAGGTATTTGCACAACTGAGTTCATTGTAGCACTGCTGACAAGAGCCAAGATACAGAAGCAGAATAGCCATCTTTCAATGGACAAATGGTTCCATCCAGAAAAGTCGGTACATATAGACATGAGAGGTTTATTCTTGATCACGGATTTGATTGCCATCACCCACATACAATGTCACCTACAGAATGGTTTAGGTCTCAAGAGAGATGAGCAGACTCTTGTGACAGCCTGGCTTCCCATCCTCAACATTCCTAGAGAGGAGGATGGCTCCCAGATAGAAATATGTGCTTTGTAGAGAAGCGATAGAAATGGACATCATCATGTTCAGAGAAACAAAATAGGCTAACAAACAAATATTACATGTTTTCTTCATATGTGCAGTTTTGATTTAAATATATGTGCATACATATATGACATAAAAGGAGAAGGGGGATGTTTGGGGGAGGAAGAAGAAAGAAGGAAAATGGAGAGAGACAGCAAAGGGAAATGGATGACCATGGAAGAGAACATGGTATTTGTGCATGGAAATTTTCATAACAGAACCCATTATCTTATATGCTAATTAAAAATACTAATTGGGGAAAAAGTAAAAATAAATGTAGTGTTCCAAGCAGGCCCATTTATTACTATAGTCACACTTTTCATGTCAGTTGTGCTATTTAATAACATTTCTTTCAGTCAAGAATACACTTTATAAGAACATCATTCAATCTCCACTCCTCCCCAGAGAATGACTGAAAGTTAAGGCAAGTATTTAAATATATGTGGGTTACCCCCACAAAGTCTATTTGCATTTGAACAAGGTGTTTTGTCAAAGTCTGTAATACGAGGTGCATAAGTCATCCCTCTGCAGAGTTATTACTGATACACCTCCTGCTCTAAAGGGACAAGTGGCCACTTCTCATCTCCTCTGATACGCAAATGTTCTTCACGGCTCCCCCACCCCCATCCCCAAACTTGCCCTTTCTCTTTCTATGTCTGTGCATGCATGCATGCATGTGGGTGGTCTCAGTTAGGCAAGAGGGCTGCTGTCTGATATCTAGAAACAGAGGGTGAGCTCCTGGGCAGCTGTCATAGGCTACAGTCTCAAGTGCTACTGCAAAACAAGTTTCCCGGGGTAAGGACAAGAACCTGTGAAGGTCTTCAGGTAAAGGCAGCGTCTGAATTGGGTTCTGAGAGAAGTGTGGAATCTTCATATTAAGATACAAGTACTGGCAGGCACAGCCTTTGGGGTTCACAGGCCTGTATGGTTCAAAGCATGAAGCCTGTGTGATAACCACTTGTTATGAGGTGATAACTGAATCTGTATCTAGGCCATGTCTTGACAAGTGTGCTATTTAATAATATATACTTACAGTTTTATACAGACACTGGCACCATGAACTTCTGCCAAATTACATATTATAGGTTTAAAATATTCCCCCAATACTGAGATTATGGTTTTAATGCATTTATGGAAAGCTCATTTTACCAATCTGTTACAATTCTGTCATCTAATGATTTAGGTTCGACCCACACTCAGTCATTTACAATTGAAAGAGCAGTGAAACCTGATATATAAATATTATATTTAAGTTAGAATACACAAGTGTACATTCATCCATCAAAACTTGATTCTGTGGCCAAGAACGCTGGGGCTGGAGTGCCCTGCCCCCACTGCACGCAGCTGCCACAGAGCAGCAGTGCGCTCCAGCCACAGATGTCTACCTTCAGGTTTCAGCCTTCGTGAAGGAAAATGCACAAGGCAGTATGTGTACAGAGCCTTCACGAATTATAAAGGATTCACAATCATCTCACGCATCTCTAATTAAATTAACCCCTTCCCCAAACTCACTTTTCCATCTACCCTGAGTGTACAGATTACCTTCTATTAAAATTCTTTTCTGCACACATGATTTGATGTAATAGTTTACAGTATGGGCTTCTAACAGCTGGCCCCCTGAATGGGGTGGTGGCCACTGGAAAGGTGTAAAGAATAAAGAAGGGACAGACTTCCTTCTCTCACAAGTAGAGGAGGCGTGGAAATTTACCGCTCGGAAGATGGGAATGTTCAGTTTTATAATGAAATCCAGGCAATCATTTTTTTCAGATACAACTGTTACAAATCTACCACTTGACACCTCAAGCCTGTTGTTCAACACTTCCCCTAAGTGAGGCTGGGCAGGCTGGGCCCAGACTCAGGCTCACAGACTGCACCTTCCTTCAGCCTGAGACTCTGCTTTCAGGCACAGAAAACCCTTGTGTTTATATTTTACATAGGAAAATAAGAAGCTCATTAGAATCAGTGCACTTTCTAATTTATGTATCCAACTCTGATCTCAAAGTGGGTTTATTTACATTTTAAAGTTGGAACACATTTAACAGACATCTCATCTTTCAAAGCCGTGCACCCTTCATTCCCTAAAGTGACGAGTGAGGAACATGGCCAGTGACCTTGGCGATCTCCATTAGAGAACCCACTTCATGCAAATTGCTGGCCATGACTACGATAAAAACAAGTTCTGAGGTGACACAAACACATGTCTATTTAACAACGACTGGTTGCTTTTCACAAAGCAAAATATTTAAAGTTTTGTTATTCCCATAGGCCATCTCTAACTAAAGCACCCTGCTAAGCAGATTGCATTTTTAATACTTGAGGCATCGGGCAACCCTTTCATTGCCTCGAGTTTCCATGACATCGCTCAGTCTCTCAGTGGCCAGCTGAAAGGCCTGGAGGTGGGAAAGTCCAATACGGCTGTGACCCATCTCAGATGCTGCCTCGCCGCCTGAGATGGTGATATTCCATTGGAGATGCTCATCTTCTCATTTTTAGCAAGGGCCTCTTAAGGCGTGGCACGAATCTTAAAAACCACGGCTGAGAGTCTGGTATTAGACATCTGGGCCTGATGCGAGATGCTTCGTGACAGTTTCTGGTGTGAGCATCCCTTGTTGAACATCCATCCCCCAAGCTGAGGCTTTATACTAAGGCTTTATACTTTAGACTTTATATATTTATAACTGTATGTTACCTTTTCCTCTAGCAAGCAACTGGCTGGCCTTTACCTCACCTGGTTCTGTATCTGTGGATACTGTTCCCAGCAACATACATCCTAGTAACTTTATATGCCATTAGAGCAGCTGTTCTCAACAAGGGTCATTGACCCCTTTGGGGGTTGAATGCCCCGTTCTGAGTGGTCTCATAAGACTATTGGATGACACAAAAATTTACATTACTATTCATAATAGTAGCAAAATTACAGTCATGAGGTAGCAATGAAAATAATTTTATGGTTGGGGGTCACCACACATGAGAACTGAATTAAAGGGTCATAGCCTTAGGAAGGTTGGGAACCCTTGCCTTAGAGGTTCTAGCACCAGGGTAACTGGTTTACAATAGTGACCTGGCCAGTGTCCAACTCTGGAGAACGTCCAGATACCTATGTTTTCTTATAGAGTGTGTGGACAGTGATGGTGAGTAAGGGTTGGGCAATCCCATTATTACTCACATACATCAATACCTGTGAAACAAACCCCTGTGAGAGGGCCCAAGGAGTTGTGACCCATGACTTGAGAACCTCTATTCTGGTCCCCAAAAGAAAAGAAACTACAACCTAAGTGAGGAGCTGATTGGTCGGAAGCTGATTCTGAACTGAGTTAGAGGGGGGGGGGAGAGAGAGAGAGAGAGAGAGAGAGAGAGAGAGAGAGAGAGAGAGAGAGAGAGGCTGTTCTTGTTTGTTTGTTCATTCATTTGCTTGTTTCAGGAATTCGGCTCCTGGTAGGTTGCTCCTACTCCAGAGAATGACTGCATGCTCACGCATATGCTAGCAGCACTCAGTGGACTCTGAGTTAATAAAAAGATCGCATGAAGCTGAGAAGGGAGGTGGTGGTGTGGACCAGGAGCTGGAGAGGGGGAAATGGGAATGGATTTGATCCAAATGCATTGTATAGATGCATAAAATTCTCAAATAATAAATAAAAAGTTTTTTTTTTAAAAAAAAAAGAGAAGGAGAAGAAGTGGAAGGAAGGGAGGAAGGGAAGAAGAAAGAGAGGTGTGGGGAAGAGATTTAGGGATTGGTTAATCTCACTTTCCTTCCGTGACCTGGCTTTAGCAGCCACCCATCAGCATGGTTGGAGTGGCAGAGTCTGAGGACTGTTTTCCTGAAGGACTCCCCACCAGCAGACACCTAGTCAGGCCTTTTTCTTTTGGAGCAGGGAGTTGCTTGCTCTTCTGTATACAATTGGCTGAGAGCAAGGTCACCTATCCCTGCTTCCAGAGCAGAGACTGGTGTGGCATTATCTTCACATGATATCTTCTTTCAGTCCTCAAATCATAGCTTTGTAAAATGCTTCTGGGCTTGGGGGTGAGTAACACATCTCCCTAGACTCCAGAGAGTACAACAGTTAACAGTGAGTTGTCCAACCAATGCAGCTCTCCTAAAAAGGCGGCATAGTGAAACCATGTGAAAAATGGCAGGTGCAAGAAGATCATGCTGACTGTTCTCCACTTCCTCAATGCAGGACAAACCCTTACATGACGACGCTTCTTCCTGAACTATGAGATGAATGAAAGCGATACCCTATCAAGATAATAAAAAGCTGACTCTGCACAAGCCACAGTGAAACCCAGACCTGCCTAGCCACTTCTTTTCATAATGAACTACCCTGACCCAAGTCCCTTACCCTTATCCCATTCGCAATTCAGTGAATGCTCACTATAAGTGACATATATAGACTGCTTCTTTGCCTCTTTTGATACGACATGAAGAGCTTGTACCAATGGAATCCCATGCTCTCTTCTTGTTCATCTGAACCTCAAGAGGATAAAGGTAGAGCCTTGTTTTCCTGATACTTTTTTAGAGCCGCAGCTACCCTGGGAGGCCAGTTCGGCTGCCTTCTACCATTGGGCTTCAAAGTTTAGCTCTCTGCATCATGTTAACTCTTGCCTTCTAGCTCCTTCTGTGTAGCTTAATTTTTTTTCAAATCCTACTTTTAATGGCAGTTCTTAAATGCTCTAACCTCCCTTCTAGTCTACCAGCCACTAAGAGGTAGTGGAAAAGAAAGGTTATTAGGATATGGGGTAAGTGGACCTACTTAGAAATGGTTCTTTGGAGCCAATCCAATCAGTTCAGTTCACAGGTCAGCAGCAGCAGCTCCATTCACTCTCAGACACTTCATGGATATACCAGCCATCCAGTTCAGTAGTGTCGGGTTAGCAGTAGTAGTGGCACGACCTAGCAGGAACAGCCAGGCCTCAGCCAAATCAACACAAGTCAGCAGGAGAAACCAGGACCAACAAGGATGCCAGAAGTTCTTTGCTGTGCCTTTCTTAGCAAAGTGAAGATCATCGAAGACACTAGACCAAGAAACGTTGCACAGCTAGCTCTATAAGCAAACCCCTCTCAGTCTGTTGAGTCCTATTTATACTCCCTCCAAACATCATGTGTCCTTCACAGGTCTTTCCTCACCACATGTCTTGCCTCAGCACATGAGTCTGTTTTAGCAAACCTCCATGTGAGTCTTTATCAGTTGACATCACTCTGCCAATCAGCCGAGTCCAAGAAACCATCAAGAAGTTGCCTGAACACCACCAGAATATTTTGGTACGTTTCTCCCTTTGGAGTCCTGAGAAATCAAGCTCAACTATACAGTGTAAAGTAAGGTGAACCAATACATATGTGTCGTTAGTGAAGAATCCATCATGCATCCTTTCATGTGCTTGCTTTAGCAAAACATCCTTTCACTTTGTGTCTGCTTCAGGAAAACACCCCTTCATGTGTTTGCCCCAGCAAAACACCATCCAACACAACTGACTCTCCAAAGAAAGCAAAGTTTCACTTCATTTCTGAAGGTTGGTTTAGAAAGCATCTGCCTCGACAAGCACTGTCATCGAGCAAGCAAAGCAACGTGATAGCAATCTTTCTAAGCATTTGGAATCATTTAAGGTCTCTTCCCACTGTGAAGAGACACCCCACACCATCTATAAAGTAGCTCTGACAGTAAGCTGGACCAAAGGATTATGTCAAGGCACATGGGTGCAGATGGTTGAAGGCTGTGGTCACCATTCGTGGACAGCAATCTCTCATGGTCCCGGGCTCCTTTCAATAGCACACAGACTGAGGGCCTTCTTAGAGGACCAGGTAATGCATCTCATAAGGAATAGATACTTTCTGGAGGGGTTTTCATTTAGGGTCAAGCGCTTGTCTATTTATCATGTCTTTACAATATAACAGATCCCTACAGTACATATCAAGTAACTTGCTTTGATTTTGGTTAGGAAGCTTGTTTTCTGGTTCATAGCGCCATTACTATCTCCTCACCACATTAAACAGGAACCTCAATATGAATGTAGAAGAATTCTTGAAATAAAATTAAAAGACAAATATAAAGTTTTTGTTATGTTTTTCCCCTACTGGATGAAGAGTTAATGTGCACAAATTCTCTAAGCATCTCAAAAGAGGTCCGATTTAAGCAAGGCTGGCTTCCTGTAAATACTCATTCTCACTTTAAATGGACCCAGGCTGCTAATTACATGCCATTCCTCCTTTTGAATATAATGAAAAAACAAGGACTTCATTTTCCTGAGTTCAGCATAGAAGTTTACCATATCATCCCAAAGATGTGTCATTCTGAGTAATGACCTTGCCCTAGGGCAGCACCAGCCCATGGGGACTCCACCTGTAAGTGGTCTTGCCATTACAAACTAGCACAGGTTCCCTAGAATGTTAAGATATGGTAGGATACAGGACCTTCACGGGACAAGGTCTGTAGTACTAAGACAACCAATTAGTCAGGTTATTAGAGAAGATATGTGTGTGCAGTCTATTTCCCAGCCCACAAGGCCGCCCATTAATAGTCTCCTTCATGAAAACTCAGCAAATGCAAAGCTTGATTATAGTTAAAGCTCCTATTAGACATGAAGGCATACATGAATTCACAGAAGCACACATGCACACAGCACTGCTGACTACAGCAGGAGCTAAGTCCGTCCAGTTAGTGACACTGAGTACAATGAATGCATAAGGCAGACTTTGTGATGGAGATTTTTGTCTTCCCACTACATTGTGGGTTTCACGACCCGAATGGTCATTTAAACCCAGCTCATGCAGAAGTGTGAAAATGCAGTAGATGTCAGGAAGATCATTCTGAATACCCTGCTAACATGGGGGACACTATGAATATCATTTACCTAGTAGAGGGAATTATTTGTTAAGACAAATGCAGATATGAGCTTTCTTGACAGCGGAAGGCCCTCAAACATGTCCAGTGATACCCTGTCTTGCCTGTGGCACCCTGTGCAGTGATGATCACTTTGTTCTGAGAGTCTGAGGATAATCATTTGACCTTAGTGTTCAAGCCAGACATTATATCTGGTTCTTTTCTTTCTAACCCCCTTCATTATGACACCTATTCAAATGCATGTATGAATAAGTTATGTGTATTTTCCTC
Organism: Mastomys coucha; assembly: GCF_008632895.1. Classification (NCBI taxonomy): domain Eukaryota; kingdom Metazoa; phylum Chordata; class Mammalia; order Rodentia; family Muridae; genus Mastomys; species Mastomys coucha. The sequence goes on from NW_022196915.1 coordinate 46,329,548, forward strand.
AATACAGAAATCAATATATCATTTTAGAATATTAAAAATTTCTATAAGACCACAGAATATACCTTCTATAAATTTGGTAGTCTAATATAAACATGCATGTTCTCATACTTCCCCCTGACTTGTCCATGTGTTTTATATGCATATATTTGCGCTCTGAGTTTCTAGGCTGTAAACATATTACTCTTTACCCTAACAATGCTTTTTCTTGGTCATTTAAACATGCTCATTAAGCTTATATTTAACAACACACAGGGGCCCCATACCTGCAAATACAGTGTCTAAGTGTTCATGGTTCAGGCCATGCTTGGCTAGAGGACAGGATCTGACTGTAGAAAGACTGTAGCTTGGCATGGATGCAGTTTGGGGTCAGACGAGAAGCTGTGCATGGAGCTGCTTCTGTAACTTTCTACAGTTTTATTTCTCTAATCCTTTAGATCTAACATTTCTGCTGTCCTGGGTAAACTATCATTCCAGGGCACCAAGGATGCCTTCAGACTTCATGCTTCCTCCCACTCCGAAGAAGACAAGATACCCCCATCTGAAAGCGTGGGTTGCTGGGCCAAGTAGCAGGAGCTCTGGCATCCCGAGGGTTCTGTTTAGAGGCCCACATCCTCCTAGGAAGTCTGTGGATCTAGCTGGCACAGCCTTTCCGAGAAGCATACCACAGAACCCCTGCCACTGAAGGATTTGCAGTTCCATCCATCCCATGGTGCTCTCACCTAAGGCTCCACCTTCTTAAAGATTTGCTCCTTACAACATTGGCAGCTTAAGAGGAAGGAGGGGAAGGAAATTGGCAGCAGAGAAAGCTGGGTTTGCTCAAGGGCTGCTTCCTGAATCTGAAGGTGCATCCCTTGGGGCCACTGTGGGAGAGTGGAGACAGCCTTTAGGAAGGTCAGCCTCCCCGCCCCCTTGTTCTCAGGTGTGGAAAGAGCTCTTCCCAGTCAGGGCCTGGGATAATTTCTTATTCTGGGTAGGCACTTAACAAGGGTTTCTAGAGATTCATCATTAGAGCTCCCACAGAGCTGTTCCTGAGGTCAGAGGCACAAGATGACACACTGCAGCCTCAGACTGAAGATGCCCCTCAGTAGTCAGGTCAGAGTTGCAACCTACTCCCTAATCATGATAAAATACTCTAGGAGGCCAGAAGTCCCAAAGGCCTCAGAGGACAGGGGTGGGGTAGCTCAGAAAGGGTCTCAGCTCTCGCCTTAGTGTGCTAAGTGCTCAGATGACAGGTGTGAGTCTACACACAGAGTTTAAAAAGCAAACACATTAGAGAAGCAGTGTCCTGCAAACTTTAGACTTTTAGCTAGAAATCTAACAAATAAATCCGATGAGATACTTTCTCCAGGTGCCAAGCTCTCCATGTAAAGGGACTGAGAGTTACCTAAGAAAACATAAGAAGGCACTGGAGAAAAACTGAGACTATTTTAAGTTAATTTTCATCTCTGAGGTAAAGGAGATTTGGGGGTACTTTTGTTTACTGTTGATCCACAGCCATCTTCTAAATACTGGAGCATTTTTGAACAATTGTGACATCTTTTTATTTTGTAAGACATTTGTTAATAGATACTAACTAGACTGACCTTAACCCCAAAAGGGGGAAAAAAATCCCTAAGTCTGACATATGGAATAACAATTATTCTCGTATTTCTGGAAAAAGCTCACTTAAAAATCATCCATTCCCACTAAAAATATACATCTAAAGCAATCTATGTCAGTGTGCTGACAATCTGTCACACTACAGAAGCCCTTCCAGCTGTCACTGGGTGTATATGGAAGAGGAACTGAGTAAATATGCTAAGTGTGGTGTGGAGGCTTTTGTATGTAGGAATGGAGGCTTGTGGTTTGCCGTGATATTCACAGTGAAAGGTTAAGGAAATATACACAAAACATGTGCATTTTTAACTGTCCTGTCTTTGCAGGTCAAAAATAATGAGGGACACAAATCTGTGGGCGGCTCACTGGTGCAAAAGCAGAGCCCTGCCCAACATCCACTCTTCAACCATCTAACATCCTGTGACTAGCCACACACTCCTACGGAAAGCACTCACCTGCCTTCTCCAGGATCAAGTCCTGCAGGAAGCCAAGGGTTACGATTTTCAAATGTTCTCCCGGTTTATAAAACATGGAAACAATACTGTGATTGGAGCCCTGTTGCTCAAATGAAAACTCAGCCAGGGATGGGTGGATCATGCTTAGCAGGACTCCAAATGATGTTGATAGACATGGTGAGCTGGGACATGCTACTCATTATAGAAATCTTGTTCATTATAGAAATGTGTGTGTGTAAAGGAAAGATGTACGGGAGGAGAGAGGAGAGAAGAGGAGAAGAGGGACAGGGGGTAAGAGGGGGAGGAAAGAAGAGGGGGGAAGGGAAGGAAAGGGGGAGAAAGAGAAAGAGAAAGAGAGCCGAGGAAAATGGAAGGAAACACTTGTTCAAAAAAAGCCAGGCATGATGGTGTGCACCTGTAATCCAGGAACTAGAGAAGCAGACATGAGCAGACCCCCAGGGCTCCCTGGGCTCCCTACTTACTGAGACCAAGCCAGTAAGAGAAGCTATCTTGGAAACAAAACAAAAGCAAACCCCAAGGAAAATGGCACCAGAGGCTTCTTCACCCTTCCACCCCCACCTCCTCCCCCACAGTGGCTTAAACAAGACAGTGGCTGGCTCATCAGGGACTGTATTAATTCAGTACCAGCTGGTAGGGCTGGGGCTGGGTCCTAGGAAGTTCCATTTCTCTCATGGCTGGCAACTGACACCTAAGAGGGGCTGCTGTGTGTATACTGTCACAGTCATCACCGGACCACTCCCCCCCCATCCCTGTCTCCGGGGAAGTCTCTCCTTCCTTCCTTCCTTCCTTCCTCCCTTCCTTCCTTCCTTCCTCCCTTTCTTCTTTCTGTCACTTCTGCTCCTGGCTGTCCTCAGAGTTACTCAGATGGCTATGTTTTGACCTGGGGGTTCTGCTTCAGGCCCTTTATCCAACACTTGCAGCATCATCTGCTAGAGGAAACCCACGTGAGTCAGTGGGATTTGGTTGAACACACCACTGACCTCGCTGGACACTGCAGCTCTGTGGTCTGTGAAGGGACAGTGAGGGGCGTTTCTTCCAGTACGTAACAGCGAGGCACTTTAACTCATTGACTCAGACACCTGTGCTTCTGCGGCAGATACTGGCACCATGAAGCATCAGGAACAACGCAAACACCAGTGGCCTTCACGCCGGACGAACAGATAGCAAAGGACTTGTTCCCGCCATCGCCTCACTGTGGTCAGCACAAAATTTTTCTTTTATAACCAACAGAAGTTTTCCAGGAAAGATTCAAAAAGGAAGGATGTGACATCTCTCCCCAACAAAACTTAAAGGTGTGTTTTGTTTACTTTTATGTGTATGCCACCCCCCCCAGATTTGTTTATTTATGGACATATGCCTACACAGAAAATATAGACAATTCACAGCACTAACGGTTAACACACTGGGGATGTAGCTCAGTTGGTAGAATGCTTGGGTAGCATGCATAAAGCATGGGTTTCACCCTCAGTGTGATGGTTTGTATATGCTTGGCCCAGGAAGTGGCACTATTAGAAGGTATGGCCCTGTTGGAGTAGGTGTGGCCTTGTTGGAGAAGGTGTGTCAATGTGGGTATGGCCTTTAAGACCCTTATCCTAGCTTCCTAGAAGCCCTTATTCTAGCAGCCTTCAGATGAAGATGCAGAACTCTCCGCTCTGCTGCACCAGGCCAGCCTGGATGCTGCCATGCTCCTTCCTTGATGATAATGGATTGAACCTCTAAACCTGTAAGCCAGCCCCAATTAAATGTTGCCCTTATAAGAGTTGCCTTGGTCATAGTGTCTGTTCATAGCAGTAAAACCTTAAGTAAGACAACCAGAATGAAACAAAGCTTGGGTTTTAAAAACAGGGCATAATAATACACAACTGTGACCCCAGCGTTCCACAGCTGGAGGCAGGAGGATCCTAAATTCAAGAGCTAAGGCTAGCCTGGGATGGGGTACATGACACAGTGTCAAAGCAAACGAATTCTCTGGAGTCTTTGGGAGGAATCAGGCAGATAAGCAGGCGTTTGCCAGAGCAATTAAACAGGCCTATCAGGACATTCTCTCGTGAGAGACACTTGAAAGAGGCACAAAGCCACACATTCTTATGAAATGGGGACAGTGTCAAATGTTACCTCAAGATTGCAGTCATAGAGGCAGATGCCAGAAATGCCTGCAGACAGCCATACTCAGAGATGGAGCAAGCCTGAGAGCTTCCAAAAAGTCCCCACAGAACACAGCAAAGTCTGGTTAAGAGAAGGGGTGACAAATCACCCCAAGGACCTTCAAAGAAGCCAGTGAGTGGTAAGATAAATTAAAAGAGAGGCTACCCACTACATATTACTTCCCAATTGCCACTCATCCGCTGCCTTGAAGCCAATTAAATGAGAGAAGCAGAAGATGTGGTTCTGATCCTCTGGGGAGTTTACGGTCTAGTTAGGAGGATTAAATGCTACTTCAGAAATGCTTGACAGAAGTGGTGTGTTTCACCACGCTGAGCGTAAGGAGGTCAAAGAAGCAGAGGCCGAGTGGACGCCAGCGAGGCTGAGGCACTTGACCTGGGCCTTGAAGAATGTCATGCTCATGGAGGGCTGAGAAGACACGGCACGGACAGCGTCCTCTCTGAGGCTGAACATGTCACAGCCAGTGTGCACAGCACACAGCACTGCTTTGTTTTAATTATTTGGGGTGCAAACCTGGGGCTTTTACTTCAGTTCAGCAGTAAAAATATCTGCCCGGAAATCAGTCTCTGGAATTAATGTGTTGTTCACCCAAGGCTTTAATTAGCAGCTTTGGCAACCTGAAGATGGGTTTGACTTGTTTCATTTCTTTTTCTGGTTTCTAAAATTGAGTTAAATAGCTTTGGTCGTGGACACAGATAGAGTCTAGGCAATGCTTTGACAAGCTGCCAGCTTTAGGTTCTAGCTTTAGCTTTAGGTTCTAGCTTTATTTAGCTTTAGGTTCTAGCTGCCAGCTTTAGGTTCTAGCTTTAGCTTTAGGCTCTAGCTTTAGCTTTAGGCTCTAGCTTTAGCTCTAGGTTCTAGCTTTAGCTTTAGGTTCTAGCTTTAGCTTTAGGTTCTAGCTTTAGCTCTAGGTTCTAGCTTTAGCTTTAGGTTCTAGCTTTAGCTCTAGGTTCTAGCTTTAGCTTTAGGTTCTAGCTTTAGCTTTAGGTTCTAGCTGCCAGCTTTAGGTTCTAGCTGCCAGCTCTAGGTTCTAGCTTTAGTTTTAGGTTCTAGCTTTAGCTCTAGGTTCTATCTTTAGCTTTAGGTTCTAGCTGCCAGCTTTAGGCTCTAGCTGCCAGCTCTAGGTTCTAGCTTTAGCTTTAGGCTCTAGCTTTAGCTTTAGGTTCTAGCTTTAGCACTAGGTTCTAGCTTTAGCACTAGGTTCTAGCTTTAGCACTAGGTTCTAGCTGCCAGCTTTAGGTTCTAGCTGCCAGCTTTAGGTTCTAGCTGCCAGCTTTAGGTTCTAGCTTTAGCTTTAGGTTCTAGCTTTAGCTTTAGGCTCTAGCTTTAGCTTTAGGCTCTAGCTTTAGCTTTAGGGTCTAGCATGTTGATCACAAAAGGAGATTTTTTCTTCCTTTCTTCTTGCTTCATTTTTGTAAATTGAATGTGGGTAAGTTAGCTTTAGTGCATATTTCCCTTGCAAGCTCCCCCCACCCAAAAAGGTTAACCACATAAAAAATGGACCTAAGTTTCATAAAATTTAAATTTACTTAGCTTGGAGACCAGCAATACAAGTCTAGAAAGCTGGTTTTCCTTTTTCCTAGTAAATACTAGTATACGCACTGGCTCGTTCTGAAGAGTGACTACTGCAAAGCTGGTGAAGTGTGTCTGCGTACACTCAAGGATTTAAGAGCACTGGGGGAATGTGGCTGACAGAGCTTCTGACCCGTTACACCTACAGGAATGTTCTAGGATCAGGATGCTTTGACTCACGATGTCTCAGTTTTCTTACAGTGTCCCCGGCATCTGCTAGGGACTTACACTGAATTTTGAGTGTTGCTCTTTGTCCAGACTGCTGATGACTGGTCTGGGTATTTTGTGCCGGGCAGCTATGGTGACCTCAGCTCCCTGTCAGGCCCATAATCATCTCAAGAGAATAACTAGCACTCTACAGTGTGCTGTCAAGGTGTACTGCTGGTCTGTTGGGGGGCTTGTACATGCTTCTAATGATACTTTTAACTTACAGTAAATATATCAAGACAGAGATCCACCATCAGCCACACATACTAATTGTTGCTGCTCAGAAATGCACACTAACATAGCAATTTGCCCATCTGGAAGAAGGGATATTATTTTTACCATCACACAAGCAATTTTAAATTACCACAAGGACTTCAGGGAGATAATGTATCTTCAGCCCATCAGTAGTCTCCCAGAGCTGGCTGTCTTGTCCCCTGACTTCCAGCAGACATTCTGACTCAGTTCATCCTGGAGAATAGGTTTGGGCCCACATGAGAGGCTTTAGCTTTGAAAGAAACCAGCAGAACTCACCTTCTGAGATGAGTGGAATTGCTTTTAAGTGGATTCCTTTATGGTGACATCCAGGTAGGCAAGGCTACTGCTGGTGTATGTGTGTGTGTGTGTGTGTGTGTGTGTGTGTGCGCGCGCGCGCGCGCGTGCACGTGGAAGGGCTGAAGGTGCACAGTGCTGACTATATCAGCTCCCCCCTCTCATCTACCTGCTCTTGGGGGCACTCAAAGGGTTGGGTGCATAGATTTAGGCTGACGATGGAATTTGCAAACTCTATCCTGGTTCAGTGCAAAGGTGGGGTACAGATATGTGAGAAAAATGATTTCTTGGTTGTGGACAGGGGACCAATGGGAATTCCAGTGTTTGTTAATGTCTCAGCTATTAGCAACACAGACAGGAAGCAGGGCAGCTTAAGCTAACAGAGACGTTCATGTTTATGTGCCATGGTGATGGCACAATGTCAGAATGTCTAGTAAAGCTGTTCTTTAGGCAGAGCCTTGTGAAGGCATAGAGAGGAAAGGCCCTCTTCCTCCTCTTCCTCCTCCCCCTCCCCCTCTTCTTCCCCCTCCCCCTTCCCTTCCTCTTCCTTCTCTTCCTCCTCCTTCTCCTTCCCCCTCCTTTTTTTCTTCCTTTTCCTCCTCCTCCTTCCCCCTCCTCCTTTTCTTCCTCCTCCCCATCCCCCTCCTCCTCTTCTTTCTCTTCCTCCTCCTCTTATTCCTCCTCCTCTTCTTCCTCCTCTTCTTCCTCTTCCTCCTCTTCCTCCTCCTCCTCCACAATCAGTGGCTACTACAGTGTTTTGGGTACAGATCTTGAACTAGGGGGCTACCTAGACCAGAAGAACCAGCCACAAGTCCTCAGCAATGTTATAGGTGTGCCTGCTAACAACATGTCTCTAAAAATGATGCCCATGGTTACTCTGAGGGTTCACTATGTAGTCACCTTTGCCCAAGGTCTCCTGTTATCTCACATCCCAAATGTTTTAATGTATGAATTTCCATGACCATCATTTACAGAGGATGAGGTGGTGGTGGTGGGGCCAGAGCCAGAAGCTCAGTGTCCGAAGGTTCTGACTGCAGACTGTCACCTTGTGACCAGTGAAACCAGCACAGTAGAGTGGTCTAAGGAGAAGTCAATGCCATGGCTCCTGTCATCTGTATCAGAAGGGGACACATGGGCTAGGTACCATGTCAAGCCAAACCTCTACCCCCTTAATCATTTCATGCCATTCTCCCTAGTTCCTACTCACACTCTTCCTCAAAAATGTGATCTTCTGTGCTACTGAACCAGGGACCTTTAGACAAAGTTCTTGCTTGTCTTTTCCCTCATGGAGTTCAGATAAGTCAGATGGGAATGAGAACCACGTTTGTTATAGCTTGGTATAAAAATGGGATCCTATTTGGTTTGATATACAGCTGAGCATTTGCTGGCAATCGTAGGTAGAGGAGGAAATTGCCTAGACATGCAAATTGGGTTAATAGAGCAAATTCTCCGGGAAGGTTAAATGGGAACATACATTTAGTCATCACATACAACAAATACTGGGTTGGGGGCTGGACCCTGAACTTGCTCATTGAGCAAAGAAAAACACTATTTAAAGTTCTGCAGTGCAGTGGGAGATCTGAATAGAAACTTCACTAAAGGAGATAGGCAGGTGGTGGATGAGTTCACAAAAGCTCGTATGGGTCATTACAGGCACTAAAATTAACCCTTTCTAGTGGGCAGTTCTCTGAGTCTTGCCAGATACAGTTGCACAGTCAGATACAGTCTCCTGTTGCTTCAGGTAGTTCCCAGATGCCTTTGCAGCCAATCACCACAGCAAGCCCATTATTACATATTTACCAAGTGAAATGAAAACCTGCTTGTATTAAAATGTGAAAATGCAGGAGTTACAACTGTAGACAGTTGGGAAGTGGCTCAAATGCCCTTCGGTAGATGAAATGAACTGTAGTACATCCATACAATGGAATACCACTTAACAATGAAAAGTAACAAAGAATAAACTACCGAAGCTCATACCAGCAAGGGCGAATCTCCCATGCATTAATCCATGTGAAAGAAGACATGCATTTACAATCCCACTCACATCATCACCTCCTGACAAAGGCGGATCCACAGGGTAAGAAAACATACTATGCCAGTGTCCTCTAGGGTCTAGGTGCAGGGCTGAGCACTGGGTGTAAAGGCACCTGGGGAATATCTGAAGCCACGGGGGATTCTATATCTGACTGTGCAGGTATATCTGGCACGACTCAGAGAACTATGCATTAGAAAGGGTTAATTTTAGTGGATATAAATGATCCATTATTAAAAAGAAAGTGGTATACCATACTAATAAACACCTTCAAAAGAATTAAAGAAAACTCTACGGTGAGGCTAACAAGGAGTAAAATCTTGTAGTTAAGAGCTCATGTTATGAAAAAGCAACTTTCAAATTGGCAAGGGGCTAACAAAAAGCTTACCACAACAACATGTGGCTTGTTCACAGAGAGGTAATAAACTTCATCCTATAATCCCTGGACTAAAGAGAGGCCAATATTTTAATCGATATTTTACTGGCAGTCTCTGGAGGCATAAACAACATTTAATAGGATGAATCTGTATTGCCTCCCATTGGCTTGAAAACCCAGGCAGGGAGGCCTGTACATCACCCCTCTGCCTGGGCTTGCTTTAAGGCTGCTTGGCCTATCAGGACTTGAGACTCGAGGGAGCAGAGGGCAATCCAGCGGCCTAGCACATCAGTCAGAGATTAGTCTAGTTGCCTAAGTTGACAATCAGAATACAGCAGACATAATTTACCACTGAAGATACAAACACTAGAGAGGCAGGCTTCCTGACGCGATGCACCTAACAGAAGCCATTTGAATTAATGATAAACGCAGCGGAAACCCAACACCAGGACCAAGAGAGCATGTGTGTTAGCATGGACATTACACTGAACTCAAGCACATAAGTGAGCTTTAAACCAGCCTGAACCCCCCCCCCCCCCCCCCCCGCAAAGCAGGTGTGACAAGCCTGCGGCTAGAGAGGAGCAGAGGAGCCTGCATCCTGTTTTGGGTTCTCTACAAGCCAGTGCATGGCTGCCAAAAGCTGGTGATGGTCTTTCACGTGGGGATCGTACTCTAGATGCACCAGCCATTCCCATGGTCTCATGCCATGATTTGTCTACTGCCGCAGAACATGTTCTTTCCCCCATAACAGCCTGTCCTGCTACCTGTTACACAGCCTCCACTCTTGAACTCGGACACCCCATCATTCCGAACCAAATATCAATGAAATCCACCTGCTCAGAATTGCGCCACGCAGATACAGAGGAGCCAAAATGAATGGACCAGCACAAGCAATAAATCTGTGCTCAGACTCCATTGGAGTTAATTTTGGAGTGTGTATGTGGTCCTGTGGTGTGCACATATGTATGTGTTCATGTGTACCCTATGTATATGCGTGTGTGTGTGGAGGCCAGTGTGGATGCTAAGTGTCTTCCACAATTGTTCTCTGCCTTATTTTCTGAGACAGGGTCTTCCACTAAACCTGGAACTCACTGACTCAGATAAAATGCCAGCAAGCTCCAGGGATTTTCTCCCGCTCCCCAGTACTGGGATTACAGGCAAGTCACACCACAGCTGGCTCTATGAGGTGTGCTCCGAGGACCAGACTCAGCTCTTTACAATTAATTGGCAAGCATGTTGGAGATGGAGCCATCTCCCCAGCCCAACAGAAGCGATTTTGAAAATAAGACAGTGAGAATTTTAGGTAAGTAAGTCTCTAGTGCAGGGGTTCTCTATCTGTGGTCATGACCCCTTTGGTGGGTTACCTAAGACCATATGCATATCAGATACTTGTATTACAATTCATAAAGGTAGTAAAATTACAGTTATGAAATAGCAATAAAAGAAATTTTATGGTTGGGGTCACCATAACATGAAAACTGTATTAAAGGGTCACAGCATTAGGAAGGTTGAGTACCACTGACATAGTGGCAGAAAAAGAAAAGTCACAGAGGAGAATAACACAAAAGAACTTTAAAAGGCAGGAAAACCCACTAGGGAAAAAAGCCCATTGGTGAAGTCAATTTCACAAGGATGAAAACCTGAGAATTTAAGAGAAGATAAAAATTAGGAAAAGGTAGGAATGTGCTTAAGATGTGTAATTAAAATTGTTTGTTTTTCTCGAAAAAGATGATGCTAGGCAAATTTACTATATACTAAGGATAGTCTGGGATCTCTCTCTCTCTCTCTCTCTCTCTCTCTCTCTCTCTCTCTCTCTGTGTGTGTGTGTGTGTGTGTGTGTGTACAGATTTCCATAAGTAAACAATCCTGTGAAAGCATTAGCTTAGATCAGAAAGCCATTTCCTCAAAGTGGGAAACATATATGTTACCTTTCTAAAGAAATCTCTCATAGTTTAAAAGACAAAAACGCAAACCTGCAACAACCAACCAGCAGAATCTTACATTTCTGCCTCTACTGTGTGTGTTCAATCTATTGAGTACTGTCAGGGGCAGAAAGAGTTAAGAAATAGTTCCTGTCCTTAGAGTAATCAGAGCGGATTTCTAAAATAAAAACAAGCAGTGCAACAGGAAGGAGGGCAAGCTGGAATTCTTGAGACTTTAACTCAGGAGCTGGGTGAGCTGCCCCACACTGCTGGGCTTTGTTTCTGCCCAGTGCCAGCTGGGGAAGGAGTGAGTGGGCACCAAGCGAAGCTTTGGAACCATGGCTCACCTCTCCAGGTCCCATGGTCCTCCAGGTCCTTTACTCAGCTATGTTTTTAGACTTGGACTTAAAAAAATTATTATTCCAAGGAAACTTAAGCATTTTATAGAGTTTCAAATTCTCAATTTTAAAACCATCAATGTCTAAATGTGTTTTTTTAGAATGCTGGGTATTTATAAATGATCCTCTTAGATAAAACAGCTGCAAAAACATCATTAAAAAAAGCTCACACCGTCACATGTAAAAGGCAGCAAGAGTCTATTTTTATAAAGTTCAAAGCGACTGTGAATCTTGCAGGGGAATCCCCGAGGACACCCGATGGCTGTTTCTCTGCCGTTGGGCCTGCCTCCTGCCTGCCCCCATTCCCTCTCCACCTTGTGCTAATAAACTCACAGCTCTATGCACTAGCAGCAACCAACTGGGCTCTCAGAGAACACTGCCAGCACATGGCTAACTAGTTCCACAGTCATCTTCTGAGTGAAATACAAAACCTCCTGTGTGCCTTACCCAGGCCTCCACTAACCCTGACATTTATCTGAGCTGGAAGAAGCACTGGATATGAATGGGAAAGACAGGTGCTGGCCTCTCCTGACTCACTGACCTGTTCTTCTCCTCCTGCTCCTTCACTGCTCCATATGGCTCCTGCTCACCCATCTATCTTAACCCATCTCACTCTAGAAACTGGAAGCTGCAACCCACGACACCTGTGAAGCACCATTTCTTGCAATGTTCTGCCTAGCCAGCAGTAAGCTCACTGTGTGCAGTGCAGGACCTCTTACCTGCACCCCCACCCTACTCCAGCAGCACAGATCCTAGACCCAGAGTCATCACATGAAGAATGAGGCCAGAAAAATAGACTTCAGAATATTCTGTTTCAAGGTAATTTCCCCATTGCCCCATGGGAAGTCTCTCTAAGTGGTTTTCTTGTTGACATTTTGACTGCAAACAATTATTAACACAAAACAGGAACCACTCAGATACCCATGGACTCTACAAACTGGGCTGCTCTTAAGACAGGTTGGCACCAAGTCTGTGCATGCAGAGTTTCCTGGGCAGGGCATGATGTCATACTCATCTGCTAGTCACAGATGGCAACATGGTAGAGCTTATCCTGGATGCCCTAATATTAGTGTTCCACTGGCTGCAGGGTTCTATAGAGAGTGCATGGCCTGTACATGTGGTGGGGCTCGCGTCTGACAGAAAGGCTAATAGGTAGACTACCTTCTGTGCCTCTGTCTAACCTCAAATCATATCAAGGAACAAGAAGCCACCTCTGCTAAGGCAGGCACATAGAGAACAAGAGAGTTCAGCTGTCAGAAGTTTTACCACAATGACATTTCTTATGTTTACAATAGAACACAGTGTGTGTGTGTGTGTGTGTGTGTGTGTGTGTGTGTGTGGTGTGTGCATGTATGTTTGGGGGAAATATATGTGCATGCACA
>NW_022196915.1:46346588-46355996 GCF_008632895.1 Mastomys coucha
AGACTATGAAAGCTAGAAGATCCTGGGCAGATGTCATACAGACCTTACAAGAACACAAATGCCAGCCTGGGCTACTCTACCCAGCAAAACTCTCAATTACCACAGATGGAGAAAACAAGATATTCCACGACAAAACAAAATTTACACAATATCTTTCCACAAATCCACCCTACAAAGGATAATAGATGGAAAACATCAACATTAGGAGCAGAACTACACCCTAGAAGAAGCAAGAAAGTAATCTTTAAACAAATTCATACGAACCACCTCTTACAACAAAAACAACAGGAAGTGACAATTACTTTTTCTTAATATCTTAATATGAAAATTAATATTACCAACATATCCTAATCAATTGGAATCCAAAAACATGAGGAATTAGAAATTTGTTGATTGTCATTCAATGGTCTCTCTAATTTGGTAATTGGAGAAATAGGTCCAATATTATATAATCCATATACACTTTCAGCTTGTTTGTTCGTGACAGTGTCATGCTGTGTACAACATAATAGTCTTGAGATCTTGCTTCTCCTCCCTCAGCCTCTCTATTAGTAATATTGTTTATTTCATGTTTTTACACTATACTATGGTTTTCAGAACAGCTTACATATTTTAAAAGTATTTATTTACCCAAAAGTAATGTAGACAATTAAATTGGGAGGGGGCTTATATGAAAACAACAAAGAGTGAGACTGAAGACTTTGCTTGACGTTTGTAACTCTTGTATCAAGTTACCACAGTAAGAGCCAAGATCTTAAGCTCTACTAAATACAAAATGAACAAACAAAAGCACTTTATATATTTACATTCATTTAAGAAAATATTAATAGTGATGTATTATTTTGAAATATACAGTTAATACATTTGGAGTTATTTAAAATTTATATTGAGAAAAACATTTGTATTTTCAGTATTGCAGTAGACAAGCATCTACATAAGACTGTTAAATTGATTGTTGTTTTATAGCAAACAACTTTTATAATATTCATTTTTATTGTTATAATATTTTATAATTTTAAAGAATATGACAAAAAAGATATTGTAGGTATTGAAAGGAGGGGTCTCTGGGAGGAATTGGGGTTCAAAAGGAAAACAAGAATGTGATTTAATTCTATTTACTTAAAATGTGTTTTTAAATGTTAACAAATTCAGATAAATTGAAATCATGTAACTTTTCTCATCATGTTGCAATAAAACTTAAAAAAAAGAAAACTGAATAAAGACAATGTTGTACATTCAAAAAAAAGATTTTTCTAATAAAAATTCAGTTTTAACTAATAGAACTATACAGTACTAAGGGCATATCATACGGTATTTTAACTATACTTTAACAGTACTGACAGAAAACAAAGGAGAGGGATGCTACGGAAAATGAAGCCAGTGAGGAATGGGTCCCAGACCACACAGGGACAGATGAATAGAGTCTCTATTCAGTGACCTCTCCTCACTAGGATCCCAGGTTCCTGGCAGGGCCTGAACACGCAGCGTATTGACAGGCTCATTGCCAATGTTTCTGAGCACCTCTTTCACACCAACCACCTATCCTGCCAGTCATTGGTCGTGTGTACGTTTCTGGAATCCTATCCTGGCTTCTGAAGAGACAGCTAAGAAAGCACAGTAGTCACTAAAGGGCAAAGTACTAAAAGGAGGGACTATGGAAGGAATGGAGGTGACTGATGTGTCCTGTTTTTAGTTGCACCTGCTGTCAGGGCCTCTAAGAAGCCACAAGGACCACTGTTTTGTTCCTAATTTTTTAAATCACTTGAATAGCCACTTTGCCTCTCAATAAATTTGATATGGTGGATTCAATGAGCTCTTAGTAGGTCTGACAGCAACGAGAAATCCGCTCTGCAGAAGTGCTCACATTACGCCTGTGGTCTGTTCAAGGCAGTGTGGTGAAATGAGCTAACTATACAAACAGTATTTTGGAATAGTACCCATGGCCTCCAGAAAGGAAACACTGCTATTCACCAAAACTTCTTATAGATGATATTGGAGATGACACAGCTGCTCAATCAATACAGGAAGGGACTAAACAGACTGTAGGGGACCATACAGTGGGACAGCATAGCCAGGGTCCATGTGAAGGTGTGGGCAATGATTCTCAAGGACCCTTCGAGTGAAACATGAATTGTAGCTCATGCTCCATAGCATGATGACATTTATCTAAGAAAGAAAAAAATATCTATGTCTAACTGTAGAGGAAAGGCGGGGGTGTGGGAACTTCCAATATGTGTTCCATACTGCAGAGAGAATACTACCTATTTCCCTTGTATAGAAACCATTTATATGGAACAGTATACCAAATAGGAATAATCTACCATGCCGCAGTTCTCATTGGAAATCTAGATAATATATATAATCCTCATAAAAATGGCTAGGTCACAGAGTGCGTGTTCATATGCATATGCATGTTATGCAAATTGCTCTTCGACTATATTTTTAAATGTCTGGGAGTCACATGTACATCAGAGGGCATTTGAGACCGGTACATGTTACTATTATCAAGGTTCCTCTGTGAGTCATAGGAAACCCCTCAAGTCACACAGTAGCATGCTTAGTTTGTTCTCACTTAAATCAACAATTATAACCTTACCTTTAGTATCTTTTTTTGCAAATGAATAAACTATTCTACAAAAACTTTTGATCTTGCAGTTCAAAATACACTAAAATAACATGCAAACAGTACCTCTCTATTCTGAATGTTACATATGGAGCACATGCCGGGGCCAGCTCAGAAGTCTGGAACCATCAGACATTAACTGGATGGACGCTGTGACTATGATCCAGTCAAGGGTTTTTGTTCTCTTGGTTTCCAAGTTGGAACCTCCTAGAAATCCTAACTAGAAATGGAGAGAGACTCATGGAGCCTTTTAACTAAAAAAAACAAAAAACAAAAAACAAAAAACAAAAAAAAAACTTATCTAAGGAATGTGTGGAAGGGACTTTCCAGAGGACTGTTTAGCAACTCCTAGCTGCGACTACTCATTTGGGGCCCTCGTTCAGCACTGTCAGGGGTCTCACTGCAAGCAGCACTTAAAGACAGACTAAAAGGCTGCTCTGCTTAGCTTTAGCCCACTTGAAGCAAAGAAAAAATAGGAAGATAGTAGATATAAACGACCAAGAAGATAGTAGGTATAAATGACTAAGAAGGGCCCCCGAGGGCTGCTCTGGGAGCCCCACGTAGAATGTTTTGATAAGAAGTCTAGACTATCAGCAATCTGCTGATGGTGAGGAAAACCAGATTATAAGGATGCTGTGCAAAGCCAACAGCTAAAGGGATAGGGTGATGGGAAGCCTGGGATGATGATAGGCTCCCAGCTCCCCTCATGCTGCCCGTGTGCTATCTGTGACCTCAAGTGACACTAAGGAGTGACTCCTATCTCGTGTGCAAGGAGAAAAAAGGCAAAAGCTGGCAGCTGGCGGGAGAGAGGCAGACATGTCTAAGCTCCACTAGGGAACCGTAAAAAAAAAAAAAATGAGAGAAGAGGGAAGGCAGTGATGGCAAAATGAGCTGCACCAACATCTGCAGGGCTCTGGACCTACCTACCCTGAATCATATGATAATTACATCTGCAAATACCCCCAGGTCCTGCTATGTATGAGGAAGACTTTCTTTCTTAAGAAACAACAATAGGACACCTGAGTCATATGCAGAAACCTCAGGTAAGTGTTTCAGTTACAAAAATGTAACTTTAATATATCATGCATTAACATACACTTCCAAAAGCAAAATCATTATAAGGGAAATTATAGTTTAGGCAGTAGTGTCAATTTGTTAACGATGAGGGACATCATAATGTCCCCTTCTAATATTTTTTTCAGCTATCCTTAGATAAACTTGCTATTGTAAAACAGTTTTTAAGTACTACAGCTATGATGATAGCAAAATAATAAAAATAAAATAAAAAGAAAAAAAGAAAAGAAACAACAATAGTTGCTGTTCACTGTGAGCAGACAGGACCTCTGTCACAGGGTTTAGGGTAAGAAGAATAGGCCAGGCTGTAGGATGTTCACCAGGTCTCTTCTGATCACTTGTGAGAATCTTTGAAGAATCAGAGGTGCTCCCAGCACTTGGGAAGCTACTGGGTCAACTAGGACAGCTATCTTCTATGCAGCATCAGCCAGAGCCAGGGAGCACAGAGTGTCAAAGAAACAAAGCAACCACCCTTTATGCAAACCAGCAAAAGACTGTTTTCAGGTGGGCCTGGAGGACACAGACACACAGACGCTGTTTCAGCCTGACTGATGCCTATGGCTGGGCAGCCACGTGCTGTGGACAACCTGCACAGCTTGGGGGCACCCTCTTTCCTAGTGTCCTCACCAGACAAGTGGCATCAACCTGTATGTGAGACCTGGAGGGTTCATTCGGAAAGAATTGTCAAGCTGATAAAGCAGTAATTAGTCACAACACTGGGAAAAGTTAAGTTTCTTCCTAGTCATTATTTTTATTATTTTATTATTCTTTTCTCAGTTGAAAATTCACACCACAATAAAATGAGATATTAAAATTCAGACAACATTGATTTTGATTGCTCCAAAGACTGACTCCCATGTCTTCTGCCTTCTCTTCCTCTTCTTTCTCCTCTTCCTTTTAGACAAGAACTCATGTAGCCCAAGCTGATCTGAGCTCATTGTGTAGCTGGGGCTGACTGTGAAATCCTCACCCTTCTGTGTCTACCTTCCAAGTGCTGGGATTACAGGCATGCTCCACCCTCTCTTTATCATCTTTTCTAACAGTGCCCAAGTTCAACGCATGCTTCCTCTCTCCCACCCCCATCTCTCACTGCTGTTACTATTATATAGTATTAATACTGGGGACCGAGGCCAGAGTGTGTACATGATAAGCAAGTGATCTACCACAGGGCCACATCCCTAGCCTTCCTCTCTTCTAAATACTCTTGACAATTTAGTGTCAAGATAGACTTAAAGACACACTTTCACAGCAGAGCTGTATCTCAGAAAGGAAATTAACAAAGACCAAACCTAAAGAGCCTCCTCCGCTTTCAGGCCCTTACCCTCTAACAAGCACGCGGTTTCCTCATAAATAAATTAGCATCTTGGAAAACTATAGGACTGAGCCGGCTAGTTTTTGTCAGCTTGTGGGAAGGGAAACCTCAATTGAGAAAATGCCTTCATCGGATTGGCCGACAGGCAAGTCTGCATGGCCTTTGCTTGACTGATAGTTGAGGGAGTGTCCCGCTCACTGGGTGATTCTACCATGGGCAGGTAGTCTCGAGGGATACAAGGAAACAGACAGAGCAAGCCATGGGGAGCCAGCCAGTAAGCAACCCTGCCTTCAGCGATGGAACTATAACTAAACTGAACTAATCTTTGCCTTCCCAAGTTGCTTTTAATCAGCATTCCACCCCAGCACTAGGAACCTAACCAAGACAAAGGCAACAGGACGTGAACTCAATGTTGGAGTGAGAAATTTGGTTTCTTTAAAAAAACAGAACTATCATGGGAATATGTCCTCATTTTATCCCAGGTGTGGGATGTGGGGCTGTTTCAGATTGTCCACAGCAACCAACTATGGTTTGTCTCGTGCTTTAACAGGGGTGTGAATTCGCCAGCTGCTAACGGTTTCTGAAATTTGTGACGTTTGGAATTCTGGTAACTTTTCAGAAGCTAAATAAATGCTAGAGCCTTGACAGAAGCTGGCCAGTTGGTTTGTTGGATGCTGTTGGTTGAGGTTTGTCAAGTGGTTATGCGAAAAAAAAAGACTAAAAGAAGAAGTAATTTGATATTCTGATGGAGATCAAACTTGGCACTCAACATCCCTAATCAGCAGGAAGTAGTCTACCAAGAAGTCCTCACCCCCCCCCATTCTTTTTTTCTCTCCTACCTAGCAGTCTTAGGGGGTTGATAGTGTGGAAGAAGAAGGGCAAAGAAGGGTGAAAGAAGAAAGAACCCACAAAGTAGCCAAAAGTTAGGTCACACAACGTGACATTTTAAACAATCCTATCAGTGTCCTACTAAATGTCCCTCTCATGTCCACCCCTTTGCCACATGCGCCCTAGCATCCAAGGGGTAGAGAGAACATGTTCAGGAAACAACAGATTCCATGACAAATGCAGCAGGGAATCAGGCCCTTCATGCCGGGGTGGGGTGGTGGTGGTGGTGGACAGGGGACAGGTTGTCCAAAAATGTCTTAGAGGCACCCAGAAAGATGGCCACCTCTGTTTCCTGGCACTGACCACACTGGTCTTGTTCTGCTTTTAGCAAGATGAAGGAGAGAGTGACGGGGCATTCTCTGCCACCATTGACACAGCAGTGGTAAGGAAGAGGATCAGGACTGGGGTGGGGGATTTCGGGAGGGTAGGGAAGAAAGACTGCACCCAGCCATGTCACTTATTACAAGCTTCATGGTTCAGCCAGCTAAAAGGAGGCTACACAACACAGATTCTCATAAGACCCAACAGTAGCTTTACTTTCCCATTACCAACACCCTTCCTTAAGAAGGATTCAATGTCTACGCAGATGTTCTCTGCAGAGACCCGCCTCCTTTAGGGTGAGATGCCCCTGCTCCTTACCTCAATGATGTAGAGGACCACATTCTTGTAGAAACAGTACAGAATGCACTTGGTCACCCGGTTGTAGCTCCAGGCTCCATGGACCAAAAGCAGCTTCTCCAGGTAGGAAAACTGAAAAGGAACAGTGGCAAGTTCAGAGCAGCCTGCCACCAAGGAATAAGACACAGACTGTCCTTATGAGCAGAAACCAGACCCGTAGTTAATCAACAGAATAAAACTAAACAACAACAAAACAACTAAAACCCCCAAAGACAACTCTGTTCCCCTGAGGTGGAGCTTTTGGGGCAGCTAAGGAAATCTCTTCAATCGACTAACTGATATTTTCCCCCATACAAGCTGTTGGACTCTCACTGTGGCTGGAACTCTGAGCTAAGTGCCTTTCAGAGAACTGATTAGGAAAAGGAGTTAGAGGAAAAGCAAGCCGGGATGGGACACATCCATAAGATGCATCACAGATTTTATGGTAACCACAGGAGGAAGGCACAGAGACACTCATCCAACAAAGGTTTGACTCAAGAAAGATATAAACACAAGAGCAGTGTTCTGTCAGTTTGTCAACTAAAAGCATTTATACTTTCCATATGCTATAGAAGTACCTGGATGGACTTACACACACACCTATAGAGATATACAGACATATAACACACACACACACACACACACACACACACACGGACACGGACACATGCACACACATGTGTACACACACAGCCTCCACTTCTACATCCATCTTGTAGTCCCTTATTTCCCACTCAAACAGGGTGCCTGGTTGTGCAATCAGAGGGAGCTGACTGGCTCTCAGTAGGGGTGTCGTAAGGACCCTTGCAGTCTGGGGCAAATCCACAGTATTCTAATACCATCTCCCCTGAACCAGCTCTATCTTCCCAGAGACATACAAGATAAAGGCTGGGAAGTTGGATTTTTCTCTGGCAGGCTCGGAGCTGAGGGTTGTGGACACACACTATACCTCACAGCCCTTCTCCCTAGCTCAGGTGGCCAGTCACCTGTCCAGCAGATACTATGTGTGCAAGCAAGAGGCAGTCAAGCGAGGGCATGGAACAGGGCTCTGCCTCTGTCTGAGTTTCCTAGAATCTTTAGCATCTTTCCTTTACCTATGGGGCACTTCCTTCAAAACACAATTTTTAAAAATGTGGTCACCTACAACAAAATAAAAAAGAACATGGTGTTAATTTCAATCAGACATGGTTATCACTTCAATGGGGATAGAGGAACTCATCTGATTGGTGGTGGTTTGGATATGGTAATTAAGGAAGAGGCAGTTTAGAATCTAGCTAGTGCTTGGCACAAATTCAGCCCCGAGATGACAGCATGGCCCTGCAGGACAGTGAACAGGAAAATCCAGGCATGGGTAACAGCAGTTGCCTTAGGTTCCTTTGGTAGATATGGTTACTACCCTGGAGGGCAAAGAAAACCTCAAATGGACTTCACAGGTTCCGTACTACCCCTCTCCGATGCCTCCCCTAACAAAAGCATTGCTTCACCGTCCATCTCCTGTCCATGTACAGTTTCAGGAAGGAATGCCTCCATCCCTAGACATTCTAAAGAGAAAAGCAGACAAATATTTGCCTGCAACTCCTAGGAAACCTCTTAAGATCCCTTCCAGCCATATGATGTTATAACTCAAGTATTTAATAATGCTGGGGTGTATAACATCCACAGTTGCTGACAGCAGACAGGAAGCATTGGTCCCATGGGCCTCTGTACAGTTGACTCTGCAAAGGAATGGAGCAGGTGTGTGTGGCAGTCCCTGAGTTCACTGAGGTCTGCTGTTCTCTGATGTGGGGCCTGTGCTCAGACCCGAGGCCAGTTGTTGTGTGTAGGACCTTCAGGTTTCTTGCCTGTAAAATCAGAACTCCTACTGCCTACTTCAGGAATCAGCTGAGGGATTTAGAGTCCACCAAGAAACAAAATTGACTTAAGTCAATTTTCAAAGCCAAGTAGTCTGGGTAATTTCTTACTGCATTTGCAGCATCTCAAACCAGAAGGAAAACATGAGAGGTAATCAAACAGAGCTTCCTTCAGGGATGGGGAGCCCCAAAGCTGCAGAGGATCAGACCACAAGCCCTGGGGCTGGAAGAAGGTTATGTGTTTTCTATGCATCTCCAGACTTCAGCCAAAAGGGTGACAAAGCCATTGTTCCTTGTAATCATGCTGTTAAGTATAACGTGTTCTTCAAAAGCCTATTCAGGAAAGAAGGTTGTTGGGGGAGAAGCTGGGGCTACGACAAATGCAGGCAGTTAGTCACACAGACCCTGCAACTCAGTATCTGGAAGAACATGCCAGCATTTCCTGGGACTAGGCTTGTAGATGATCTACCAGGCCAGGTAGCCCAGACAGTCCTTAGGAGGGCCTTGAGGTTGACACTTTTCCTTTATCTGTGGCTACCACAAAGGGTTGGGCACTTCTTGGAGCACATGTGAGGTAAGCAGGAAACAGGAAACACACCAGAACCATGTTGGCAATGTTTAGATCAGAGAAGAACAGACAGAACTCAGCCTGACTGCAGGAGGCTGCTTGCTTCTGACTATGAGCCACATGGCCCCTGCTCTCTCAGTTCATCTCACAGCAGAACTCCTAGAGGGTTCCCAGCCAAGAGGGGAGAAGTGACTGCTTCTTTCTGACCTTAAGCACTTGCCAGCACGTCTAAAAGAAGGGCAATCCTTGAGTGAGGGACTATGGGTCATTCTGAGAGTAAGTACTCTAAAGTGAGGGATGTGAAGAAGGAGGAGGAGGGGAAGGGGGAGGGAGAGGAGGAGGGGGAAGAAGAGGAGGAGGAAGAGGAGAAGGAGAAGGAAGGAGGAGGAAGAGGAGGAGGAGGAGGAGGAGGAGGAGGAGGAGGAGGAAGAGGAGG
>NW_022196915.1:46356337-46383558 GCF_008632895.1 Mastomys coucha
AGAAGAGGAAGAGGAAGAAAAGAGGACTGCAATGGGAACAAGCATAGAGATCAAGACATCTAGGCTCCAGTCTACCAGGAAAGGCACATCTCTGAAATGACAGTTCCATGGGCCAGTCCCACCTCTGGCCCAAGGAAGCCCAACCTAGAGAAGAAGCCCTTAAACTGTACAAGACTCCAACACCAGAGAAATCAGCAGGCACTTGCAGTTCCTCTAGATGGTGGCTTCCCAAGGTGGGCAGAGTCCTTGGGGCTGAGCCTAGGCTGTCTCCTGTGCCCAGGTGCCATCACTGTGAGAAGGGAGGCTGACCTGTGCGATGGCATAATCTGAGTTGTTGGTAGCCTGCATGCCCTCGTTCCCGCTGATCCCGACCCCTACGTGGGCTGTCTGGATCATCCCCACGTCGTTGGCACCGTCCCCGATGGCCAGGGTGATGGCTTTCACTCGCTTCTTCACAACATCCACAATCTCAGACTTCTGCAGAGGGGACACTCTGTGAGAGAAGAGAGAAGAGGAAGAAGTGAGGAGAGTAGGCACCTGTCCTGAGGGAACAGCTACAGTACACAGGCTGCATTCAAAGGCAGTTACCAGGCAACCTCCAACCCAGGCATACATTTTATGCATATGTGCAAAGATGCTTTGAGAAAGCAGGAGCCTGTGGTTTTCAGTTTTGCCAAGTTCATGGATACAATTCATATCCCTAAAGCAGCCAGTCTGCTATCCACTGCTGAGTGGAATGAGTGGCAAGCAGACCCTCTGGGGCTCAAGACTACTGCCCAAGACCAAACACAGGTTATCTAGTTAACAGGACCTTTGAAACTGTCTTCCCAATAAACTAGACCACAAAAAGAGATTTCCGTGCTGTGCTAGGCTTCCTATATAGCTTGGGGCTGGCAAAGGAAAGTTCCAGATAATTTACAGAATGGTAAGAAAATAGGCAGGATTGAGAAAGGACAGGGAGAAACCAGAGCAAGGGGAAAGAAGATCCCATCTCTACCCAGAGATGATGATGATGTGGTTGCCAGGCAGGCAAGGCAGGAGGCTGGGTCTGGATAGTCCCAGGCCTAAGGTCTGCTACTGGAGAGGCAGAAGCACAGCCCAGAATGAGAAGACAAAATCAGCCCGTCTGGGAAGATGACTGGTGCCGAGATCCCTCCACGATCTAGGAAGAAGTCTATAAACCTAAGGACCCAGTGGGCAACAATGTTGGTGCATGAACTGCTTCATCACACATAAGCCATGATGATCCAACAGCAGCAAAAGTACCACTTGCATTCCAAGGCTGACTTCTTTTTAATCCTGAATTGCTAATCTTGTTTGGGGAATTTTCAAGTGAGCTCCCAAGTCACCTCCAGAGAGAGGAGCTGTGGATGCAGGCACATGCTGACCATGCATAAACTAGAGGAATACCCAGAGGCCCATTTCAGTTTCTATCTTTTCAAATCATTTACTCATTTTTATTTTATGTGCATTGGTGTTTTGCTTGCATGCACATCTGTGTGAAGGTGTTGGATCCCAGAGTTACAGACAGTTGTGAGTTGTCATGTGGGTGCTGAGAATTGAACCTACGTCCTCTGGAAGAGCAGTCAGTACTCTTGACCACTGAGTCATCTCTCTAGCCCCAAGACCTGCTTCTTAAGAACTGTGCCATCTAGCATGGCCCCCATGTCCAAGGATACTGTAGGCAGACTTGTGGCTGCAGATCTATATGTCATCCAACTGAGAGCGAGTTGGTCTTTTACCAGATGGTGTAGAGGGAAAAGATATCTGTGGGTGGGAGGCTGGCCATTTCACAATGGAGGAGGAGTTAGGAGAACTGTGGACATGGAATAGGAAAGGAGCTAAATACAACAGTTGTGCTTTGAGATAGAAGTTGTTAGTTTTCTGTTTAGGTATTACAGCTTGGTTCTTAAAGTGTCTTGTAGAAACCCACATGTTAAAGGCTTAGTCCTTAGGTATTGGGAGGTGGTGGATCCTTTAAAATATGGAGATTGTAGTTGGAGAGATTGCTCAGTGGTTAAGAACACTGAGGTTGATACCCAGTACCTACATCGTGGCTCTCAACTGTCCATAAGTCCAGGCCCAGGAGATGTTAATGCTCTGTTCTGACTTCTGCAAGCACCAGACACACATGTGGTACATAGACAAACATTCAGGCAAAACACTCATACACATAGATTAATTGATCTTAAAGGATTTAATAAAACAAAAGATGAAGCCCAGTGTGGGGTGGTCTCTCAGTCATCAAGAGCATCCCTTTGAGGATGTAGTGGGATCCAGTTCCTCCTCTTTCTTCTTTCCAAGTCCTAACCTTGAGGTAAACATCTTTGGTCTGCCATGCACTCCCTCCCAAGGTGTTCTGCCTCACCATTGGCCCCAGACAACAAAAATGATCAACAATAGAGACCTCCAAGAACAGAAACAAAAACAATACAAAACCACAAAAATCTATGTCATCCCCAATAACTTTTCTTATAGTGACAGAAATCTGGCTAACGTGACTAACAGGAGTGAGCTGCAAGTCACCAGGCTTGTTCAGCTTGCCTCTGGGATTTGGCTCTGAAGCCATTCAGTCAAGCCTATTGCAATGGGTGACAGCACACTCCATGAATATCCAACAGCTGCCTTTCTCCAACTAGAAAAAGCAAGGGGTATGTAAAGCAAGTCCTACCCTTGCATTTAAGGAGCATGAAATTCTCATCAAGGATTTATTACACCTTCTGCTGTAATGCCTTGAGAAAATGTAAGTCTAAGCACATGCTCGAGGTTCAAAACAGATGTCAAACAGCCAATTTCTACAGAACCAACTGGGCACCATTATGCTCCGGCCGCATGAAGCATTTGAATATGCCAAGTTGCCATGGAGCGAAAAGCAGCTTTCCCTATCTTAATCTGTGCCCTGGAATCATGCACCATACTTAATAAGCATTCCCAGAATATAATGTGTTCACCCCATAAAATAAAGCTCCAGACCACATCTGAGCTGAGCAAGTGCTTGGCACATTTCTGCAACCAATTTTGGTGCATTATGAATAAAAACACAAACCCTAAAAATTCCATCAACTTGAAGAGGCAGTCTACACACATACAGAACATAATGGATTTGCTAATGAAGAATTCCCCTTTGTGACTTAAAACAGGCCCAGTGCTCCCCCGAGAGTCTCGTTCTTTTTTTTTGTGTGTGTGTGTGTGTGTGTCCTGACTTTTTAAAACTAGTTTTCTCAACTGACTTCAGCATAATGCTTAATTAAAACCAAGGGTGGACACTTCCCCCGGAAGTAACGTCATACACTAATTTACCTGAGCAACAAAAGCCTTGGTCAGGGTGAGTTTCTCATTCTGAGTAGGATAAGTGAACTTAGAAAACCCCCTTTCCTGCTCAGTCACCTCTCAGGTGAAGCTAGACCTGGATGACAGGTTGCTGTACAGAGCTCTTGCGAGCTGGAGGGGTTGAAAAGGACTCCTCTCAGAGACATCCAAGAGAATGTCCCGCAGACCATCAATGCCAACCAACTAACTAGACTCACTGAATCCTTTTACTAGTATGTTCCAAATGATTAAATAACTAACTACAAGAAGTTTGCAGACCACTGTGCCAGACCCGTAATTCCCAAGTGGCCATCTATAGACCCTCATTGTGAAAGCAGGGAAAAGGCCTGTAGTGTGGTTTGAGTGAGAAATGTCCCCCATTGGCTGACGGATTCAAGCACTTGGTCTCTGGTTGGTGGCACTATTTGGAGTGCCACAGAATCTCTAGGAAGTAGAGTCTTGCTGGACAAAGACATTGAGTTTTATGGCCTGTGGCCCCACTTCCTGTTCTCTTCTGCTTCCTGTGTATCTTTGAAATGTGATCAGCATGCTGCCTGACTGCCAGGCTAGCTTCCCATACCTGCTGCCACGCCTTCTCCACAATAAGGATGGTATGCTTTCTGGACACGTGAGTCAAATAAATCATTTCTTCCTTAAGTTGCTTTTATTTGGGACACTGTCTCAACAACAGAGAAGTAACCAATATAGTCTGCAATGTGAATTTCTAACCAGTTCCCAGGTAATGCTGAAGTGGTTTGTGTCAGGGATACTGAAAGCTCTTTCTGGGTCATATGTTTTCTAGCTACATTAAATGTTACCATAAGGCACATAGAAAAGGTCAGGAAATCATCACCACCACCACCACCACCACCACCATCCTCAACATCTTTGCAACATCATTGAGTATCATTTCCATTTCTTAAACCTTATAGTCTTCTTCAAAATCAAAACTTAGCCTTAGATTAGGTTGGCAATTCATTTAAGACATCCCTCAAATGTGAGTCCCTCATATAAGAAGGCCATGGAAGAATGGCAGAATTAGGTAGATGATACTGTACCCTGTCTTTTCTTTGTAATGGTGTAGAAGACAATTTATCTATACCAAGCCTCAAACACAGAAGAAGTGCTGAGCTACATACTGTCAATGTATCAGAAGATTTCACTCAGATTAAGTTTTCACTTTCTTGCGAAGGGAAATTATACTATGGGGATTTTTCGTTGATTAGAAAACCCATTGAAATAAAAGGCTATGACATGTCCCTTACAGCAGCTGTTTATCTTCCAAAGTGACGGTGCCTTTCAAGATTTATTTATTTTTACTTAATGTGTAAGAGTGGTTTATCTGCACATACGTAAATGTTTCACTGCATGCAGTACCTGGAGGAGTCAGAAGAGGGCATTAGACACTCTGGAACACAATCCTGAGGGTTCTGGGAACTGATCCTGGGTCCTTTGCAGGAGCTCTCAATCACTGAACCAGCTCCCTGGTTCCATGTTAGTAGTACCTTTAGATGTCTGAATGTCTCTTATTTAGGCAGATGAGAAGGTTCAGTGGGTAAAGGGGCTTGCAGCCAAGCTCAATGACCTGAGTTTGACCTCTGGGTCCCACATGGTGGAAAGAGAGACCCAGTTCTCTCAAGTTTCCCTGTGATGTCCACATATCCACCGTGGCATGCGCGTGATCACACAGCTCTACATAATCACTTATGTAATTTAAAGGTCGTACTTTAGCGGATAAACATGCACCTAATTTGCAGGTGTAAAACCTAAAGTTTACTGAGCTGTTCTACATGCGTGTCTTTTCTTTTGATGCCTTTGGTACATTTCTATGGGAGACTTGGGCCAGATGTCCAGGCTGTCCATGCAGCCTCCCCTGTTCAGAACAGCATTCATCTACCTATACGTTGACCTAAAATGTTCAGCTTTCTCAAAATGTAAACTGCCCCAGTGTACAGTAGGTCTCACTGTGGCCTCAAATTACAAAAGCAGATAATATACACAGTTTAGAAAAGTCCTAGAACCCAGTGGGAAATACGGAACTTTGGGCACAGAATGGGCAGGAAGGAGTAGATCCGCAGAGCCTCTGGAGTGGCTTACTAGGATGTAGGTGCTGGTGGGTAAGAATTAAAGTAACTGAGTTAACATCTCTAAAGGAGACTGCGTTGTTTCCCACCTTCCTCTCCCTCCCTCTCTCTCTCTCTCTCTCTCCCTCCCTCCCTCCCTCTTCTCTATTTCCCTCCCTCCCTCCCTCTCCCTCCCTCCCTCTCTCTTCATCCCTCCCTCCCTCTCTCTCTCTCTCTCTCTCTCTCTCTCTCTCTCTCTCTCTCTTTCTCTCTCTCTCTCTCCCCCCACACACACACACATCCTTAGAGAAAAGTCTTCTTATGAGAAATCTTAAAAAGATAGTACCTCCAAAATATGCAGCAATTAAGGAATAGGATTCCCTTCTCAGAGCTCCCTTTGTTGTTTCATGCCCCCTTCCCATGCACACCGCGTTCACACAGCACCTTCAAAGCCATGAAGATTGCTTTTCCATCAACCCTGCTCTTCACCAGACCCCCAACATGAAATTCAAAGGTTACACAGCAGACACTGTGTGAGTAATGATCATCTGGATCATGCTTCCGAGACGTAGTACACCTCTGGTCATAACTACAAAGAACGGGGAAAGAACACATCCGTACCACAGCTCCCCAGGAGCGACTGACCTAGCCACATGCTGTTGCTGGACAACCTTGAGAGACTCCTGATCCACAGGGAGAAGAAAAGAATCCAAGCTTGTCTGGACACCTCTGTGAAATCCATATTTTTCCATGAATGATAGTTCACAGAAATCAGATAAAAATATGTCATTTTACTATGCTCCGGGGACAGACACCGTTTGCAAACTTCCTGACCAACATGCTGGTGGTCCCGATTCTATTTCCTGCTAAGGTCCTTGAAAACATTCCAGACTTTTTGTGACAGCTCCCATTGACAAATGGGGAGCAACAAACTCTGGCTTCACAAAGGCTCTCCTGGGAAGGGCTAACATGTGAGCCCAGTCTTTTCTTCTACCTTGCTTCTTCAGATCACAATGTTTTGATTGTTATAGGCTAACCCACTAGTCCCTGGATATCATCTTGCATAAGCACTCTGAGGGCTTCGTAGATATTTGCTCTCCAGGCATTAGGACTTGTTCACACGGTCTTTTGGTCACTTTGGATAATGAATATCAGAATTTTCCTGGACTTATCTTCTACCACCATTAAGAACTACTCAACACAGTCTCTGGCAGGGTAAGCATTTAAGTTGTGGGATAAACACGGTGATGAACCTCTATCAACACTGGTGATGAAACTTGGTGCACAATGATAAGAAACCTGGTGTAGTCCAGCCACCTTTGTAAACTACAGATCAGGACATCTCATAACATCTTCTGCATTTCCTCACAGTCAGTCACAAGGTTCTGCAGTGGAGGCTGCTGCAGTCAAAACACCAAGAGTCTGTGCTAGCATAAGCAGCAGGCAGCAGGGCGAGCAACTGGCTTTTTGTCTTGGTAGTATAACTAGATAGCAACCTCGGGAATTTAACACATATATTACATTTAAATTGCAGGAGCTTACTATCCCTGTGACATCACATAAGCCCTGAAGTTTATTAACAACAAGGTATAAGGATTCATTATCAAAATCACTAAGGTATTATGTTTCCATCCTCCAGGATAGACCATTTCTATATGCCACTCCCCTCTTGAGACAACAAGGAAGGGGTAGCTGAGGATGGCATTGTCATACACACACACACACATATGCATCACATCTGGCATAACTCAGTTTTTAAAATTAAGATCTGAGTTCTTGTACTTCACAAAAAAAAAAGAGGAGAGCTTTAAAAACATTCTTGTTTTTAAACGAGTATGTTACTGTAGCAGTACTGTATTTAAAGGCACACTTATCTTATTGTCTCTGAGAATTTTTACTCATATAAAGCTTGTCCTTCTTGTGCTATGCACACACAGTGCATCGTCCAGAGACATAGTCTTGGTCCTTCTGTAAACCAAGTGTGTTGAACTCTCCATTTGAATGGCTTACTTGGAGTTATAAATTGATGTACTCTACTCTTCTTCTGTGGTTCCAGGAAACTAAATGGGAAGGTATTCTAGCACAGAGCTACTTACCCATAAACTTTGGAACACAAAGGATGTACGACTAGCTACTCTAGTGACCCAAAGCTCTTCTATAACATCTAGATCTAGTTTAACACTGCAAAAGTTTCCTTTAAAAACGGGACTTATAAAGGAAAAAACCCTAAAAAATAGAGAATATCTGTCTGTTTGTCTGTCTGTCTGTCTGTCTGTCTATTATCTATCTATCTATCTATCTATCTATCTATATCTATCTATCATTTATCAATTGGCCAGTCTGTTCATCTACCATCTGACTGATATTAATGACTGTGTCACTGGGGGCTGCTCTCAACACTTGTAAGCCTTCTCTTCTAGGCACCACACATCATTCCGCTGCTGTGAGTAGCCATGGCAACTTGATATTCTTTATTAACCGAACAAACCTTTATAACTCGATCCTGCCTAAGGCTGTAAAACGACCTCAGCAGCAGAGAGTCAGAGAAGAGCTGAGGAAAGTGGCAGTCGCCCCTCTGCCTGAGATCGGCTTACCCTGTCACAGAGACAGGGCACACCAGGAAACACTGAGATTTTGCTCAGTAGTTCAGAGTTTACGCATTTATGCTTGTATCTATGATGATTTTTATCACCTCTTTGGATGTAGAACAATCATAGTGAGGTTCTGTGAGAAACCTAGCATCTGACCACTGTTAGGAAGTGGTGTGGAATGTTCTAAGGTCTGAGCCACCTCACTTGATGTGGAAATTGAATGGAGTGCATATTGTAAATTACACGTGGTTTAATAATCATTGAACGTAACTGGGGACAGGCTGCCTCTTCCTCAATGAAGCTGAAAAGAATGGAGCAGTCTGGGAAGGCTGGGATTTAAGTAAAGGACATTAGATCCTCCTGTTCCCAGGCTGAAACCCGGATTAGAATAACACATTTAAATACCTTAATGTTTTCAGCACAAAAAGCATTAATTCGATACTCTGCTTCCTTGAAGTGCTTTATTAAGGCCCCAAGACCCTCCCAGGAGTTAACATGCATGGACTGTTCCCACTGCAACTGCTCTGCATTTCACAACAGTGTGTCTGACCTCTGCTGTGAGGAAGGTGGGGATGAGAAATGGAGCCGAGAGGAAAGCTGAGAACTGTTGGAGTTTTTGACATCTCAGAGCAGACTTACGGTCCCTACCGGGCCAGGCTGCATGAGCTCATGCAGCCCTGGAAATTAATGACGATGAGGAGATGCTTAAGTCGGCCTCAATTAGAACTTCCCTTCTGCCATCACCTATGCCAGGGGCCAGAGGTCGCCCGATTCCCAGTTGAGCAAACTCTAAACGGTAATGGCTCGAGCTCTGAAAACAGTGGGGCAGCTCCATCTAACCTAAGACGCATGGAGACCACAAGCCAAAGGAACAGCCGTGGCAAACGCTGCCACAGGTGTGTCAGAGTCAGAGGTGATCTACAGGTCAAAGTATTTTTTTCTCCTCATTTCGTTTCCTTTTTGGTGTTTTTTTCCCCTTCAGAGTTAGATTTGTTGAACGGGAATGAAAGTTTCCAAGTAGCACACACACCTCCTAAGACCTAAACCCAAATTTAATACTTTACCAATTCTTGACCTCAATAGTAGAAGAAAATGATGCTCTCCTTCTCCATGACCAAGTAAAACTGCCCAAAACAAACAAACAAAGGCTGGTGGCATTCTCTCATTCCAAACCAGCCCAGAAGTGACTCCCAGTGAATATACATACCTTGTAAACTCCAAAAGAATGACAGAGAAGGACAGATAGAAAAGCATCAGGTAGATAGTGGAGAGCCATGATGGTAGTATTTGGGACATGTGGGCATGAAGAATAGTTACAGGAAAGTCTGTGTACACAGTGGATATGGCCCCAAGACACTGCATGCCCAGAGCAAGGAGTCAGACCAATGGTAATGGTTTACACTGACTGTCAACCTGACAGATCTAGACACACTTTGGAGGCAGATCTCTGGGGACATCTATGAAAGATTTTCTAGATGGGTAAGTTAAGGTAGAGAGACCCACCCTAAGCATGGATGGCACCATTCCATAGGTCAAGGTTCCAGAAAGTTCTAGTCAAGAAATGGGTGTGATGGCCACACCTCTAGTCAAGTGTGCCAGGTATGGTGGTCACACCTTTAATCCTAGCACTCAGGGGGCAGAGGCAGGCAGACCTCTATGTGTATGAGGCCAGCCTGATCTACACAGTGAATTCCAGGCTAGCTTGGGGCTACATTGTGTTTTGGTTGGTGATGTGGGGCATGGCAAAGCACGGCAGTGTCCATTAATACAAATGCCATAGGGTCCCAACTTTAGTGACTAAACGCCTTGACTTTGCATTCCTAAGTTATGAAATGTCATGCTCATGTCCCCCTTCGTTGAAACAGGAGCTGCCCACCACAGTGAGCCTTAACTGGGGAAACATGACAGAGGGATCCAAGAGAAATGACCAGAATACCTGCTCCCTCTTATACACAGGTGGGCATGGTTGTGTGCAGGTTCTCTTCTCTTCTCTTCTCTTCTCTTCTCTTCTCTTCTCTTCTCTTCTCTTCTCTTCTCTTCTCTTCTCTTCTCTTCTTCTCCTCTCTCTTCCCTCTCCTCTTCTCTCTCCTCTTCCCTCTTCTCTTCCCTCTCCTCTCCCGCCCTCCTCTCCCTTCCCTTCTCTCTCTCTCTCTCTCTCTCTCTCTCTCTCTCTCTCTCCTTACATTGAACATAATCATAGAACTTAGAGCAGTTACAGCCTTGGCATAGAGACCTTCCCAAGCAGCACACTGGCAATGCCCTCCAACTCTCTTAGACTACAGGAGACAGTTTCCATGCGCTTATAGGGGGCCCAGTGATGTAATAGAGATGACAGCATACACGTGTGCCTTTTAGGAAAACAGGTGATGTTTTTCTTTCTGTTCTAGGCTCGTCATCCAAAGTCAGACAAGGTCTCATCCAGATTCTGTGAGCTTCAGTCTGAGCCCACGATCTTCCACAGGTAGAGAAGACCTTTGTGCACCCCATCCCCACAGCCCCTCCAGTGCACTGGAAGTCTGATGGATGACCACCCTCATGGAGTCAGGACATTCACTGCTTTAGAAGTCATCAGTATGCTCCTTGTCAGAGACAATGAGAATGGGTGTGAATGAAGGGAAGGCAAGTGTGGTAAATGACCAGGGGATGTAAGGAATGACAGACCTAAGTACACAGAATCTCCTGCCCAGCCATGAAGGGAGCCTGGCCTCTACCTCTCTAGATTTACTTCTTTTTCCTTTCCTTTGGAGAGCAGCAAGGACATTCCTACTGCCCTATAAATTGGGACACCTGTCTTCAAGGGAAGAGTAGGATTACA
Organism: Mastomys coucha; assembly: GCF_008632895.1. Taxonomy (NCBI): domain Eukaryota; kingdom Metazoa; phylum Chordata; class Mammalia; order Rodentia; family Muridae; genus Mastomys; species Mastomys coucha. The sequence continues at coordinate 46,367,116 of NW_022196915.1, forward strand.
GGATTATAAAATGCCCCTACGGAAGGAGAAGGAGGCCGGCAAGTGCTGACTCTGCACACCCTATGTACTGGGCAGAGACAAGAATGGATCCACCCACATGCTGGCTCTGATGATCCTCACCACAGTTCTGCAAAAATCACAGCTATTGTTCTCTCCATTTTCTAGGAGGCAAACCTCAGTTCAGAAAGGATGATTCTGTGTGTCCAAGGTCATACATCTATGTTAGACCTGGACACAGCTGGGCTTTTCCTGGGTCTGCCCACTTAGCCATGCCAGGTGATTTTGTCTTGTGTGGCTACACATCCAGAAGCTTTTATGCAGCTTGCTGAGGATTGGGGCTACAGTCAAGGGGAGGGCACAGGGTACAGGGAGGAGAATGTCTATCCCCAACACCATCAACAGTAAAAAAGTTAGTGTTCCTCTAGTTCTCATAATATGGTACCATCAGCATTACCATCTGTCTTACAAGATGGCTGTGAAGATCTAACAACTGTTAAAGGTAGACAAACAGCTGCCTGGATCTTACCTGACTGCTAGGTTAGGCACCTCCATTGCCCATGTTACCCAGGACCACCCATCATTTCTGTTGAGGTCATATCAGGCTCCCAGTTAGTCCTGGAGTAAAGAACTCTCCTTCCTTCCCCACCCCCACCCCCAACACCTGGTCTGGAGCTTTTCAAGGTCTTCAGGATGGAGATGGATAAGAAGTAGAAGAGTCTTGGCTGACATGGCCCTGCTTGGATTTACTTCCCATCCCAGAGTTTATACAAGACACACGACAAGTTGATCACCCCTACCTCAAAAATTAGAAATCTGACATCCAGAACTGTCTGAGTGACCACATGATGCCACCACTAAAAGATCCATGCAGTGGAAGGCTTCATTCACAAAACTATTAAAAGTATTCTACAACATGACTTTCAGGCTTTGTAAGTGAAGTACGTGCAAAACAAACCAACAGTGTTAGGGGTGGGTCCAACTACCAAGATAATTCATTGTAAATATACCCAAATCTAAAAAACTCTGAAACCTGAAATCATTCTAGTTCTGAAGATTTTGGATAAAGGTCAGCCTATGGCCTTTGTTCACTCTGGAGATGACTAGCCAGGAACATGTTAGGAGACCAGGCTGCCCACACTCTCAGGGGGTGCTCTCTCCACTGTTCGGAAGGGAACGCAGTTAGGTATGGAGCAGGGAGTCCTTCAGGGTAGATGGAGGAAAGGCTTTGGTCATTCTCTCTGAGTAGTTTTGTTCCCCACATAAAATTGAGAAGCACCATGGAGTTAGCTCACATCTGGGGACTGGATTACTATGCTTCTTGAATGGGACAATCAGCTTGGTCTGTCCTCACACCCTAAAACCACACCAGCTGTCAACAAAAGTCAATTAGAAACACAAGGGAAACCTGCCTCTACCACAGGTGTCAACTCTGCTGTGGGAGCCACCCCAAAGGGCTGCTCTTCCGGTCAGTGTTGGACTAGGCTCCCCCTTACTCTGAACAACATCATTACAACAAAAGCCTTCAGGGAGTCCACCTAAACAGCCCATGAGGTGATGGGAGATCCAAGGGAAGGCTATAGGGAGAAAATGGTAGGCATTGCATGATGGCTCTGCTCTCCAAGGATAGGAGAGACAGCGCAGAAGGTAAAGGCTTGCCTCGAAAACCCAAGGAGCTGAATTCAATTCCCAGAATTTGGGTTATACACTTGTAAGCCTAGTAGAGGAGGCACAGACAAGTGGATCTCTGGGGCTCAGGGATCCCATCTAGCAAGTTCCGGACCAGTGAGAGATCCTGTCCCCCAAAACAGTGGAGAGTGCTAGATGCTATGAGACTGTACTCTGACCATCTCATGCACATGCACAGTGCATACATACCTGCACATACATATGTATTCCCATTAACATGCACATATACGTACACATACACACACAGAAGACCAACTCTGTAAAATAGCACTAGATGATTAATAAGTGAATAATATAACTGTCTACTCCAACGGATGGCCTAAGGAAGTCCAATTATTAAAACTAGTAGACTTTCAGGCTCATCAAAATGGACTAGGTGAGTACCAGGCCTGCCCGAGGCAGGCACATCCACAGAGCTCCACAGTTGCTGGAAAAGTCACACAGATCCACGGCTATGCAAGGGGAGTGATTCTTTCTGAGCCCTTGAGTAAAAGAACGAGAAAAATGCACAGGAATGTCGGCCCTAATGGACTCCGATGGTGACTAAGATACAGCCTACTTCTATTTCTTCCAGATGCTGTGGTAGGAAAGGAAATGGATTCTCCCATCACCCTGGGGAGTCAGCCTTCCCTGTGCTTTGCTGCAGGTGGCTCTTGTCTTTTGAGTGCATCCTAAGCACGGGAATGAGGAGACCCTTGTCAGTATCAGGGGCTCTATCACACGACTCACATGGACAGCCAGTAGAGACAAACCATCCTGAGAACTGGGATGTCAGAGAAGAGCCCTTCCCTCTAGTCACCTCCCCACCACCCAGGTGGGTCCTGGTCCAGTCTTCCATCACAGCTCGGTCCCTGGTACAGAGCTGGTGCTGTGTTGTGCCCTGGCCCCGGCATTCGGAAGACACTGACCCATTATGGCCATACATGTTCCATTCTGCACGGCAGAGCTGAGTGCTCATGGTAGGGAGCAGAGCCAGGAACCACACTGCCCAGAGTGTCCGGCCAGCCCTGAGCTAGACTGCAAGCTAGCTAGTAGTGTTTTTTTTTTTCTTTTCTTCTTCTTTTAAAAAATGGGTTCTCACAACATAGCTCAGGCTGACCTGGATCTTACTGTGTGGCTCTGGCCTCTAATTTATGGCAATTCTCCCACCATAACTGCTACAAAGCTGAAATGAGAGTGGTGAGCCACTGGGCTAGGTCATCATGGGGTCACACTCGTGAGAGGCTACACTTAACTGTGGGCCTCGGATTTCCAAGTGTGTTGCCTCTCTCTCCTGTAGTGGTCTGGGGCACGATGTGGCTTGCCTTTGTTTCACACTGTCTTCGAGACACGGGGCACAGTGTCTCTGCCCTGTCCAGGCATGTCCCTTCTCTTGCCAAGTAGTAAGTCTGAAGCCACAAAATCAGAACCCAGATATAGTGCATCCGCTGTGTTGTTCCTGCTGATCTGCAGTGAGGTGGGGGATACAGGATACATTGACACATTGCTCCTGCCCTGTGTCAGACTGCTTTATGTACAGCCCAGCTAAGTACATAGTCGAGGAAGGTAGGACAGGGAAAAGCAAGTTAGAAAAACTGCAGATATAGGCACCGGCCAAACCCCACTATAAGAAGCTTGGTACCAAGGGCACTTCATGAACAGAGTCTGGCAAAACCCAACCAGACTAGAACTATACAAAACATTTAATAAAAACACTCTATGGGACTTAGTTTAAACCTCAGTTTAGGGTATAGTCCATAATGGTGAAGGGGCCGTGGTAAGCAGGGCTCTAGTTGTAGCAGCAGGAAGAGAAGCAGCTGGCCATACTACATCCACAGATAGGCACCAAAGAAAGATGGCGGCAGGTGCCAGGCTGGCTTCCTCAGTTTCCCCTTTCTGTTCAGTCCAAGATGCCAGCCATGTATGCCTCACCCACATTCAAAGGTACACTTCCTTACAGATACACCCAGAGATATGTTCCCAAGGACTTCTCAATGGCTTCAAGTTGACAACAAACATTTACCCTCACAGGAAGCCGGAAGTGAACGAGGAACCCTACCAACTGAGTTGATTTGTACTCACATGCTAGGCTGAATTCTCCCAGGAAAGAGGGGTAATTACACCTTGAAGATGGTGGTACTAGCTAGCTATGACCCCAAAGGTGCTTTGAAGATGCAATAGGAAAAATTTTAAACTCGGTAGATTTCCTTACAAAATCTTTTGATTCCTTTGTACCGGTCCCAAAGTCAGTGCCCAGGAATGACGTGATGACTAGTAAAAGTGCCACGCTCCTGGGCTACCTCTCTGGGACTTGAATGCATTGATTTATGGTTGACACTGAGCCGAAGCCACCTGAACTCAGGGACTGGAGAGGGCAGAGCAGTATGAAAGTGTGGAGGGGACAGTTTCAGGGGTGAGGACATTTGATGGAGAGGGCGTCAGGAAAGGGAGGAGGGCTATGGGAGCTGGCTTAGGCTACGGAAGCATTGACACTCAGTAGGAATAGTAGATGAATACAGATTTCGCAGGAGAGGGCGTTCCAAAGGAGAACTTCATCTTCAGGACCTCCAAATTTGACTGTGATCAGTCCACACAGTTGGCTTGTTTTTAGATTCTTCTCTACTGCATGCTTTATGGCGTCCTGATAAACCCACCATGTGCTAAAATATACCCTAAGTATACCTAATCTGCCTATCACACTAGGTTAGCCTGGCCTACTGTAACAGGGATGAACACTTCTATTTGCCTATAGAGCCAGGAAAAATCACCTAGCTCGAAGCCTATCTTATAACTAAGAGTTGAATATCACAGAATTGTCCCCATGATTATGTGTCTGAGTGTCTAGGTATTCACCTTAAGGTTTCTTACAGTTTTTCAGTGTTGGGACACAGTCCAGGGCTTTGTGCATTCTGGACAAGCATTCCTCATTATGGACTCGTTTATTTTGTGTGTCTGCACCACCTGTGTGTAGTGCCCATGGAGGCCAGAAGAGGGCAACAGATATCCCAAGACTAGAGTTGCAGAAGGTAGTCAGCTACCATAAAGGTGCTGGGAATTGAACTCAAGTCCTCTGGAAGAGCAGCCAGTGCTCTGAACTGCTGAGCCATCGCTCCAGCCCCTGTTAGATATTGTGGATGGTGTGAAAGCACAAACATACAAACATTTATTTATTTTTATCCTCACTATATTAATAAATTCTATGAACTGGTCAGAACTCTTATTATAAAATAAGACTTGGACTGTATAATTTTGCTCAATTTCTAGCTAAGAGAATGTTCGGCATACATTCAAGGTAGGCTAACCCCAGATGTGGTACACAGTAGATTCCATGTGTCCGATACATTGCACGTGTGTGTTCACCTTACTGTGGTCTGATTGAGGGGTGAGCCATTGCAGGCCCAGTGTTCAACTGGAATGTCACCCAGTTGTGTTTGACCAAAAGTACAGTGCATGCTCCAGAAAGCGCTCATGGAAAGTCCTCTGTGGCCTCTCCCAAGCTAGTCTGGTTCAGGAGAAGGTCTCTCCAGGGGATCCTCCTACATCCTCCCATGAAAGGGTGTTTTCTCCTCTGGACTGCCTCTCCCTCTAGCCAGTGCCCTTGAGTCCTGACTGTTCCTAACTGGAGCACTCTCTCCAGACCCGCCCCTCCCCCTGCCTAGCTCCCAGGCTAGGGAGTGCTAACTCTCTCCACTTTGAATACAATTCCCAGTCTCAGGTTCTCCCTTCATCTCACCTTCCCATAGTTTTCCTCTGAGCCCTAAAACCTTCTGGGAAAGACATGCTAAACTCCTCCCCCATCACCCAGAGACAGTCAGTGTGTGCTGGAAGGTCTGTCTCCTTCAGCTTCTCAGTACATGGAAACCGTTCTGCACAAATGGCTTCCATCCTAAAAATAAAAGCATTAGCTTGTTCTAACTGTAAGGGAAAATAATGATTGCTAAGGCCCCTATCATTTTAAGATGGCAAGAAGCTCTGAGCAGCGATATGCCGATTGCTGCGTGCGATGATGTCACCATCCTCTGGTTACCAACATAGTTTAGCTTTCAAAGCCTAGGAAAAATGTTCATTTATTTTAACTTCCATATATTGCTGGTGAAACATCAAAAGTATGTATAAGTGGTTGTGATGGTGGGGCGGGCTTTTCACCACGGCCCCAAAACATTAAAATGAAAAGGAGAAAATCCCACCTTGCAAATGCCACAAACCACGCCAGAATAACTGCTAATTCAAACAGAGCCCTTGTGTAGTGTGAGAAGGTCACAGTCAGCGTGGGCCTCAGAGCAACCACGGCCACTCTGTGGACTCCCTCGCTGATGCTTGGAAGCATTTCAGCTGATGAACAAGCCCTGAAGCAGAAACCTCAAAACGCAGGCTAATTGCCCAGCAGAACAGGGACTTCTTTTGATTAATTTACTATTACCAAAAGCACAATTAAGACATCAAACTCTGTTCAATACGACACAGTTAAGCCAGTGGCCGCTGCCCTTCTACATGATGGTTATGCCATCATAAACCATGACGGTGGTTTATGAAGCTCTCCATTAAATACTGCAGATAAAAACTGGACAGGGTCCAATGAAAAATACCCTGTGTTGATTAATGTGTATTGTGTTTTCCCCTCTCTATGTCATAACATTTCACTCAATGGCTCAACCAAAGTTTACATAACATTTTCTGTTTTACAAAGTTCTAGTAAGCTTGAGAAACTTCTGATGTGTCCTGGGGAAAAATCAGGTCACTCAAAACACTCAAAACTTCAAACCACTGGGCAGACAGAACCCTGGGAAGTTTTCTAGAATGTTCCCAACATGAAGTTGCACAGAGGAAACATTGAAACATCACCTAGCATCTCTTTCCAGGAAAATTTTTTTACCATGATATTTTCTTATTTTTAAATTTTACTTAAAACTTTGTTTCTATATGTGTATGTGTACATTTCTGTCAAGTTTGGATGTATTCCTCTATTTCTATTCCTCTCTCTTATTTTTTGAGCAAGAGTCTCTTGCTGAACCTAGATTGTATTGATTGAGCTACACTGGCTGGCCACGGATCCTGGGCTCCTCCTTCTGCCTCCCTGAATGCCAGGGATCAGAATTAAGGCCCTCACACCTGGGCAGCAAACACTCTACCACTGAGTCATCTCTCCAGCCCCATGAGTGACATTTTCTTAACTCAAACAATTATAGCTCAAGTATAATGTTAGTATTGTCCATATACTGTTGTGAAAATACAGTGGGCCAAGGGTGTAACTCAGTGCTGGGGTATTTAACTAGAGCATGTGTAAGGGCCAGGGCTCAATCCCCAGAAAAGAAAAGTAATGTATTGTGCAGATGAAGTGCCTACTCACTAATTTAAACATTATTGTAATCCCCAAATTCCAAAGGGAATTAAAAATATATAAGAAATTAACCAGCTGATTTAGATTCTAAAAATCTAATGAATCTCTGCAGTCAACCTAACTTACAATTTGTAGAAAAAATATCTTAATGAAATTAGATGAAATCGACATCATACTAAAAAGTCTGAATTGGATAATTTTATTTTCTGGGGACCAATTATCAGGTCATTCAATATTATGATTATGAGTATCTCTCCTTTTTTTGTAGTACTTACAATTTTACTGTGGTTTCTAAATTGTGTAGTATACATCCTGAACAACAGCAAAAACTAGACAAATTTATACATAATTCTATACATTTTTCCAGGGATCTAGTTGTTGAACATTTGCCAGCACACCACTGTCTGCTCTGTCTCTCAGCTCCAGACTCTACAGGACAGAGGTCAGACTAAAAATCTTCAAGAATATTGGTCTTGCTTTTCTAGAGACCATTCTCTGGGAGCCTGTGCCTTTAAGGAAAGGGCAGCTTTGCCTCTGATCTTCCTACTGATGGCTAGTCTCTCCTTCCTACGCTGAGCTGTCAGATACACTATTGGCTTCTACTTCAGAACACATTGCAATTTAATTCAAGAAGTCAGTAATTTCTCAATGGATGATAAATCTTGAGGCAAAATACAGAGGTATGAACTTCATCTAGTCACAGCCAGTTCACCATTTTAGTGTGAAGGCTATTGGAAAACTCACTCAGTCAACAGTCAATTCCAAATTCGTAGACACTCACTATGGAACTCTACCTACAGGCCTCTGATTTGCAATTCTCCTGTCCCCACTTTCCAAGCTAGGAATATAGGTGTGCACCATGCCACAGGAGCTAATTTGAAATTGTTTTAACTAATAAATGGAGATGAAGACGCACACTTTATAAGGTTTCTGAGATTACATGAACAAGTACTTATAATATATGCCTTCAAATTTTACCAAATTAAATTCCCCCCTACACTCTACAGCAGAAGGGATTCAAAACCCTCACATGGGGTACTGGAGCCAGTGAAATTACCTACCAAACCTTAAAGATGTTGTCTCACACACACACACATACACATACACACACATACACACACACACACACGCGCACACACACACACACTCACACATACATACACTCTCACACATACTCATTCACATCCACTCATACACACAACTCATTTTCTCATACATACACACTCACACACACTCTCATAATCTTACACACTCTCTCACACACACATACACATACTCACATACACACTCTCTCACACACTGTCTCTCTCACTCACAGACACAGACACACACACACACCAGTTTTATACATTTTCCATCTCCACTAAGCACTCACCCTGTGCTGTGGCCCTGACTTTCATAGTCTGAAACGTGATAGCACAACTGGCGTCTCTTATCCTTTTGTCCTCCACAGCTTCATGGACAGAAGATTCTCTTAGTACAGATTGGGGCAACCTCAACACAGAAGTTGTCTTTTCTCATTAAGTTGAGAGCATTTGCCTTTTCAGCTCAGGGAGATATTTTCCAAGCTTTTCTTTGACTGAGCCAAGTAGCCAGCATCACTGACCTCGCGCTGTGGGGTCATTATGAAGTGAAGCAAGGGTTCTGTGAGCACTGGCATGATGATACCGTGACAGCAGAGCTCATGGCTGAATTGGCTAAATGATGGTGTATGAAGCTCTCCACTAAATATTTTACAGCGCAGCTGACCATGGGCACCTGGGCCATGCAAGGTGAAAGTACAGATGGGGAAAGAGAATGCTGAATGATTTTCAGTGTGTTCTCTCTGCTTAGGATGCATGCTTCCTGCATTAACACCTTCCACAGGTTTTACACACATCTCCTTTGTTTATATTGATTCCCACTTCGGATTTTTCTTTTAAGCATACAGAAAAACAGTTATCTGTTATTCTAGACCTTTTCAAAGATGGTGACACCATTCCTATTAAAAATGATTTTAAAACCTCCTGGGTGAGATCAGGAGCCCCAGGGAGGAAGGATTCTCGTGTTCCAAAGGAGGCAGGACCTCAGCAGAGATCTCTGTGGGCTCTGAGGTTCTGCAGGACCTCAGCAGAGATCTCTGTGGGCTCTGAGGTTCTGCAGGACCTCAGCAGAGATCTCTGTGGGCTCTGAGCTTCTCCAAGACAGGGCTAAGTTGGTTGTGTAGGCAACTCTTTGGTCACAGAGGCATTTTGAACATACAGTCCAAAACGTTGGAGATGAAAGCACATTGTTTAAAGTAAAAGTTGAGAAATATCTATGGATTATTCAATATGGACTTTGACCCCAGCTGTAAATTCAGTCTTGCTACTAACCTGATTTTGAAGTTCTGTATCAGATAGGCTTTCCCTCCACTCCATGGCTACAACTGTCAGATGTTTGGTTTATGAAGGCTAAGGGTCAGGATGCCATGAATAACATTTGACCATGGGAGAGAACACAACTACAGCTGATCTTCTTTTCTAACTACAGTTAAATTTCACACCCTCTTGCATTATATACAAAGTTATACACAGAGTAACATACAATATACAGAATAATGTACAAAGTTACTTGAAGTATTCTACAGAGAGATCATTCCATGCATCAAAGGCCCGGAAGAGTCCAAATTCAAACTCGGATTCTTTTTGCTGAGCTTCTTTCTGGAAAGCTCCATTTGCCCATGTGCCAGACTTCCTTCTCCTTCCCCAAGCTGAGCACCAACCAGAAACTTCAACATGCCCATCACATACCCTGCTTCACTTCCATGTCAGCATCCAAAGCCACAGACAGCCTGGAAACTATCAACTAGTCTCCCTTCTTGTCGTTGAAATGCTTGCTTGCTTCTAGGTTCTTTGGTATTGAACTGGCCATCTTATCAGTAGAGTGGACATGCCATTGAGACTGCCAGTCTCAACAGGAAAAGTACCAATATGAATAGCGTATGCTCAGGAATCTTTTCTGAAAAGCATTATTCTTGATGGAGAATCTTTTAGGTATGAAGAGCATTTTGACAAAGGCTTGCTGCAGCAGTATGAGAAGCCAGTCCCAACAGCATTCAGAGATGGCAATATCCACATTACAGATATGACAGATCTCAGGACCTAAGATAGGACTTAGCCCAACATTCTGTCAGGCCCCCAGGAAGAACAGAACTCATCCTTTCTCACTAAAATACTTCTAAAAGCACCACAAGCAGCAACAATACTGTATTCATAGAAAATGTGTAGGTACTCTCATTTGCTTGTTTGTTTTAAAGTAATCTAATTGGAAAAAACCCAATCAATATTCTGCTAGCATTAGAAATTAATGTAAGAATTTCACCCACAAAATACTCACTTTGAGGTTTATCTTGTTGTTGTAAACCAATTATGTCTTGGCTGAATTTATTGTTATTCTATACATAAATACTCCAGCAGACCCCAGCTACCATGAGGATGCTATGCTTGGTCACTGAGTAGACTCATCATACAGAGCTTAAGCAGTCATGGACCAAACAAACAGATCCATTTCAGAGCCTCCATGCAATAATCCTGAGGATGATGTCATATTGGTTTGGAGAATGAAAACAGGATGGTAAAGCTAAGTTAACCTTCATTTCTCCACTGCTCCTTTCCCTATAAACAGGCCAGTTCTTATCAGTATTGGCTGGTTTCTGGCATAATGCACAGTCCCTCATCTTAGTGTCAACAGGAGAACAACAGGAAGGTGAGGAATCCACCATCTGCACCCTCCTCGTACCTCACATTCCCAGACACCTGGCAACAGTGAGGCCCTCCATCTATGGGCTCTCATAGCATCCTCCCCTCAACCATACACGATGCACCCAAATCTGCGGCAGTTTTCTCCAAAGATGCTAATTTCCCTTTTACAATCTGCAGGATGAGGAGCACATCACCGGTCCCTGAAAACAGAGTGTTTCTGACTGGAAACAGCAGAACTCTTTCTCTAGGGTGAATGCACCTTAAGATCGAAGCACGGCTTGTAATGGGCTTTTAAAGTTACAAGCATTACCTGAGGCATTATTGTTACCATGTTGACTCTTGTTTTGTTTTGCAGTATCAACGACTGAACGAGAGGCCTCACACACATGAAGCATGTGATCTGCCATCAGTATACTCTCCAGTGTTCCATGATGATCTTTTCTCTTTTCTTCTTTTTTTTTTTTTTTTTTTTTTTTTTTTTTTTTTTTTTTTTTTTTTTTTTGGTTTTTGGAGACAGGGTTTCTCTGTGTAGTCCTGGCTGTCCTGGAACTTACTCTGTAGACCAGGCTGGCCTCGAACTCAGAAATCCGCCTGCCTCTGCCTCCCAAGTGCTGGGATTAAAGGCGTGCGCCACCACTGCCCGGCTTTTCTTCCTTTTTTTCTTTTTCTTTTTCTTTTCTTTTTTCTTTTTCTTGAGATTTCTAATCAATATCACATAAAGACATAACATAGCTAGGGTCAATATCACTATTTTGATGCTCAGTCTAATGATGACCCCAGCAATACTTCCTAATTATTAATACTGTTGTAGTACGTCATACTTTCAAAACATGGAAACCTGCCTGTAAAAAATAAGCTCTACCCTCCTACGACCCGTGTTCTCTGGAAGGGCTAAGGGAGTTGAGCATTGATTAAAGCCTTGGCAAACATGGGCTCCTTCCCACCTCTTGAAAGCATCTCTGGCCCACATGGTATGTCCGAGCATCCAGAAGCACTCCCACACAGAGAGTGGCACACAGGCGGGGTGCAGGAGAGGCAAGTAAAGCCTTGGGCAAAGTGGTGACACTGACTTTGCTACTCAAGAAGAGAAGGGAATGAAGAAAGAATATTCTATTGACAGTTTCATCATGAAGTAAAATTTATTGCATTTTTTTTTTACATTGACTTGTAAGCTGAGAAGTGAAGCAGATTCAAGCAGCTGCCTAAGAAAATTCACATTTAGGACATTTTGTCTTATAAGCTCCAGGCACCCATTGGTAAATGTTAAAAAAACACAACAAAACATAACAGAACGATGACTTCAGATGTTGTCCATATTGTATTAAAAGGAGGTGGCATTTTTCTCTCATAGCTCACAGGTGCAGCCACAGGATTAACTCCCATCCTCCAGGGCTCCTTACAACCCACGCTGCTCTTTCCAAGGACAGTCCATCAACGGGTAAGTCAACTATTAACCGATAGCACATGTGTTCCTTGGGGGGCCTTTACCTCACTCATCAATATACATTTTCATAACTTATTAGTTTTCTTGCCAAGCATGAGGAAGACTGAGCAACAGATGAAGGGGCTGGGCCTGGTCGGCTTGTAGAGAGCTCTAGAGCAGATCACTGCACAGCCGCCCTTGGATGTGTTGCTCCATACCTCGCTCACATCTGTCTAATATTTCTTTACACTTTTCCTGCCCAACATCTGCCAAAAGCTGGTGCACCATCTCCCATTACAAATGAAAAATGCAACTGCCAAATTCCTCCTGTGAAAGCAAAGCTCGGCTCCCAGGTCTTTGTGGCCACCCACAATGGAATAGTTCTCAGAAACCCCTTGCTTGGTTTTGAGCAGATGGCCCAGCACTTGCTAGAATTCTAGAACATGTTTGTGTGGGACCATCTCTCTCACTTTAATGGATTCTTGGAGGTTCTATAACAACAACGCCATAAACTGGGTGGCTTAAACACGAGCCCATGTCTGCAGTTGTAGAGGTGTTGGCACGGTGAGGAGCTTCCTTTCCTAGCCAGGGAAAACACCTTACTCCAGGCCTTCCTCCCTGCTTCCTAGGGCTCATTGGCAGTCCTTGGTATTACTTGTATGATGAATCATCCAGACTTCTGCCATTATCTCCACAGGGCATTCTGTCGGTGAGCCTGTGTCTAAATTTCCCATCTCATAAGACACGGTCATACTGGATTAAGGCCCATCTGAACAACCTCATCTTGATTACTTATACTGGAAATGATCCTACTCCCAAGTAAGGTCATATTGGGATGCATTCAGGGTTAGAATCTCACAAACCTCCTCCCCCCCCCATAGGAGGAGTTTCAATTGAACTTATAACTCATTTTAGACTTAAATTTCAACTTACAAACCCCAATCTCTCTCTCCTCTCTCTCCTCTCTCCTCTCTCTCTCTCTCTCTCTCTCTCATACACACACACACACACACACACACACACACACACAAACACATCTACTACTGTCCAACAACATACCCATACAACCATTCTGTATTTTCCTTTCAGTACAGTATTAAATAACTGGTGTGAGATACTGCCTACTTATTATAAAACAGGCTTTGTGTTAATGGTTTTGCCTAATTATAGACTATGGGAATGTTCTGAGCAAAATTAAGGTGGGATAACTGAGCTAAGGCATTTGATGGTTGTGTTAACAAAGCACACCTGTACCTTCCATTGGCAGTATGTCCAACTTACAACGGGTTTCCTAGGGTGGGGAACTGTGTGGTAAGGTGAGGAGTACTCCCAGTATCCACTTCCCTACACATACTGTATTAGTCAGATTTTGCATCACCATGACAGAATAGCTGATGAAAACCACCTAGAGTTAAGAAAGGTTTCCTATGGATCAGTTTGAGGAATGATGTCCATCACAGTGGGAGGTACAACAGTGGGGACAAGAGGCAGCTCGTCATGTTACATCCACAGTCAGAAAACAGATGAATGCTGACCGTACCTTACTTCCTTTATAGCCGGTTCCAGATCCCAGATCATTGGATGATGCTACCCACATTCAGAATGGATCTGCTCTCTTGAGTTAAAACTACCTAAAAACACCTTGTACAGACATGTCTAGATATGTATCTCTTAGGTGACTCCAAATCCACTAAAAATGACAATGGAGATTAAATATCACACATAATATTTACAATAAAGTTGAATTTATAAATTAGGCACATGTCCTCTCAGATAATAATGTTAATAGCTGGTTATAATAATATAGTGTAATAAAGTTCTTTGAATGTGGTTGCACCCTACTGTGTTGAACTATGGTGTTAGACAGCAAAGCTTCAGATGGGTGGGTGGGGGAACTGCTGTAGCTTCCGCTCTCTGAATGGTCTCCCACCTCCCAGACTCCCAGAACAGAACAACTCTGTTCACCAGGAAGACCTGTTGTTCACACTACATGCTGTTCCATGTTCCACATCCAGGAGACCAAAGGATTTCAGCCTTACAGTAGACATCCAAGAGACATGCTGAGCTCTGCTTCTTCTGTATGACCTAAAATTCCTGCAGAGTGTCAGCATGCTTCCTCAGACCAAGTGAGCACAAAGATCCATAACCAAAAAAGGAAGATTAATTAAGTCAAATAGGTTTGTGAGTCATGGCATAGCACACAACCCTGCTCTGAAAATGAAAAATAAAATGGTATCAATAGGTGCCACTTTGATGATTAGTAGGAAGTGGGACTAAAAACCCACTGCAAACCAGTCAGGGTAGATTTTCTCATCTTTCATGCCAGATCTAAATTCCTGCTCAGAATCCATCTCACAGATAGTGACCATAACTACTGTATTCATCAGTGACCCCTCCTTTCTTCTTCTTGGAGTTCCATGCTGTTCATATTGCTATCTACATTTAATTCACACCCACCATGACAACCAACCCCAGAACGATGATCTTAGCTAATATCTTCTTTATGCCCCTTGTCCTAGTGCTGTCCTCCTGATAGTGGCACTTCTGACCCTTAACTGGCTATCTCTCAAATTATAAAGTCCCTGTCGTCCTCCTGCAGAGTCAAACCTCTTTCTCTGCTGGGGGTGAGCAGCCTGGGTGGGCCCTCCTGGTCAGCTCATCCCAGTTCAATGCATCCTTTGAAGGCTCTCTGTGAGCATCTTGGTACAAACTTCTGCTTGCACAGACTCTGCATTCTGCGTTATTTCTCCCACTTGTCCCAGGATGAGTTTTCCAATCTGTACCTCATTTTGTGATTTCCTGTCTATATTTTGATCTCCTTAAGGTATAATTATAATATTTCTGTCCTTACAGAGTCTTGAACTCTCCCCCATGAATTGTGAATCATCTGCCAACCTCATCAGCGTTAAGTTTATCCCTCCTTAAGTGAAGTGAGATGGACCGCACAAACCCCACAACGTTGAGCCCCAAGTGGCCCCTGCCTTTTACGTTCCATTTTATTTGCCGTCTTTCCAGTGCTTTCCATCTGTGACTCACCTTCAAGCCAAGCTGACTTCATCTTCCAATACAACAGCCTGGGATTTTGCTGTTAAGAAAAAAGAATACCTCAACCTATACTTCTCAGTGCCGTGCTTGCTTAAATCCTCTCCGCTGATTCAGTCATTCAAGGAGAAACCCACAGGCTCCAGTTTGAACCCTCTCTGATCCATACTGCTTTTGTTCTAGCATATCGGATGGCATCCTCAGTATTTGTTATACATCACTCTTCTCTCGTATGTCTAGTTTATAATAAAAATGAATTCTTCCTTACAAACAAGAGACTCAGGTCTTTAAGCCTCCTTCATGATGAAGTATAGGGGCTGGGTAGGATGTGGTGAGTAAATGGAATGTTTTCCTGGCACTCTCTTGCATCCCCACGTTGACTTGGAACCCATGAAGGCTGTGCTACACTGGGCCGATGTTGCAGCCTGTGTGCCTTGTGACTTATGTCTCCTGGGAATCACGCAGGTACCCAAGAAAAACAGGTTTCTTCCCCTCCTCAAATGAGTGTGACCACTCTCCTTCCTGCAGCAAACGCTCAAGAGGAAAGAGCCTCTGCTGCTCCACTTTCCAAGCTTCCGTTCTTCCCAACAAGGGAGGGAGAATTTACTTTTGCCAAGTCCACTTTCTTCAAGCTACCTTCAGTCATTGGGAGTCATATGGGCTCGCATTCCTTTTTACAAAGCAAATCCATATTCTGATACCCTGTGGTGCACAGCTGGGGCACATACAGACTTATCTTGCCACCTCGTTAGGAGGAACAAACGAGTAGAAATCTTGTAGTACATCCAAAAAGTTGTCAGACGGAAATAAACTCTGGCAAGGATCCAGGTGGCATGTGCCCGGATCCCAGCCATTCCGCCTGCAGTTCTAGCATATGTAAATTGAGAAGCTGCTAGCAGAAGCAAGCCAGCTGAAAACTGAAGTGTTTAGGGTACACAGACACATCTGTGGGCCCTTCAAACCCGGGCCCCTTCCCTCCCTTCACCACAAATCCCTTCCTACTTCCTACTTTGCATCTCCCCACCCTCCACTACCACACACCCCTTCCCCCTGGCTTCCCCTCACCACATACTTTTATCATCTGCTACTGGCTAAGTTCATGTGCCCTAGCCACAGTGGTAGACCTCAGAATGAGAGTACAGGATGTAACAAAATTCCTGAGCCCTAAAACCTTCTTAAAGATTAAACATCAGCAAATCCTGGCCAAAGAAGAAGGGGAAAGAAAGAGAGGAAAGCAGAGACTGCATAAGCAA
>NW_022196915.1:46383568-46403254 GCF_008632895.1 Mastomys coucha
GACCCAGAATTTACAATCAGTCTCTCTGTGCAAAATCCCTGGAATCTTGGGATTTAAACCTACTCCACCACTCTTTGTGGAGACACGTTGAACTATTAGGGTGTGTGTGTGTGTGTGTGTGTGTGTGTGTGTGTGTGTGTATTGGGGGGAGGCCACCAAGCTACAGCCCAGGCAGTCTGAGTAGAAGGCAATAGCGCCAGTTAACACAGCAATAGCACCTCAAGCATAAGGTGCAGACAAGGAAGCTTGAGGTTTGGTGGAGGTTTGCAATTTAGACTTGCCAAGAGTCTATTTTTGACTATTTAAACTTTGAATGGCATCCCTGCCTTCTTTTCTTGCAGGGAATGAACTGAACATTAGTTTAGGTAACATGTCTTATTTATTTCTAAAAGGACAACATGAAGCATTATCTAGATTTCCATCTTCATGTCCTCTTTACCTTCTAGTCAGTCTTCAAACGTCTTCCATTCCTGCCATTTCACTAAAACTCCCCTCCTGCCTGTCAAATCCAAGGGTAACCATCCCCTGCCCCTTGTCCAACTGAACTTAGTCCCACTAAGCTGATTTCTCCCTATCACTTTGTGTTAATTCACAACTGCTGGGCATGTTCTCCTGGTCCTCTGTTTACACATTCACATGCCATTTGCTCAACCATTTTATGATAAACTGTGGCCTGTCTTTTGGCAGTCATCCAGACCATGGTCAAATCTAGTCCACCGTCCATATTTATAAATAACTTCATAAAATTTTATTGGCACACAAACTCATGCGCACACTTTCCATGGCTATTTCTCAGTAACAACAAAAATAGGGCTGCGCAGACAGAAAGCCCAAATTATCTATCAACCAACCCTTTGTAGAACAAGCTGGCCAGCTCTTGGTGCAGACGTGCCTCTTAAGTTACAATTGACTTTGTGCTTCCAGGTAATTGTGCTGGCATCACATCTCACAGGTTGCTCCAAATCAACATGAAAATGCTATAACTAACATCTTGTCCTTATTTCACATGAACTTCACCCAGGAACAGCAGCTCCCTCCAGACACAGACATTTGTGACTTCTCTCACCAGACATTTATCAAGTGAGTCCATCTGACCTTGGTAAGTCTTACCAAGGCCCCACCACTCTGCCTCTCACTGCCATCTTTTCTCCCTTGGGAACCATTCTCCTCCTGCATCAGTTGTGTTTCTAACACAAAAACTTCCAACATGTAATTGTTCACCAGTGTCCTTTAAGCTACAGCCCCCAGCTCTTCAGCTATATCCAAAATGGTATGTAACTTGATATCTAGTACTATAGCTAGCCAGTAAGCTGCACTTACTGAAGTGCCTCCAACTTGAAGACCTCCAAATGAGGTCCTGGATCTGCTATCTCAGTGGTATTTTAGGTGTTGGGCTTGTGCGCACATCAAGCCCTTTTCCTTAAGTGTGTCCCAACTATGGGGTGGAAGATATCCCTGTTCCTTTCTGTAAGACATAGCCTCTGCCCTCTGTCAGAAGCTATCATAGTGCATCATGATTGGGTTGCAATCTGTTTCTTCCACTAGCCTCTGAGGTCCCACAGGGCAGCCTTTGCACACTGGAAACATTGAAGTACAACAGACACTCAATGCACTCTAAGGCACTCTTAGAACTTGTGAACTACATAGTGCCCTTCAAACATCAGTAGGAGGGACACAAGCCCACACCAGTGAGGGCTCTAGCTTCAGCTCACTACTCACTGTAACTCAGCAGAGAATGGAAGAAGGAACAACTCTACCCAAGGATTTGCTTGTGGACTTACAGATGGCTTCTCTGAGTATTGCGGCAGAGAGCCCAGTTCTCAGCTGGACCCAAGGCTGGTGTGCTCAACTGGATAGAGATGTGGATGGGATGTGGAGATGCAACGGGGGAAGAAACATGATGCTGTATTTATGTACCAATTAGCAACCCATGTTGAATTTCCTAAGATCAAAGTGGCTGAATACCCGCTGCATGTCAGGCACTCTGTGCTGTGCCTAGCAAAGTTCTTGCGGTAAAAGGAAAGAATGAAGAAGAAACTTAACACAAAGAGAACAGGGAAGGATAAATTTGATTTTGATTTTAAATTGGGGAAGGGTGATTCTGCAAAGCAGGCAATCGCTCTTCCCCTTTACCAATGAAGATAAATCACAAGGAGCGGGCTAAGGCTGTGCAGGAAGTGTTCTGCGAAAGGAACACGATGCTCACATCAGAAGGCGAAGGCTCAGAGCACAGTGCATGCCTTACAACAGTCTTCCCAAGAGGTCCTTCAACAGTGTGGGAGGATTCGGGCAGCTCTTTCTGAGAAATGAGATAAATTACCAAGACACTTCTTCTGGTCATGGCTGCTTTGATTTCTTATCCAGGCCCTCGTATAAAATAGATTATATGATTCAGTGTTTTCATCTGCCATCTCCCACTGTCACTGGGAAAGTGATTAAAATATGGTGTGTGAGAGGGTTGACAAGGTTTATAGAGAACAGAGTGGAGAGATGTGACTACCAAGTTGGCACAGACTAAAGCCTGGGGTTCCAAGTGGGAAGCATGTAACTTCTGGTTACTGCCTGGATCCCAGTCTCCTTTCAGCCAACCATGACCTGTACGACACAGGTCACCAAAATGGGGGACATACATGAGCATACTGGTGTTTGCCAAGTGTCCGTAACAGAACGATAGGAAAGGTGACACGCCAGTGACTTCTGTTTCCTCCACTGCTTTCCAGTTCTACAACAAGCATCTATTACTCTTGCAGTTGGAGGAGGGGGTCATCTCCTGATGTCCAAAGCTCTGGTTTGGATTTTGAGTAGTATAATCCTTCATGCCTTCTTTATTATGCTATAAATGAGCTTCCCCGTTTGCTGGAACGCCTGCTGTCACTCTGATTGCTTCCTTCTTAGGCACTGATGACTTTCACACACACACAGCTCTCTCCGTTTATGCCTCATCATAGAGGTATGGATCGCTGTTGCATGACTGTGCACTGTTCTTAGATCCCATGCAGTCAGCCTTTTCATTTGTGGGGAAAATGACACCCCTGATATGTAACAGGAACTCTGGCCAGCCATAATTATTCTACATTGGGGTGGGGTTGGCTGTTAAACATGGTCAATAACTTCCAAATGTGTATGCTTTCCAGGTTTGTTCACACACCCGTGGGACAAAATAACACTAACGTGGAAGTTACTGTGCCTCCTTTTAAAGCAATAGGCTAGTTATTTTGTGGGGATAAACTATGCTTTAAAGATGAATATATGAGATATATGAGTTTTACCTTTTTTGCAAGCTGGTGGATGGTCCACTCTGTAGTCACATACTGTGCTGTTCCAACCTCAGCTCAGCCAGCCTTACAAAGGACACAACTGACTAGAAACATTTCAAGTAAAATGCAGACCCACAGAAGTGACTTGTTTATATAAGTGAACGTTCTTATTTTTTTTCTTGCCTCTAGTTTATTTGTCAAAACAGCATAGGACACTGGTCATCTGCAAACTGTGTAAGTAGGTATGTCACAGCAGTCCATCTATCTTCACACTGGCAGGAGCCTTTTCTATGGGGCCTTCACAGGGGCCTGGGCACCTTTGGGAGCCTGGGCTGGAGCTGAAGCCTGGGCCTTAGCCTGGAGCTTTGGCCCCTGCCTTTGTTTGAGCCTTGGGCTTTGGTTGGCAGAGCCTTTGACCCTTAGCCATGTAGCTTCGAATCTTCTTCCCAAGCTTGGGGTGAGCGATGAACGCCAGACGGCTGAGTTTGCGGCTGGGACCTTTTGGCATCATGGGCTTGACGGCCTGAGGCTTCACCAGGGCCTTGATGGCCTCTGCGTGTGCACTCACTGCCTTTGCGGTGTTGGCCTGCGTATTCTTCAGGCCTTTCTTGTTGTGCTTCTTGGCAAAGTGCATGTTCCTCAGGAACTTGGGGTCAACCCCCTTTAGAGATTCGTATCTTTGTGACCGGGGTTTCTTGATGCCATTTCTGTGTTGTTTGTGGGACTGGTTGTGTGTGGTGTGGTTCTTGGACTTGGCCATGTCTGCACGGTAACCCGTGGCTCCTGCAGCGCCTGGGACTGGAAGCATAAGTGAACATTCTTGACAATGAACTGAGTATTAGCTTAAGTAGTGTGTTTCATTTATTTCTCCACAAGAGGCTTGAGTGAGACTTGAAGTGACCAGATCAGAGCAAATGGGCAGCAGCAAAGCTCAGATTTATTGGTCCTCTGGTCCCAGGGCACAGGGCCAGAGAATTCATGCCTGGGACCCAAGATGGACAGTTCTTATAGTCCTGGGTAAAGGTATGAGTGAGGTGTCAAGCAAGAACTGGCTTTTTATCCATATAAGGCCCTGGTTTGAGTGCCTGGTGGTGATTCAGGAGGGGAATTGGCATCACCTGGGACTTGGCATCATCCAGGTAAGGGGAGCTTTACAATGTGGGTGGGGCTATGGAGAGCAGGAGTGTGGATCCCAGCCTAATACTCTTGAGTACTGAAATTTAAGTATCATTTCCAAGATTCCCCTGGAGAATACATGCACCTTGTACTGTTGCTTTAACAGTCCAGAAAAGATCATTGGAATCTCCACTTTCACTCAAAGCTTTTGGGAGAGTGTGGCGTCCTTCTTGGCAGCACAATGAAGGGTCTAGGAAAGCTCAACCCCCTGGGTTTTGATAAGAAAGCTTGTTTGGGGTTCTTGTATGTTTGTTTTGCTTGCTTGCTTGCTTGCTTGCTTGCTTGCTTGCCTGCTTTCTCAGAAAGTGCTCAAGTAGAATAAGGAAAGAGGCTGGAGGGCAAAGCAGAGACCAAGTCCAGTCGAGCTGTTAAGTCCCCAGTGAAATTCAGGACAAATGGCAAATGGTGGTGCAGATCCAAAAGGCACGCTGGCCCAAGGCTCCCTTGGTACCTGTGGCTCTTCTGCTCTTCTCACCCAGGCCCCTACCCTCAACTTCCCCAGCCCAAGGGCTTCATTTCCTTTTCCCCAGCTTCTGATTCCCATGAAAACCTGCTGTTTCAGCCACGCACTCTTGGCCCTCTTGGTTCCTTCTCTTGGTCCTCCACTCTTGGATTTCTGTTCTCTGGGCTCTCTCTCATGGCCCCTTTCCTTGGCCCTCCCTCTTCTCTTCCTCTCTTACAGCCCACTTCTACCTCCCCTCTTGCATCCTGATTCAGTCTACTGGCCATGTTCAGTGTATTATTTTCTCTCCCCACTCTGGACTCTTCTAGATGCCCCTGGCTGTACTCTCCTATCATCTGCAATAAAAACCTTCTCCCCAACCATAGCCTAGAAGTAGGGATGTCCTCATTTCATCCAGGGACCACCAAGAACACCAGAGATGTAAGTGACAGCACTCTGTGCAAGTGACCAACAGGGAACACTCCCAGGTTTCACCTTATCTTCAAGCCAATCACTGCCATGGTAAGTCTAAACCCTTCACAACCTGAAATGTGACTGAAATAAAAATGTGAATATTCACAAGTCCTCGGTAGACTCCTGTTCTTAGTAAAGTGAAAAAGCCCATTGCTGTGTGATAATATGTGTCCATGACGCAAGCCCATGATATGTGCCTTGACCCAACTGGCATATATTTACATTAGTCCCATCTGCAACTCCCATGTGTATGAGTCTGTGTGTGTGCACGCACGTGTTGTATGTGTATGTGTATGCATTCAGATGTTGCCTTCTATCATCTAGTCTGGTGTTTTGTTTTGCTTTCCTATTGCTGGAGTGAAACTGAGAGCCTTGCCCGTGCTAGGAAGCTCTACTCTCTGCCCTTGAGCTTTTGAGACAAGTCTCACTATGTAGCCCAGCCTCTTGAGTACCGGGATTACAGACATCAGCAGCACACCTGGCTCTGTCTGGTTTGTTGTTTAAACCAAAGGCAGTGTTACATTCTACATTCTGTCCATTTGATTATAGCGACAGACATGTTCTACCAACCACCTGGGTGACCCTAGATGTCTTATGTCAGCACTCACAGACTCAGCCCATTATCCAGGAAAAACAAAATTCAAGAGTAGAAAGCACTTCCCCTAAATATAGAGCCTTTTGGTCAAAGGGGTCTGGGAAGATGACAGGAAGGCTGTAGGCACAAGGGTCCAGTTGAGTTACTGCAGTTTGAATTCTTATTGGAATTCTCTCTTCAAAACACTAAACAGCTCCACAAAACCAAAGAACTTCTTAGCATCCACTTCTTGCATAACATATAGTGAGTTTTTAGACATCAAGGGAATTAGGCAGGGATTCTACACTGTGCTTCTTTTAACGGATTCATGTTGGGTTATTAAACATGGAGGAGGGGGGCTAAACCATGAGGAGGAATCAGTGCTGAGCATTACCTGTGGGTGGCAAATGTTACACCACCGAGGCTGTAAACACTAAGGAGGACTGGCGCTAACACCAGAGGCCTCCTTCAGTTCACTTGTTTATGACCCTTTAAATACCAGCAGGACAAACAGGAGATGAAGCTAACAATCTCTATCTACAGCCTTCTGTCCACTGGAATGGAAACCAACTTGATGAGGTTAAAGTCAGGCCGCTGGAACCGAAGTCAACTTGATGGGGTTGAAGTCAAGCCCGTCCTCATGTGTATGTGCTTCCTAGTTCCCCTGGAGGCATGGATACTACAGTCTCTTCTGGCTAGATGCTCATTCGAATATTAAAGATTCTAGGGAACAATCCAGTTAGCACATTTCTGTAGTTAGGGTTTTATTGCTGTAAAGAGACAACATTTACTTGGGGCTGGCTTATAGTTTCAGAGATTTAGTCCTCTATCACCATGGTGGGAAGCATGGCAGGGTGCAGGCAGATGTGGTGCTGGATAAGCTGAGATCCACAAGCAGCAGCAGAAGAGTCTGTCACTCTGGGCAGAGCTTGAGCATATAGACCTCAAAGCCTGCCTCCACAGTGACACACTTCCTCCAACAAGGCCACACCTGCTCAATCAAGGTCACATCTCCTAAGAGTGCCACTCTCTATGGGCTAAACATATAAACACATAACTCTATGAGGGCCACATCTATTCAAACCACCACATTCCATTCCTTAGCCTCCATATGCTTGTAGCCATAACATAATGCTAAATACACTTAAAACAACTTCAAAAGTCCCCATCATCTATCACGGTCTCAACAATGTTTAAAAGTCCAAAGTTCAACGTATCTTCTGAGATTCATGTAATCTCTTAACTGTAATCCCCTATAAAATCAAAATACAAAACAGATCACATTTTATATTTTTCCTTGTTCAGCTTTCTCGATTCATCGAAATACTCTTTATAAGTGTAAGCCACAGGGCAGCATCTATACACTAGGCTATTTGAGATTTCCTTAAATCTCTTCACTTTAATCTCAGGCAGACACTTCCAACAAGGGCAAAAAGCAGTCATATTCTTCAGTAACATATCACAAGGATGATTTCTAGGCAACATATTAATATTCTCCTTTTCCTCTGAAGCCTCTTGAGATGGGTCCCTCAGTTCAAATCACTCTCTTCACCATTGTCTTCCATGCTTCTACTAGAATGGCCCTTTATGCCCCACTTAAAGCATTCCACTGCTTTCCTAATCCCACGCCCCCAAACCCACATTCCTCCAAACAAAAGCATGCTCAGGCCTATCCCAGCAATATCCTAATCTCTGCTAGCTACTCCTATCTTAGTTAGGGTTTTATTACTGTGAAGAGATGCTTGACCAAAGAAACTCTTATAAGGAACATTTAATTGGTTTGGCTTATAGTTTCAGAGGTTTAGTCCATTATTGTCATGACGGGAAACATGGCAGTGTACAAGCAGACATGGTGCCAGAGGAGACAAGAGTCCTACATCTTGATCCATAGGCAGCAAGGAGGAAACTGTCTTCCAAAGTGGGCAAAACTTGAACCTACTGACCTCAAAGTCCACCTCCACTCCCTCCAACAAGGCCACACCTACTCCAATAAGGCCACACTCTATGGGCCTAATATTCAATTATTGCCACTCCCTATGGGCCAAGTATTCAAAGACACAAATCTGTGGGGTCAATATCTATTCAAACCACCATACAAGTGTATGCACAGAAAATCTGCCCATGACATGTACCACCAGGGTCCAAACTATTTCCCTTGCCTGTGTGGTATAAAGTGCTAGAAGGGATGAGAGTCTAAACTAGGAGCACATTTTCTGTTTTATTTCCCCTTCTAGCTTCTCCCTCCAGCTTAGTAAATCCAGAGGAAAGAGGAAACTGAAACCAAAGGAAACAAGCCAAGAGGTGTAAGACAGGCCAGACTTCATGCAAGCCCGGTTAGGGGAGCATTACCACATTATTACCTAATTACATTAGACCCAACGATGAAAGGATGAAAATGTCACTGGAGTTGAAATACTTGGTGTCATCACTGATTTCAGATCCAGGTCCCCACTAAACAATTCCTAAATGTGACAGGGGGATAAATGACCCAACTTCTTTAAAACCCAGTTAAATGGGGACATTGAGCCTGCCATGAAAAACACTAAGGCGAAATGATACAAGATGTAAAAGCCCCTAACACAGGGCCTAGAAACTCTGAGGACATTCAACATACAGCAGTTTTCTGTAGGACAGAGTGACTTGGGGAACAGAAGGGTGAGAAAGAGTCTTGCAAAGCAGGGTGAGGCTCTTGTGATTCTACATTATAAAGCTTATTGTCCTAGAGTGGAAAGAGGAAATTCAGAGAGAGTGCAAGGTGTACAATTTAAAAGAGCATCCGAAGAAGGTAACCCCAGACACCAAGGGAAGCTCTACACAAGGGCAGGGAGAACTTCAAGACCAACTCTGAGTCTGTCAATACAATAGTGAGACATGGTGAAAGATTCTCCATCCACTAGGGCCTGAGAGGAAGTTATCTGCAGCTTCCACTCAGCCCCACATCCTCCCCCAAACAGGCAGGATGTTCAGAATTAGTGTGAAAAGCTGTTTTCTGAGAAGCACACTTGTGAAAACAAGCCTTCCAATTCAAGTCCCATTCTTTCTTGTGGAACTCTATGTGCTGATTCCAAATTCCCATGATGCACTCTGTGGAGATCCTTTCTGAGAAGCCCACACTTGTGGAAACAGTACTCGGTGGAGGATATAGAATTGTCCTGTTGGCCCTTGCAACTGTGTGATAGAGGCACATTTTAGAGTGAGGCGTTCAGGCGACCAATCTGAATACCTGCTAGTGACACAATGCTACTGCCTAAAATGCCAGTCTCTCCCAAGGCAGAGATATTCTGTCATTTCATGGATCACACACTACCCATAATCCAGAAAACAATACAAACTTTATTCCTGGCTTGACTGAAGATGGGGGCTCGGTATAGACAAAAAGCAGACAGGACACTTTTAAAGCAGGTGACACTATTAGTCATGCATTGCGCTCCCTGCACATTCATGAACACATCCATGGAGTATCCACAGAATATGTGATCCTAGCCATTTCCGTGACAGCTGGTGAGTGGCGGAGGCAGGACTCAAAGCCAGGTGCGCTTCACTTGTGAGCTTTATTGCTTCTGAGCTTCACACTGGGAATTTAGGCATTGTTAAATTTATTCTGAGTTCTTGACATTTGATAGAGATTATAAAAACAGGCTTTTGTTTTAACTAGATGGGGGCACAGCATGTGATGCTTTGAAAGATGAGTCCAGCAAGCAGTGTGTGCAGGAAGGAAGCTTGCAGGTGATTTGATCCTGCTTGCTGCCCCACTTGAACTGTGAAAACTCAGAGGTACAGAGCGCTCAGGCAGGTGAGCAAGGCCCTGTGACTCTGGGGCTAGCAGTGAAATCTCAACCAGGCTAGGGCTTCCTCTCCAAAGCCAGGCTTCTGGCCAGTTAACATATTTCCATCTAGGGCAGTTTCCCATGTGTAGGTTTTGCAGAGTTAATGTCCTGTCCATAACTGGGGCAAATGGGTAGGAAATTACAAAGGGAACTATATTCCCAGTGGCTCCTCATGCTGGAGGAAATGAAAGGATTTAAGCAGATCTGGGCCTGAATAAATATTTTCTCTATAAAAGTTAATCTACAGTTACATTTAATGTGAAATATTATATAGAAAAACAGCCCGTGTGTTTTTGTTGCTGAAGGACACTTCTAGTTTGTGTTTTATTACTAGCCTGTAGCTTGGGTTGGAAAGCGTCTCTCTGAGGAAGTTTATTTGGGTAATGGCTGAATATAGTCTGGTCTGGACAAGCCCTAAAAGTGCATCTTGGTAAGAATTTACACCTAAATACCTTCTACAAACTCACTCAAGGATATAATTTTGCATTATTTAGTGGAGTTAAACAAGTATGTTCTCCACTAGCAAACAATTCTACTCCCATATATTATACAGTATTAAAATATTTACACAAGGGGACTTATGCTAGTTTTCTTGTCACATTGCAAGGAAAAGCCCAAGTCTGACAACAAGACAAATATCTATTGACAGGAGAATAATAATAAGTTGTGGTAGTTTTCATTCAATGGAATATTATGCAGCAGTGAAAGCAAATATACTGCATCTACATAAGTTAGCATGGATTAAACATAAGCAACCTTCAGTGACAAGAATCATACTGTAGAAATCAATACAACTCCATTTATATGCATTTAACTACAGAGCAAATAGATAGTAATATGAGTCACAGGGTAAAAAATATGGAGAAGGGGCTGGGGAGAGGGGTAAAGGTGCTTGCTACCAAGCCTGATGACCCGAGTTTGATCCTAAGGTCCCACTTGCTGGAAGGAGAGGATGGATTTCCACAAGTTGTACTCTGACCTCCAAATGCATGCCGTGGCTTGCACACGTGTGCATGAACACATACCACACTAAGTAAACACACAATTATAATAAAATGTTTTTTAGGTGGATGCAAGCTTAGGTGCACAGAGCCTCAAAAAGGAAGGGTTCCTTGCTCAGAGACAGGAAATATATTTTATTGTGGTTCCCATGCCACACGCATTCCTGTATGTACAAACAACAGTCTTAACCAATGCAAAACAATGCTTCGTGTCCACATACTAATACAGGCTATAGTAGTCTGAGAGAAATCTCTTCCAGCTGGCAGAGAGTCACTATGTAAAAGAGTTGCAGGAGGATGGTCAGACATGTCAAATCACATGCACACATGGGATGCACATACACATCCATCAGTGTCCGAAGGAAAGCTGAAACCAGGCTGAAGTCATGCAGCTCTGCGCCTTTCCCGTGTAGATACCATTTAGGGGATTAGGAACCTCCCAAGGGCTTTAGTCGGGGAGAGCTAGAATTAGTAAGGCTCTGAGGGTACAGCCTAGTTACAGATTCCCCAGTAAAAAAGGGATGAGCTAAAGTCACCCAGAGGAAAGAGGAACTCAACCGAGAGTCATTTGTTAGCAGGGAACATCGCTGCAGGGTTCAGACCCACAGCTCCCACAGTGAGATGCCAACTGTGCAACCGACATGACGACCATTAATTAAGTCACAGGATGCATCACATTATAATAAAATGTCACGTGACAACCTGAGGAAATTAGAGCCCTGAACACTGTTGGTGGGAGAGGGGCAAAATTCTCTGTGCATGCAACAGAGAATTATCCACTCCTAAGAAGTAACAAGGCACCGAGAAGATGCCAGATGAAAAGATGCCATCGGCTATAGAATTCTTTTTGCACACAAAGCTGAAAATTGGCGTACCTTCTAGAGACAGAGGTAGGTAAGTAGCTGCTGAGGGCTGTGGCCATAAAAGTAGCACAGGGTTTCTTTTTGGGATGATGAAATTGTTCTAGAACTGATTTGAAACGACAGTGTATATATCTGTGAGTGGATTATGAAACACTGAATTATACACCTAAATGGCTGGATGCTTGGCATGTTACATCTCGATAAATTTATTTTTTAAAGACACTCATGGCTTAGACTGTTCAGAACCAGGGCCTCAGCCCTCAGTTCTAGTACTTGTACCAGCCCCGGGCCATAGCACGAGGTTTTGTAAGCACTTAGTAGGTGGCCAATGAAGTTTGAGTTCATGAAGGCCAAAACACAGAGCTTGTTGAAGGCTGTAACACTCATCAGTAACCAAGAACCACTGGTAAAACTCTTGCCTTACAAACATGTAGATCTGAGTTGGATTCTTGAACCTATGTAGTAGGTCACTGAGTGGTGGAGACCTGAGGACCGATAGGGCTCTATTTAGTGTCCAAGCCCTACACTAGTGAAGCTGACTGTTCTTGAACTCTCAGAAGCCAGGATAATTGTGTGAGGCATGAACAAGATTCAGCTTTTTTAAAGATTTATTTATTTATTTTATGTATAGGAGGATGCTGTAGCTGTACAGATGGTTATGTGCCTTCATGTGGTTCTTGGGAATTGAATTTAGGACTTCTGCTCACTCCGGTCAACTCTGCTTGCTTAGTCCCTGCTCACTCCGGCCCAAAGATATATTTATTATTATAAAAAAGTACACTGTAGCTGTCTCCAGACGCACCAGAAGAGGGCATCAGATCTCATTACAGGTAGTTGTGAGCCACCATGTGGTTGCTGGGATTTGAACTCAAGACCTTTGAAAGAGCAGTCAGTGCTCTTAGCCACTGAGCCATGTTGCCAGCCCAAGATACAGCTTTTTAATCATCTGTCATGGAGGTAGGTAGAGGCTCTTGAGGCTCCTCCTCTCCCCAAGGATTAGGCAGTTAGCCACTCCTGAAAGAGTGACCCTGAAACTCTTACCACTCTCTGAGAACATGCTTGACTGCAGGGAAGAACACTGTCTTTAGTGGCATAGGCGCCGGTAAGTTGCCCACGCTCCTGCAGCAACTTGAATTAAACCCTTGATCACCAAACTTTTCCTTGAGATGGAATCAAGTCCTCGACCTGTTTCTGGCACCCAGTCTGAGGTGTAGAGACGTTTGCTCATCTCTTCAGGAAATTTCACATAAGACATATACTCACTCACTAGTTTCCCCAATTCAAAAGACCCTTCTCACTAGCTGGCCCACAGGGAGGATGCACAGCTGCAATCACCTCAGGAAAGCTGCCCTCTGGCTTTAGAGAGCCTAGCATGCTCAAGAGACCAGGAATCTGACTTTCTTTGAAGGAGCCAACTGTTCCATCTGGCCAGTCCCTTAGGGGGAGTGCAGGCTGATCCGGCAGTCAGCCTTGGCCTCTGTTGGCCTTGAAGAAGTGAAGTGGAAAGACATTCCAAAAGGAGCCCCACACAGAATTCCTCCTCCTACTGGTTTGGGGATGGGAATCTCGATGGTCCACCAAGGAATCCCATGGGGCACTGAATCCCCAAACCACTCAGGAGCCCTTTGCTGTAACCCTAATTCAAACAAGAGCAAGGCAAAGGCCCACTGCCACCAGAGATGCTCACATCCCGTGTGTCCACACACCTGCAGGAATGCTCTGCCATATGAACAGAGAGAGCACTTCTCCCTCTCACTTCCTCTGCCATGCTACAGCAGCAGGATCCGTCTGTCTCTGTGTCAGATGGCCATCTGTCCAGTTCTAAGCAACGCCAGGAGCTAATTAGAACAGACAGCCTCACTGTCACTCACTAAAAGACGATACATGTATAAATCTTCCCTTTTAAATAAAACTTTAAAACCGCAATTTAAAACAACTCACTGGTGATTTTTATCTTTATTGTTCTTGGCTAAGAAGACACAACCCTGGCTTCCGTCCTTGGATGCACAGTGGGTCTCCAGAGGTGTCTTAGGCAGATGTTCCCCAGTTGCTGCTGGCTTCTCCACAGCCTTTGTTTTTCTTCTCAGGGTAGTTTTAACTTTTACAGCTCATCAGAAGAAATCACCACAAAGTCAAGCAAGCAGACAAAAATATAAATTATTGATTATTCAGACTGTAGTATAGTGGCAGGGTAAGAGCAAATGGGCTCTCAGTCTGTGTACCTGCCATTATTCACACTCAAAAACATGGAGCATAGGTAGGGCCGTGAGGTTCAAGATACTAAAAATGAGGGTGAAAGCTCGAAACCTGAACAATAAATGGAAAACCCACATATTCATAGGTATATTCATTTATAGTTTTCTGTTTCAGAGGTCTGGCGATATTAAAAAGTTCCCTAATAGACTTTACAATTCAAGACATGTTTCAACTCAAGAAATATATGCAAACACCAAGTTTTGAAGTATCTGCTCTCTCTTATGGCAAAAGGGTAATCTCGACCCCACTTTCTTAAAGCATTATGCTGATCTAAAACCCACCACATATGTAATAATCCAGTGGTCACCCAATACTGCCAGGAAGAGAACAGGTCCTAAGGTATGCAAGACAATTCTAGAACACACACACACACACACACACACACACACACAGACACAACCAAAGCCCTCCTGTCATTCATTCACCCAGTCCTTGCCTACTTAGGTCTAATTGTCATTTCCTTTTCCTCCTTAGCCTGGACCTTTAAGTACTATCAGTCAAAAATGCAACTGTGTGCTCAGAGGAAGAAAATTAAAATGTCAATAGTAAGCAGGCTTCACTTCCATTCTTAAATTCACCTCTGTGCTCTAGGCATGTGCCACACCTTGAGGAACCAGACATCTGGCATATTCTACAAGACAGATTCAAGGATACCAGCTGCAATCAGTATAGGGCTGACCTCTTAGAAGGGACACATGGCTGCTGAAAGACAGTTGCTCTGTGTGTGGTCTGAGGGTATGGGCCACACTGGTTTTGTTTTATCTGAGTTTTCCCTCCAGGTTTTCATTTCTGGATGTCGGATGGAACTGCTATATGTGTTTTATTTGCTGCATACAAACAGCTAATGAAGTTAAAGGAGTTCATTGGTAAAAGACTCCGTCCTTTATCAAGCATTATAGCCTCAAGGCCTAGAGTGAGTGACTTACCTCCCTAAGCAGAGGTGTTGGCTCATAAAGGTGGTAGCCTCAGTTTGGAGGTTTGTCACTTCCTGAATGTCACACAAAATAATGCCTGGACAGAGCTCAGTAGAAAGCCTAGCTCTTCCTCAGAACTCGACTAGTATTTCCATCAGATCCTGAACCATCCCTAAGGACACTCCTGCCATCTCCCCCTTTCTCACTTCACTTTTCGTGTGACTGCAGAGCACACACCATGCCACCACTTTGATCCAAGCCGCCATGACCTCAGTAAAGTGCTCTATCAGTCTGCCACTCCCTGGCGATGTTACAGCATCCATGATAGCAACAGCATGCATCTGGCTACAAGATTTGGCCTCTTCCTTCCAGAAGAGATGGATTGCCCACAGTGTATGTGATTTGGGGTTTTCAACCCAAATGTTGAGTGAGACAATGTGACTGGAGAATAAATGAGCATCTCATGTTTTCCATATTTAATATACACATTATTATTGCTCTCTCCATTCACAAATCACCTCACTATGTGTTGTTTTCTGTTTTCTCCTTGAGTTTGCTAACCACATGTGGAGTTACAGAACCTAAGCCCCATGAGGCTTTGGCGATGTCTGACTTGCTCATTACTACAGTTCCAGTGTCTCTTCTAATATTCATTACATGGATGCTCCTTCTCTGCTCCCACCTTCTTTAAGCCCTACCACACTAAGTTCATAGTGATCTTTTAAAAACTTCCATCCATTTGCCTGCAAACTTCATGGTTCCATTTTCTTTACAGATAGAGCAAACTGAAGAGTGTGCTGGATGTCAACTGAAGAGTGTGTTTTTATGTCAACTTGATACAAGCTAACGTCATTTGAGAGGAGGGAATTTTAATTAAGAAAATGCCTCCATAAGATCAGGCAGTAGGCCATTTTCTTAATTAGTGATTGACAGGGGAGGGTCCAGTCCATTATAGGTGGTGCCATCCCTAGGCTGGTGATCCTGGAGTCTGTAAGAAAGCAGACTAAACAAGACAAGGGAAGCAAACCTATAAGCATTATTCCTCCATGGCCTCTGCATCAGCTCCTGCCTCCAGATTCCAGCCCTGTTTGAGTTCCTGTCCTGACTTCCTTCTATGATGAGCTGTGATGTGGAAGTGTAGGCCAAATAAAGCCCTTTCCTCACAAGTTCCTTTTATTCATGGTGTTTGAACACAGCAACAATAACCCCAACTAAGAGTGAGGTAACCCAGACCCAGAAAAATAAACCTCATGTTCTCTCTCACCAGAGATCCTAACTCCAAATCTTCAGGTGTGAGGGTACATAGCCTGGAAACCAGGAAAATAAAAAGGGACCATACATAAAGTAGGGCTGTGGGGGCGGGGGATCTGTAGAAAGAAGA
The DNA here is from genome assembly GCF_008632895.1 of Mastomys coucha. Classification (NCBI taxonomy): domain Eukaryota; kingdom Metazoa; phylum Chordata; class Mammalia; order Rodentia; family Muridae; genus Mastomys; species Mastomys coucha. The sequence continues at coordinate 46,399,734 of NW_022196915.1, forward strand.
ATAGCAAGGTACAAGTCATTTGATCAGGAAAATGAAAAAGAGGAGGGAGAGTCTCTAATTAGGGAGAGAGAAGAGAGAGAAATACAGAAAAAGGAGAAGGAAATGTAACAGTAAGGAATCTGGAAAAGCCACAAGAAATCATATTAAGCAAAGAAAAGTACATGTACATCTCTGTATAAATATTCATATATTGTTTAAATAAAACTGGGATAATAATGCTTCCTCCAAAGAGCCAAAGACCACTTAACAACAACAACAACCACAACCACAACCACAACAACCACAACCACAACAACAACCTCAACAACAACAACAACAACAGCCTCAGGGCATAACCACTTAACAACAACCACAACAACAACAACCACAACAATAACAACAACCACAGGGCATCAGAGCATGACTACTTAACAACAACAACAACAACCACCACAGGGCATCAAGGCATGACCACTTAACAACAACAACCACAACCACAACAACAACAACAACCACCATCACCACCACAGGGCATCAGGGCATGACCACTTAACAACAACAACAACCACAACCACTACCACCACCACTACCACCACAACAAGAAGAAACACAGGGCATCATGGCATGACTACTTAACAACATCAACAACAACAACAACAATAACAATAACAACTACCACCACCACTACAACAACAACAACTACCACCACCACCACAGGGAATCAGGGCATGACCACTTAACAACAACAACAAGAAACACAGGGCATCAGGGCATGAAAAGCCCTTTTTTGAGTTTTTGGTCAGGGTTATACAACAGACTTTCAAATGTAATAGGCTATCCCTATTAAGAAGGTAAACCCCTACTGCTGAAGCCACCATGCACTTCAGGAACAGGGCCCAGAGACCTGGGGGCTAAAACTGACGTGAATGCTCCTTCCCTCACAGACTAGCTCTCATGACACCAGAAGTCATCGTGCAAGCTTCCGAAGGATGGAGCCAACCAGCAGTCCCACTCAGCTGTGATGCCTCTGGACCACACCGAGGACCACATGGCACAATAACCTTGAGGGTGCAGTAGTGGCACGCATACTTGGTGGTACCCAACATCTGTCCTCTTAAATTGGATTTAAGAGGAAAATCATGTCTGGTACTGGAGAACCTATAACCAGCACTTCCCCTAAATCAGCACAACCCCTAACTGCCCTCTAAATCTGTGTCCTCATATGGGCCTCATGCGTGGCCTCACCCTTCAACAAGGGTGCTTTTTTGGAATAGATGGGAACCATTACAGAATACCTCAACCAATGAAAATGCAGCGTTGTAGAGCTCAGTCCAAAGGAATACAAGAACAGCACAGTGTCACACCCACAGCTCAGGGAGACATGGAAAAGGAGGCAGAAAGAGTGTAAGAGCCAGAGGACTAGATGGGAGAGTTTGCTGTGTCTCCTAGGAATGTCGGAAGCTGTATCCCGCAGAATCTCACCCGCATGACTGCCTAAACATGAACTGAACAAGAACAACTACTGACATGCTGAAGTGGATGAGGGAAAGACTTGGAAGTCTCAACTCCACACAAAGAACCTCCAGGCAACTAAACAATGCTGAGGAGGAAAGATGGCATCTTCCCCAGAGAAGAGCACATCAATCGGCTATTCAATACCCAATGGTCAGCCCTGCACACAAACATACAAGGAACAGTACACTGAGCAGGTTGTACTTAGAAACATATGATGCAAATGCACATACATAAATGTGTGTGGTAACAGTTAGTGGAAAACTAGGCCGGCCATGAATTTGAAAATGGAGCAAGCAGGCTTCTATGGGAGGGTTTGGAGAGAGGAAAGGGAGAGGGGGAATAATTATATTATAAATCTCAGATATAAAAGAAAAAACTGCACGCCTATAATCCCAGCACTTGGGAGGCAGAGGCAGGTGGATTTCTGAGTTTGAGGCCAGCCTGGTCTACAGAGTGAGTTCCAGGACGGCCAGGGCTACACAGAGAAACCCTGTCTCGAAAAAACAAAAACAAAAACAAAAACAAACAAACAAAAAAACCAACATAAATGTAGACCAGGCTTAAGACCATTCAGAAACAAAAGACCACTTTCTGCAACACATGGTACTGAACATTCCCATGGAAGAGTATGAGGCTGGAACTTCACCCTTCACCATGTATAAAAAAGGATTCAAAATGGATCCAAGACTCACATGGAATAGCCGAACTGGACACCCTTTAGCAGAAAGCATAGAGGAAATTGTTATGATCTTAGTTCCCACAAAGATTTCTTGGGCATGAAATAGAAAATGTAAACAAGAAAAAAGAAATAAATTGAGAATCATCAAGATGAAGCTAAAGAAAAAGCCAAAAACCTTCTTCGAAACAAATTATGCCATACAGAAATGAAAAGCTGGGCATGGCGGCACAGGCCTGAAATCCCAGCGTTTCAACATGGAGGCAGGAGAGTGAAAGGTGAAAGGTCATCTTTGTCAATATAGCAAGCTTGAACCCAGGTATGTATGTGATTTGTTTTTTTAAAAAAAGTGAAAAGGCAACCAACTAAAAGGGAGAAAAATTTCAAAGTCACATACTTGATAAGATATGTCATCTAGTCTGAATAAAGAACCCTTATAAACCAGTTGTAGTTTTTAAAGGATATTTAAAAGCAGGCAAAAAGCTTGATTATGTATTTCTCAAGAGCAGTATACAAATAATTCATAAACACGTAGTTACTGAACGTCATTCATTTTTAGAGAAACACACATGTAAGTCACAATGAAATCATCCTTTGTACTTGCTAGAATGGTTACAATACAAAGCTATGAGGTTTGGGGAGGGACCTGGTAAAACTGGAGCCCTCCAAATGGCTGATAAGAATGCAAAATAATCCATTTCAGTCGAAAAGCAGTTTGTCCAATGCTCAAGTGGTCAAACATAATGTCACCACAAGACCCAGCAACTCAGCTCATGAGTGCACCACCAGAAGTCAAAGTATTCATCCACACAAGACCGAATTCAAATGTTAGAGCAGCAATCCACAAATACTCATAGTAAGCATAACACCAACACTCGATGGTGAGTACACACATAGCATGCCCAAAAGCCAAGCAGTGGGATCCTGCAACACAACGAAGCATGACAATGTGGCTCAGTCAGTCACACAGACAGTGCACAGTCCCCGTGGCTCAGTCAGTCTGGCGAATCTACAGAGACTGAGTAAAGCAGCGATGACCCAGGGCTCAGGAGCAATAGGGTGTGGGATATGGCATGAGAAATGGGTCCAGGTTTCTTTGGGGGACAAGGTGACGGAAAATATTCTAAAATAGGACCAGTGAAATGACCCAGTGGGTAGATGAGCTTACCACCATGACACATCTGACAACTGGAGTTTGATCCTAGATTTGCACATGGTGGAAGAAGGGAACCAACTCCTGCAGGTTGTCCTCTGACCTCACATTCTCCTCTCTCTCCTCTCCCTCCTTCCCTCCCTCCTCCTTCCCTCCCTCCTTCCCTCCCTCCCTTCCTCCCTCCCTCCCTCCCTCTCT
>NW_022196915.1:46403287-46407962 GCF_008632895.1 Mastomys coucha
CCCTCCCCCTCCCTCCCTCCCTTTCTCTCTCTCTCTCTTTCTCTTTTTCTCTCTCTCCCTCTCTTTCTCTCCCTTCCTCCTTCCATCCTTCCCTCCCTCCCTCCCTCCCCTATGTCTTAATATGTTCTAAGTGGATAGCATTGATAGCTAAAAAGGTCTATGAACAGAGTAAAAATGACTCAATCATATACTCCAACTATGTGAATTATACAGTACATGAAACGTATATGAATAAATCTATTAAAGCAACTATTGCATAAATGCCTTGATCAGTCATTCAAAGATTACAACATATTGTGCCTGCTGATTATCAGATACCAATTTCACCCAAACCTGGAGATCTGAGTGTTGGCTCCAGCATGCTCCTCCTGCCCATCCTGGATCACCAACTCCAATACCATGAATTGCATGCACAAAGTAGTAGCAATAGACAGTAGCAGCAGTAACAGACAAAGCCAATGTCCTCTTAAGAAGTGACATGAGAATAAGAAAGAATAAGGAATGTGTTTGAAAAAAAAAAAGCATTTGTCCAATTTTTGGTCAGTGTTTCATTTTTCTTCTTCTAGTATCCAGTTATCACTTAGAATATGTGAACTCAGACACCAGAGGATGCTTTTCTTCTTTCTCTAACAATGGATGGCAGCTTCACTGCGAAGGAGGACTGGGGTGGGAAAGCAAGAATCCCAAAGAGGAGAAACTATAAAGGAGAGTGAGGGTGACTCTGACACCATTCATGATGTCACTGCCATGTGACAACCACTCACATTCTTACCACAGCTTCAACAGCTGTCATGAGATGGATGCCAGCTTGGTCTGTAAACTCAAGGCTGGAGTGGGCCATAGACCCAAGGGGAAAAGAGAAAAAGATCCCTGCTCTAATGAAGCAGGAATCTGTAGTGGAGACAGGAGTTATCAGTATTAGACAGAAGATCAGTGTGTGCAGGAGAAAGAGATGCAGGCAAGGAGAACCTGTCAGGAAGAGAGGTTGTCAGGGGAGACGCTTTCAGGGTGAGAGGCTCTCAGGAAAGAAAAGGCTCTCTGGGGTGGGGATGGACCCTCATGTGGCGGGGGAGCTCTCAGCTGGGCATAGGGTCTCAGGTGAGAACAGGCTGTCAGGTTTGGAAAGGCTGTCAGTCAGGTGGGGAGAGGCTGTTAGGAGGAGAGAGGCTGTCAGTCAGGTGGGGAGAAGCTGTCAGGTGTGGAAAGGCTGTTGCGGGGGGGAGAGGCTGTCAGTCAGGTGGGGAGAGGCTTTCAGTCAGGTGGAGAGAGGCTGTCAGGAGGGGAGAGGCTGTCAGTCAGGTGGGGAGAGGCTGTCAGGTAGGGAGAAGCTGTCAGGTGGGGAAAGGCTGTTGGGGGGGGAGAGGCTGTCAGGAGGGGAGAAGCTGTTAGGTAGGAGAAGCCCCTGGCAACATAAACCAAGGAGAAAGAAAAGAGTTCTATACAAGAAGCACTGCCTCTTTTTTTTTTTTTTCAATATTAACTTGATGAGCTTAAGACAAGAATTATCAAGTGGATCTTAGGACAGCTTTGATGGAGCATGATGAGGCTCAGCAAACTAAATATAACAGCTTTTTACTTCGGCCAGCGTATTCCTTCTTTTATGCTTCATCAAAGGACAGAACTCCCCTTCACTGGAGTGGCAGAGTTTTAAAGACAAGAATTCAAAGGTCCATTTTGCAAGGACATATTTATAAAGCTGCTGTTCCCTGCTCATACATACCCCCTCCCCTGCAATCCTCTCCCATCCTGCTTTCCAACCCTTTACTTACACAAACTCGGAGCTTACTAAGGAAATCCCAGCTGATCCAAAGCAATGACGGTGAAGACTTTACTAATGCCCGAGCACCATGGAGCTCAGGACTTGGCATGAGCCTGAGCCTCCAGCCCACAGATGAAGCACTGGCACAAGGAAGCCCTTGTATCCTTCGCAGGAATCATCTGGTCCCTCAGAGTCTTAGGTTTCCACAAACCCACAGGGCTAGCCATGCCATTAGTGGTATGTGATCCTACATCAAATAAGCTTATTTCTTAGCAAGGATGCTCCAAGTCTGGCCTCCCTTAGAACCTTGCCTCTACATCTCTATGTCTCGAAGTTGCCTTCTCAGAAGGTCTGAGTTGTGGGAGAAGCCTTCTTTTTCTTCGACATGTCCTGAATGTGTGCTTACACGGAATGTTCTCCCATGAGGTTTATCTCCTAGACTCCACAGTCTTAGACAAAACAGCTGTGAACAGTAAAGATCATCACAGTGCATTGAAGACAGACATTCTTGTAGTTCTTCTCAAGAAAAAGAAGGAAGACTCCTCTCCTCATGAGAAATTGTGTAGCCCCGTGCTGGTGACTGTAGACCACATCAAACTCTGTCCCTGTGTTCCCCTCTCCATGGTCTTCCCCTCTCCAGGGTATTCCCCTCTCCAGGGCCCTCCCCTCTCCAGTGTCTTCTCTGGCACACCCATCTTAAGGTAACCTTTCATTGTCCCATCATCAGTCCTGTGAATATCAGCTTCCCTAAGATTTTCCACTTAACAACTGTGAGTATGACTCAAAGGACCTTCCAGAAACCCAGGAAATTCAGTCTAATTTTTTTTCTTTAATTCTTAAAAGTGTACCAGAGACTTAGGCTGTATCTGAAGGAATGAGGAAGGGCCTCATTTATGCTAATCTGAACTATGACCAGAGCCTCTCATGGAGTCTAACCTGGCCATTATCGAATTGACTTCTCTGGACCATTATACTGTGAAAGCACTCAAACGGCTTTGACTCTGTCATCTTTAAAGTCTGTCAGACCCTGGACTGAACTCTGTTAGTCAGCTCTTCACTGCTGTGACGGAATGCTCGAGATAATGAACTTAGGCAGGGAAGACTTTGGCCCATGTTTGAGCCCCTGGTCACTCAGTCTTACTGTGTTGGCTGTGCTAAGGGAGCATGCGATAAGAGTGGTAATGTGATGGTGGAGGGTTGCTTACCTCGTGGCAGCTGAGAAGCAAAGAATACAGGGCATGGCCGGCATCCAGAATGGCCCCTCCATGGCCATGCCCCCACTGATCTAACTTCCTTCCATTAGGCCCCACCTCCTAAAGATACCACCACCTCCTAATGGTGCCCCAAGCCTTTTTTCTTTTTTCTTCCTTTTTTATTTTTTAAACACAAGGAGGGCCTTGGAGACATTTAAGAGCCAAACTGCGACAGACTGCTTGCAATCGGTTGTTAACAGTGACAGGACCTCGGGGAAAACACAGGTCTCCTGTGTCTTGGTTTTGAAAAGCATTAAATGGGTCATGGATTTGATCTTTGGGACCTTCTTTACAGATTTCTAGAGAAAGTGCATAACTAGTGTTTAAAAAGAGTTTAAAAAGAGTTGGGACACAGTGACCACTGGGGTGGATGCCCCTCACTTGGAACCAACCAGTCTCCCCCCAAACAACACACTGGATTGTATTGTCCCTGATCATACCTGGACTGGCGCTCTAACAGACTGAGCTACAGGGCAGGCAAAGGTTATATCACTTATACTTATTAAACATGGTTTCTCAATAAATAGATGACTATTCAACCACACTGAAATAAAACAATTTTAAAATCATCATCATCATCATCATCATCATCATCATCATCATCATCATCATCTCAAATGCTTCATAGACAAGACAGACAGAGCAGAAGGCCAATGAGGGGTTTAAGACTATGTTTCTCCTCTACATGATCTAAATAAATGTATGTGATACTTGGGCTGGGAAATCTTTAGCTTGAGATACACTGAGACAGAAGTGTAGAGATGCCAGGGAGCAAGCTATGGACTCGTTCTGAAGACTCAGGATAGGTGATTCATCCTGATCACCACTGAAGTGTTTTAACAAAGCGCATCAAAGCATTGCCTCACCCTAGTTAAAGTGTCTGCATCCATAAAGACAACAGGAAAGGAAGCAGGCCACTCGTAGCAAGTCTGAGGCCAGCCTGGGCTCCATTAGGAGCTGCAGAGCTGCAGGCTACAGGTCTGAGGCCAGCCTGGGCTCCATTAGGGGCTGCAGAGATGCAGCCTACAGAGTGAGACCATGTTTCAACCACACAAAAGAAAAAGAAAAAAGAAGAATGATGAAAAAGCAGAGAAAGAAAAATGCTGAAATTCTGTTAGTAGAAATATAAATTAGAACATTCATTATGGAAAATGTTAGGATCCTAAATGATCCAGTATGAACCATAAGTCCTTCTTTTCTTTCTTTCTATTTTTTTTTTTTTTTTGGTTTTCAAGACAGGGTTTCTCTGTGTAGCCTTGGCTGTCCTGGAACTCACTCTGTAGACCAGGCTGGCCTCGAACTCAGAAAACCACCTGCCTCTGCCTCCTAAGTGCTGGGATTAAAGGCGTGCGCCACCACTGCCCGGCTTAGTAAGTCCTTCTATGTATAAATCCAAAGGGGAGCACATTGTTAATTTAGACATGCCTGCACTCCCATGTTGACAACAGCTATCTGAGGTAGCCAAGTCATAGTGACCATCAATAGATGAATGGATTAAAAGAAGATTATTATCCATCCGCTTAAAAAGAAAGGATGAGGGGACCCGGAGCCTCCAGTGAGAGCCGCCATCCCCTCTCTGGTGGGTTCCTAGGCCGGGGGGAGCCCACCTGGGGAGACAAAGGCTCAAGGAGTCGCAGGGGAGCCGCCTGGCAGCAGGGACCGG
>NW_022196915.1:46415236-46425593 GCF_008632895.1 Mastomys coucha
AAAAAAAAGAAAGGATGAAATCCAGTTGTTCGTAACCTAGTGGATAGGAGCTGAGTCTGTCACGGTAAGAGAAAGGAACCGAGAGCAGAAAGGCAAAAGACTACAGTGGCTACTGGAGACTAGGAAGAGCGGGGAGGACTAGAGAGGCAAGATCCCAGGAACCAAAATACACATGAGGGAATAAGTCTAGATTCCACAGCACAGTAGGGCAACTACAGTCTCCAAGTTATATCTCAAATAACTAAAGTCGAAACATCAGAATTGTCTCAAGGGCAGTGACCCACCCACATGTAAACTCTAACTATTCTAATCTCACCAGCACATGCTGTACACATGTATCAGATGTGTAAGTAATACTCTCAACTAAAAAGAAATTAATAATGCCAGTCATTCATAAGTTCCCCTTTCCAAATGATTCTATACCCCTTACATCAATTCCCAAGCTTGGCGATTCAATGTCACGAGGGTTTAGAAGCACTAGACTTGAAGGCACACACATATGTTCATGTTTTAGGTCGAAGCCTTTAATCTCTTACTGTTGATATACTCTATTTCAAGAAAATTAATTAAATATGTGTTCATCAGGATTTTCTAAAAAGAAAATAAAGCTGTAAGGTTCAAGTATCTATAAAAAAGGGGAAAATATTGTGATAACATAGGATTCTCTGATTTCTAAAATTCTAATATCCTCAGATACCACCCACCCATTAAAACAAACGAAAGTAAAGAAGAATGCACAAAGGCCCGACAGACGTAGCCCGGCGCTTGTATGTTTGCACAGGGATTATCTCCCAACTGGTTCACTTTGGTCTCAATGACTGGTGCGGCCAAGTGGTGAAAGACTTCAGTAGGAACAGTTGCTTAGAATGAGAACAAATGCTTGCTGTGTTTCCCAGATGACCCAGGTGTCAAGAATTTGATAGACAAGTGTGAGGAGAGGCTGTCTGTCTGTCTGTCTTCCCCTCTCTCTCATCTGTATGCCTGTCAGGGAACAAACCACAGGAGATTCAACCCTGGAACCCTGGCAGAGCTCGGCCAACCAACTGATCAAACAGGAAACAGCAGAAAGCCAGGCACTCAGTAGACTGGCTACCCTGCTGCCGCAGGAGCACGATAAGGCAGCCGGAACTTTATTATAGCCGCAAGACTCGTGCCCTCCACAGGCTCCCCAAATGCAGCAACTTTAGTTAGTTCCATCATCTACCACAGCAGCTGTGGAAATCTGTGGCCTAAGTGTGGCCAACTGAAAACAGAGCATCAAGAATTTAGGATAGATCTCCGTGGCTCCTTTCATCTAGCTGCCTGCTGTTTTGAGTTCATTACAACGAAGTGATCCTCGGGGTGCTTGGAAGAATCAGAAAAGGGGGCACGTCAATAATTCAAGGAGCAGAACGAGAGTCAACATGTCAGATGTACACACAGGAAAATGGAAAACATAATTTTCTTTGGGACCAATTACTGTAAGAACTGCTTACATTCTCTCAGTCACAGAGGTGTCAGCATTGTGAGGGAAAAAGGTTTTGGGGGCTCTTCCCCCCTTTAATGAAAGTTAATGTGACACTTTCCTGTATTGATGAATCACATTCTGAACATCTTCTCTTGAAGCACAGGCATCATCACAAAGCAAGACTTGGGGCATAAATATTCAAGACATATTCCACATGTTTAATTAAGCTCTATTTTTTTTTTTTTACTTTTGTCTCTCATTTTGTTTTTCTAGTAGGAAAAATGCCCAAATATTATGAGCTTCTGTTTCAGCGTTTTGGACCACGTTTGGCCTGGAATCACCCTGTTTCATTTGGCAAGCAGCACTGTCAGGAATGACAGGCAGCAATGAATTAATCACACATGAACACAGGAAGCGGGGAAGCTGGGAAGAGTGGGTGCGTCTGTTTGCCACTGTGGCACCACACGTGGTTCCTAACGTGGACAGCAGTAAAGCCAGTGATGTGAGCAGATACTGCCGACGTTTCTAGACTAACCCAGCCAGGAAAAGAAGGGCTTTGAGGATTTTTCTTGACCCAGCTTCTGTGCAGAAACCCTGGTGTGAAAGTCAACGGAGGGGTCTTCTGCCCTGTAAACCAGGCTTCTGACCAACGCAGGAAGGAAACTGATGGAAGTTTCCTAAGCAAGCGGGCAGGGATCTCCTCCCAGGCTGTCTCCCCATTGTCACTGCACATCACCAAGGGTCAGGTTCACTCGAGTGTCCACAGCCTTTTGCTGTTCTTCTTGGTGTCTGCCCTACATTTCCACAGAGAGATTCTCCAGTTCTTTAGCTTGCACTATCTGTCTATAGTCCTGTCAGCTATCTGCCCAGTTCAACAAATAACCAAACAAGTTGACGTGCTAAGTGTTCTCTAGTTTTCCTCTGAGTTAAACACAGCGACAGTGTGTACCTTTCCTGGTTGGGCATAGCTCACTGTCCAAACAAAGCCCTGGGTTCCCCCCACCCCCGCCACCTATAACATTTGGTTGAAAGGGAATTAAAACCCCTAGTAATCAGGACTCGATCTTGTAGAGTGTTGGTATTACACAGAAATTATTTAACACAAACGCAATCCTTTATAAACATGTCATCTTCAACCTGAAAAAAAAATTATTTTTCAGAATCAGAACCAATTACTTAGAAATCGTTTCCCTTTCCTAGCTGGATTAATAATGCAAAGATGAGAGGTAGTCAGGTACTTAACATGGCTTCAATGAGTTGTTTGTAGAGACCAGGAGATGCATATCAGTATGGATTTTTACTCTGGAGATACACTGGTAAAATACACATGGAAAATATTTTCAAAATTCTCAGATTTTAGAAATTGTTTTTATTCACAAAACATTACATCTGAGAGCACTCATCTTCCGAAGCGTGTCAAAACTAGCAAGGGTGAAAGAAAATTGCCTTAACTATGCAAATAACACTGTTAGAGCTAAACTGGCAAAAAGAAAAAAAGACAAGTTATGCCTTCTGCCTTAATTGTATATAATCAACAAATCTGAAAATACTCCAAGCCACAGTACAAACTGTCTGGAGGAAGGTGTATGCCTGGACAGGTTAATAATGCTCCATGTATTAAGACATCAACCAGGAAGCTGGCTTTCAGCTGGACATACACACTGCCAAGAAATCACATCATGAAAGAAACTAAAGACGAGTTTTATTTTTGCAAGTGTGTGATTGGATCCCGACCAACATGGAGGCCAACGAAAACACAATTGGCGATAGCATTCTAATTACCGTGCCCGTGCTCTGCTTTGACATAATACTGTGTGTCACTTGAAGGCTGAAGGATGTCACACACAAGATGCCCAGAGTTCTGATTTCCCACTATTGAGTATGAGTCATTAACGCAAAAAGCTAAATGGAGGAAGAGACCAATCGAGAAGCCATTTCTAAGAAATCAAAGTTAGGGCAGACGGACAGGTACTGGAAGCAGGTGGAGTGAGTGACAGGCTTGAGTCCAGAACATGCTAGAAGACTGACCCAGCAGTGAGAATGCTCTGAAGTGCTCAAAGCTGGGCACTTTGGCTCAGCACAGTGCCATGTGTTGATTTTCTATGATTTATTTTTTTTTAGCTTATTATTACTTTATTTTTGTGTGGTGGTGGGTCAAGCATACAGACATATATAATACATATGTATATATGTGTATACACATACATTGGCACACATACTTATATATTCATTGGCATACATCCTCTGTCTATATGCATGTATGTGTATATATACATATAATGTGTGTATGTACATATACACATATATGAGTGTGTGTACATATACATATGCATATATATAGCCATATGTATATACATAGCTATACAATATAGCCAAGTCCGTCCCAGCATGGATGAAGCTGCTGCATCTCTCTTACTACAGATCACTTCACTCTCTCAGGCCAAGGGCACATATTTTTGCTAGGCATTTCCAGGTTGCTTAACCTTGGACTCATTATCATCTAATGGAATTTCTCAAGTGTTTTTCCAGTGTTGTTCACAATAATGAAACACCATTCAGCTTCTCTTTTTTTGTATGGAACCCAGGGCCTCAAATACGCTAGGCAAGTACTGTGCCTTACCACTGAGCTCCAGCCCAGTCTCATTATTCAGCCGCCTACAAACATGTTTTATATTACTACTTCACATAGAAACCTCATGCACTTTCAAATTTGCACCTGTGGACCACACTCCCCCACTCCCACCCCCACATTCCTACCCCCAACCTCCCATCCCCAATCCCCCACCTCTCATGCAAAAAAAAACAAGAACAAAAAAAACAAAACAAACCCCATATTTCACAGGCAGAGTCTAGACTGTGGTGCCAACTCCGGGTGAGTTGTCAGCGGGTGGTGCTGTGATTACTGCTTTCATTTTACTCACTTCTATTTTCTGATTTCTCTTTCTAGGAGAAATGTAAATAATTCTTAGCTAGGAAAATAACCCTCCAAAGTCCTTAAACATATCCAGTGCACCCTCCGCCTCTTGGTCCTGCCTCAGTTCTGTGGCTTCGAGCCAGATTTTACGAGTTTGCTTTTAAATCTATTCTGAGAGACAGAAGTCTAAACACATCCAAGAATACAAATGATGACCTTGGTTACCCCTCCCACGCACATCCAGTGTAGACTCCACCATGGCCTTCATCTCTACTTCATCTCCTGCCCAGATACTTAAAGCCATAAATCATACTCTCTACGGAGGCGCTGCTGAGGGGCCACCAGCGTCACCTGTGCTCGTAGGGGTCTGTGGAGAGGCCACTGCCGACTTCCTCACAGGGGAGACACCGATGAGCCTTTCATGACTCTCTTCCTGATGAGGTAGCCACTTAACGTTTCTGACTGCTCTTGGGAGGTCAAAAGTCTGCTCACCTCCACTAGACTGTGCAATGAAATTTATTTCCATTTTGACAAGAACAAAGAGCTTCAAAGCAAAGAGGAAAAAAAGAAAACAGAGAGGCCGTTCTTGCACATATTGAGAGTGGGCTCCACATTCATTCTCCCTCTGGAGAGCGACAAACCCTCTGTAACTAGAGGGAGAGGAGGGCCCTAAATCAGGCAAACTGTTAGTGAGACAGAGAGTGAGACGCATGTGTGAGCGAAGTAACAGGCACGGACAGCTAGGCAGGCCATGGCTGAAGTCATATCACCCCACACCAGCTTCCCCTTCATATCTCAGACCACGATGTGCAAGAGGATTTAGCCACTTATTTACCCATTTGTAAAGTGAACAAACAGAAAAACAAAGGTAATACTTGTCAAGGACTAACAGGTAAAACGATTTGAACTTCTGACCTCGATTTCCTAATTTGTATACGTGGCTTAGCCTTAGACAGAAGTCTAAACACACCCAAGAATACAAATGGTGGCCTCTGCCACCCTTACGATGCACATCCAGTGTAGACTCCTCCGTGGGATGTGTTTAGATTTCTTTTGCAAAAGGTTCCTAGCTTGTGTACAATCCCATTTCTACTGATATCAACAAAGGTCTTCACAATGGGATGGAAAGTGGAGCCACCAGAAAGGGGAGGCAATATTTCTTAACTCCTGTGGGCACCCTGAGAGGGAAGGAGAGGCAGAGGTGACATGCCCAATGCTACTGAGACATTCTGAGTTTAAAGTGCTCAAAGAATGCAGGCATGAAAAAGTTTGGGACACCAGTGTGTCTACGGCTTGATGGGGGTGTGGTGGGGATAGCATGTGCAAGTTCACCAGGAAGCTGGCAGTCTTGTCCTAACTGCCCACCACAGTCCCTCAGTGGCTAGGAAAGTTCCCAGGAGCCAGTTTGCTTGCTCTGGGGGAATGGTTCTAGGAACTATTTTTTGTTTGATTTTTTTTTGATTACTTGACCTATATTTTGTTCTCTTTAATTCAGTGAAATTTAATTTTTATTAAGTAAATTCTTTTATTCACACATCTACCTTTATTGTGATAAAAACAATTAACAGAACATACAATTCACCCGTTGAGGACTGGGGAGATGGCTTTGCAGTTAAGATTCTTGCTTCTCCTCCAGAGGACTTGAGTTTGGTTCCCAGTACCCATAACTGAGTGTCTTACAAATGCCTATAACTCCAGCTCCAGCACCATGAGATAAGCTGCGTGCACGTGCACACACACACACACACACACACACACACACACACACACACAAATGACACTTTAAAGAGTAAGCATATAATGGCGCTTAGCATATTCCCAACACAAGCGTCCCCAGCACGAGGCTCCAGAACATTTCAGCATCTTCAAAAGAAAAGCCTGCACCTAGGATGCAGTTGCTCCCTTCCCCCCCTTCGCTTAGCTGCTTAGCTTTGTGGGTTTGTCCACTCTGGATATCCCACAGGGATGGAAGGTTGCCATATGCCATCTCTTTTGCAACTGGCTTCCTTTACCACCCATAGCTTTGACATTCAGCACACTGCAATACACGCCAATGGCTTCATTTCTTTTTATGGCTGGATACTATTATACAGATAGACCTCACTTTGCTTATCCACTTGTGAACTGAGTTGTCTACACATGTGTCTATGGTTAACAATGGCGCTATAAATACATGTACATAAGTATTTGTTTGAGGACCTGTTTCTAATTCTTCGTGTCTATGCTTTGTCATCTGGCACATTTATGTTTCAGCCCTGCCCCTCCCCAGCTTTGTAAGGTTCTTTGGATAGTTCTTTGTAAAGCTGGTACTGAGAAGAGTAAAGCAAATAAGGAGAAGATACACAGATGAGGCTCTGATGAGCAATGTGTCTAAAGCTCAGGAAACCTTTCAGAGGCTTCCAGAAATACAGCAGACACAGTAGGATATATGGGGAGATGACAGGGAGCGACAGCAATAGAAATAAAATAAAAATCACCTCAAGGGGGAACCAAGGTGGGCACCAAGATGGCTTACCTGCTTGCTGCAACCCAACTTCAGTCTCCAGAACCCAGCTAAAGGTGTGTGTGTGGGGGGGGGGGTGCTATGGATTTATCATTTGACCTTCACAGGTGCACTGTGGCATGCACACCCCATCTCTCTCCTCACCCGCACACACAATAACAATCATAATAAATAAGCTTTTAAGAAGGAGAAACCATGCACTGGTTGGTCTTTGTGAACTTGACACAAACTAGAGTCACTAGGAAAGAGACCCCCTCAGCTGAGGAGCTGCCTCAGATGGACCTGTGGGCAAGTCCGTGGGGGCATTTTCTTGATTAA
Source organism: Mastomys coucha (assembly GCF_008632895.1). Lineage (NCBI taxonomy): Eukaryota > Metazoa > Chordata > Mammalia > Rodentia > Muridae > Mastomys > Mastomys coucha. The sequence goes on from NW_022196915.1 coordinate 46,422,419, forward strand.
TAATTGATGTGGAAGGGCCCAATCAAGTGTGGGCATGGTAACCCTGGGCAGATGAACCTGGGTCGTATAAAAACAAAACTTAGCAAGCTCTTAAACACCATTCCTCCATGGTCTCGGCTTGAGATCCTGCCTAAAGCTCCTGCTTTTTCATCCCTTGATGATCAACTAAGCCCTGTAAACCAAGGAAACCTTTTTTTCCACCCGGGCTGCTTTTGGTCAGTGTTTCATCAAAGCAACAGGGAAGCAAAATAGGACAAACCCTCGAGAACAAACGCTAAAAGAAATTAGGAATCAAATGGGGAAGAGAACATGCCAGAAAGAGAACACTGCTTATGAGGAATGGAAATGTGGGGCAGCTCAGCCTCACTGAGGGTTTAAGGACGATGCAAAGAATTACCACCAATGCTCTGAAACCCCGTCCCAGGAAAGCAGAGACCACATATCTTTAATTATCACATAACACCTAGAATGAACAACCCAAATATCAAACTCACAATTGACGTTGGGTTTTGGGTGGAAGTTTACAGGGCAACAAACAACACAAACCTACGAGCCCTGAGAGTAAACTGGCACCTATCCTTCTAACTATATATGATCTTGCTAAAACTTTTAACTGCATAGAAAATACTGAAGCACAGCAAACTGTAATTAGCAAAATTGGGTATAATGTAATCAAAATATATAAGAAACTTCCAAGGTCAGAAATTATTACAACTAAAGACTCATTTGTTCTCATTTACCTAAATAGTATGGAATGGGTGTTTGAGCACGCATCAGCTGAGGCAGGCACACTTGAATGCCTGAGACGAATCACTCAGAAGTCCTTAGACTGAGATGGGGTTTGGCTCTGTTCTACCAACGGCCTTGTAACCCTCCTTTCTCAGTTTTCTGAGTAGCTGAGATCCTGTGTACCTGATTGGAAAATGTCTTTATGGGGTTCTTGCTCTTGGAATACAGAGAGGTTTTCAGTGTAAAGAGGGTAGAGATGAGATCTTTGGGGATGCTTAGGCTCACTGAGGACCTGGGAAGTGGGTGGTTCATGATTTCCCTTTTTACTACTTAAGTCTGTGTTAGTTTGAAGGACCTCTTATATAATAACATTTTAATTCTTATACAACATTCAACCATCTACAAATCCATTTTGAAAAAAAAAACCTTTTTTTCTTCTGTATTTAGAGAAAAGAATAACTCAAAATGATTGAATTTTTAATATGGAAAATGAGAATTTAGGCCACCTTTACATGTGAAAGTCACACGAAATTTGGCTTACATTTCAAAACACAGGTGAAGCACCTAAGTGCTTTGTTTATAAAGCATGCTTTCAGTTTTTGTTGTTTTTAAACTGGAGTGGGAGATTAGCCAAGAACTGTCTGCGATCACGGAAGCAGAGAGCCACCCAGGGGTTTCTTTCTAATGAACACTTCTATGTAGTAGATGGTCGGTGTTATTTAACTTAAAACTGGCTCTCAGTGCCAACTGCAACTCAAGCTCTTTATTGCATCATGCTAAGGTTTGAACCTATGTGGCTCACAAAGCCAGGCAGCAAAGGCAGTCTGAGGGAGAGGAGGAAACATTTTTCTTTTAGTGTTAAGCAGCTGGCTAGGAAGGAGTCTAGTCTCTAGGCCTGCCCGGTTGTCCCTTGGAGACCCAGACGAAAGCATTTTTGATTGACCTATGAAAGCATCTATGAGAAGTTAGCATGCTAGCTTTGAGTTGTAGTTTACTAGGCTGGTCCACATGACTTTCTGCTGTTCCTGGTTCTACTGTTGGCTTCAGCCACTAACAAGCTGGGGTCTGCTACTTGGCGAACAATGCAGCTGGCAGAAAGAAGTGACTGGCCAGGACTTGAGGATCAGGTAGAACAATGGCATCCGGTGTTGAAGAACTTACACAGATCAAGCCCCATTCACTTAGCAATTCAACATCTTAGACGCAACAAGAAACTATAGAAGACAAGATTCCCAGCATGCCTTTTACCCTCTGGCTGCCACAGTCCCTTTGTCTATTATGGCCTCTTACCTTCCTAGTGGATTATTTTCATAATTCTGATTTTCAAGTCTCTATCAGAAGGAGACCTCCATGTTATGTACAATCAATAAATATTAGCATCAAAAGTCTTCCCAGACGCCACAAAGAACCAACGAAGACTTTTGGTTGGGTGGCATAATGGTTAATTCTAGTTGTTAGTTTGACTAGATTAAGAAGCACTTATTACTATAATTACGCCATTGGGTGTGTCTTCGAAGGTGTTTTCAGAGAGGTTCAACTGGGAGAGAGGACTCACGTTACATGTGCATGCCGCCACAACATGGAATGGTAAGAAACGAAAGCATCAAGGTTACATGCTGCTTTGAGCAAAAATCTAGGAAACAACAGCTAAAGATATACTTACGTTTTTGTTTAGCTTTTTCTGTTTTTGTTTTGTTTTGTTTTGTTTTGTTTTTTGAGACAGGGTTTCTCTGTGTAGCCCTGCATGTCCTGGAACTCACTCTGTAGACAAGGCTGGCCTCGAACTCAGAAATCGGCCTGCCTCTGCTTCCCAAGTGCTGGGATTAAAGGCTTGTGCCACCACTGCCTAGCTAGATTTTTCTATTTTTAACATAGAATTTGAAACCTAGAATTTCTGTCTATCATCCTCTACCAAAGCCCACAGCACAGACACATCAAGATCATTGACTGAACACAACCCACACATTCTCACCTGCAGCAGATGACAGCTTTGCACGAGAGCGCCAGGTCCAGGAAACTTCTGCGGACTTCAAAGGAGAGTGCATACTTCAAGGTATGGCCATCAATGATGAGGGCCACATCGTTCTCTTTGCCCAGCAAATTTCCAAGATCTGTGCAGTGCTGAGTGATGGCCGCCCTTGTTGCCTGGAAAAAGTAAAAGAGGATGACATTTGTGGGCTTCATACAGAAAAGGTGAACTTAAAAAGTTTCTTGAAATGAGAACATAGAATATGGAAATACACCCAGTTCAACTTGGTACTGTCACTTGGATGCCCTCTTTGGCTGTTTGATGGTAAAACATCCTCAAAGTGAGACCCCTTTGTTATTTACAATGATTCGATCTGGCTGAAGTGTACAGTCTAGTGAAATGAAACTCCTCTCCAATGGGATAGTCAGTTTCACTATACATACACACATACACATAAGTATATATATATATATATAT
>NW_022196915.1:46425603-46435988 GCF_008632895.1 Mastomys coucha
ATATATATATATATATATGTATGTATATCCATTATATACATATATGTGTTATGTATATACAAATACATTATATACACATATATACATATATTATATACATATATATTATATTCACACATATACAGATAGGTATTCTTTTAATGCTCTTAGAAAAGGGACCTCCACAAAAGCACATATGGTTTTTTTGGTGGAAAAAAAGCACTATTGGGACTTACATGACAAACACCAACATTTCTCAGTTTGCATAAGATAAAGCTTTAAACTGCTCAGTAGGGATGTGATATAAAAATGTGTCTATATGTAGATAAGCTTCCATATCTACTGAGCATTTCAGACTACACTATTGCCTCCATGTATCCTGGAGATAAGACATGAGCTGGTCATTCTCACAAGGAAGCAACTATCTAATCCAAATAAAGTGCCCATAACAAGCAAGCCACTGCCACTAGCCTAAGCAAACACTGTGGGATGTTACAGGCAAAGCATGAAAGTCATTCCCATAATTAATAAAAGATGTTCTTATGTAGAGGAATATATGGGCTCAAATAGAAGAATGCACCTTTCAGCTGATTAAAAAGTTTATGTTTATTCAGAAAGCACAAAAATACAGTGAAATTATTCTTTTTAGACAATAGCTCTTTTGTCTATGAAGTTACATTTTCATGTAATTTACCTTACGGCAACCTAAATTAGGGTTTTGAAGTGGTGAGTTTAATGGACAGGCATTTTTCTTTCCACTAAAGCTTACAGCTGCTGGCAATGAGAAATTGCTTCCACTTTCTCTCCACCCACTTTCCTAATATTTGTAAGGATGTATGCTCTGGACCCTCACACTGTGGGTGGACATCTTAGTTTTTAATAAAAATCAATATAATTTCGTTTGTTCTAGTCCTAACTCCATACTTACTATCTCCTCTTGGACACTGGGCATTTATTCCGCGTATAAAATGGGGCTTAGAACACTTCCCTACATCTTTATTATGAACAAGTGAGCTAACCTGAATAAGGAACCAAGCAGGTTTAGCACTCAGTTTACACGCAGTGAAGCTTTAGTCATGAGGAATGGCTTATATTGAGGAAAATGCACGTGAGAGTGAATGGATGCCACCGCTGAGCAGGCTTTGCCAGTGTAACAAGAGATGAACGACAGAGTAATGCCCTGTAGTCAAAGTTACATTTATTTCCATTAAAAATAAAGACTTTATAAATTTCATCCTTAGCGCTACCATTCGGAGTTGCAAACAAGCACCTTAGAAGCATCTTTAGTTATCTATGGAAACAACCTGCCCTTTAGCAACTGAGTGGGCAGAAGAAGAAAAGCTTTCCCACTTCACCAAGACAGGGCAGTTCTGCCAGGCGTCTACTCATGCAGGACGGGAAACCCTCCTGAGACCACAGCACTGAAGGCACATGGTCCTGTTGCTACCTCAGACCACAGTATAGCTCGGTGCCTTCCATCCCAGTGGGTGCCCATGGGCATGCTTTGAGACAAAAAGGACAGAGCTGATGATTTAAGTTCCCTGAGACATGGAGATCATAGTTTTCATAAGAGGGCATAGCATAAATAAAGACATTGGGGGAGTGGGACTAGGGAGGGCAGCTTTCCGGTTTGAGCTGTTTCTAGACTATGCATGAGGATAGACTACACACTAATGGCTATTTGTTATCAGAGGTAGAGGGCCCAGCTTTGGTTGCTGAGTGCCCATCAGCATAGGGGTTTCTGGGGCCAGAATTAGGAGGATGTTTTCAGAACAAGAATGAACAGTGGGAAGATGAAGGACAGAAAGGTGATATTACAGATTGAATGTGTCCCCAAAGTCCATGTGGAAACTTCATCTCAATAGGGCAGTATTGAAAGGTGAGACCTAAGAAGGGTCATCCGGTCACTGTCCCCAGAATGAGTTGACAGAAGTGTTTCAAGGGTGGATTATTTTTAAGCAGCTGTCTCCTTCACTCTGGCTCTTCTAATAAGGAAGACAGAGCAGGAAGACTTTCCAGGCTACGTTGGCAACTTGATACATTTGGATAGAGGATCTCAGTTGAAAACACTGATTGGCCCCCACCAGATTGGCCTGTGATTAAGCCTGTGGGGTATTTCCTTCATTGATGATTGTTTGAGGGCACAGCTCACTGTGGGATCTGCCACCCCTGGGCTGCTAGTCCTGGATGCTCTAAGGAAGCAGGCTGAACAAGCCACGAGGAGCAATATGGTGAGCGACACTCCCCATGCCTTCTGGCTTCAGTTTCTGCCTCCAGGTTCCTGCTTTGAGTTCCTCCCCTTGGTGATGGAGTGTGACTTGAGAGCTATAAGCTGAAGGAACCCCTTTCCTTCCCAAGCTGCATTTGGTCATGGTGTTTTACCATAGCAATCGAAACCCTAAGGCAAAGACCTTTGTCCCATGTAGCCCTTCAACCAGGTCTTCCCGGCCCATGCAACCATGAGACAAATGCGTTTCTTTCGTTCACAAAGCACTCGGCTTGGATATTCTGCTACAGAGCAGAAAGCAGACTAAGCCATGGTGCTTGGGCAAGCTACGATTCTGAGAGGTGCACAGCCTTCTTCCCCCAGGCAAGCAAAAGAAAGACCTGAAAAGGTAACCGGGGTTTCCATAGCAACAAGGGCCCAGGAACAGAGGGGCGCTCACATCCACACATTTTGAGAGTTTCTTCCCATCTTACAACTCAGGAGCACACGTCTTAACTATAAAAAGTGTTGCCTGAATACTTCCAAATTACCAAACCAAAGCCCTGTTAGCAAGCAGAGCCTCGGGGAGTTAATCAGATATTGAGGGTGGAGTCCTTGAGATGGGGTCAGTGCAAGGCAATAGACCTAAGCGCGCTTGAGTTCTCTCCCCTTCCTTCCCCTCCCCTCCCCTCCCCTCCTTTCCTCTCCTCTCCCTCTCCTTCTCTTCTCTTCTTCTCTCCCCTCCCTCTCTTGTCCTCTCTCCTCCTCCCCCTTTCTTCTCCTTTTTCCTCCTCCCCACCACGTGCAGGACACAGCAAGACGAGAGCCATCGGCAAGCCAACATCTCATCTTGATCTTGACTTCCAAGCCCTCAGAGCCATGAAGAAAATGCGAGTTGTACCAGCCTCAGGGCCCGTTGCGGTTTTGCATTAGTAGGAGGGCAGACTAAGCCAAGAGGTAGCTGCTGAGGTAGTGAATGCCGTGAGTATCAGGTTCCTGTCACCATAGACACTTGGATGAAACAAGCACAGCGCCACAAGCCCACGGTGACTGGAGGAGTGATGCTAGTACCATGTTTACGGTTTGGAAGAGGCCTCATGGGAGAGCATGAAGACCTCGACTACCCATGCCTGCACAGTGCATGGGAGAAAACCACATCATAGCAGGCTACAGAGCATGGGAGAAAGCTGTAGTACCGGTCGGTTCTGTGATGTAAATGCAGCACACCTTAGTCTAAAAGTTTATAATGAACATAAATTTGTTGGCTAGTGGCGATAGAGGCTCAAAGTCCAAGACTAAGGGGCCAGGATTTGTTGACAAGCCTTCATGTTGTGTCATTTTCAAGGCAGAAGGTCAATTAAAGGGAAGAAGGGAGAGAAGGGAGAGGAGGGAGGGAGGTAGGGAGGGAAAGAGAGAGAGAGAACTCAAAGCCTTAAGTTCTTTTACACGGCATTAATTCATTCACAATGATCTATCATCAGGTACCACCTCCCAACAATATTACTGAATTTCCAACACCATGAACTTGAAGGGGCACATTCACACAGCATCACACAGAGTGGGAAGCCAGGATGATGTTCCTATAGCAGGATACATATAAAAGTGAATGGCAGCCTCCTACAGATGTCTCAAACATCAAACTCCACATACACTGTGGATATCCTCTCTACTTGTGACGAGAGAGCCAAACATTACTAAGATGTTTCTAGTTTTAAATTCTATTCACCATGAATTTTCTCACATAGATTACAGTGCAAACATGGCTTTCTCTCAAGCAAAGAAATCAGTCATGTTAGTTCCCTAAAACAGTTATAAGAGTTAAACCTATTTTAATCAACTAATCAATACCTACTCATCAGAGTAACTGCCATTCTACCCAGGTAATAAAAACAATACAACCCAGACATATACACTTTATGGAATTACTCTTTTGAATCTTTCAGTGCAACCAACCTGACACGCCTTAAAAAATGAGGAGTGTACAAAAGTGAAGGTTAAATAAGGCATCCTTTGTGTGCATTTTGTGTGCCACCATCATTACTTCCTGCCTCGCTGTCTTGCTCTGCTTCATGTCTGTGGTTGGCTGGACTCATAGTAACTTGCAAGCTTGATGGAGTCATCAACTCCACTTGCCACTCTTTGCCCACACAAAGCCATAGTAGGCACATAACTGATGTTCTCAACTCAAAAGAATTGATATAGTTAGGTAATGATTCTAAATACTCCCTTTTAATATCAACAGGAAACCATATGCAGGTCAGGCATCTCCCTGGTGTCGATATAATCTAGCCAGCCTTTCAGGTACACATATTGTTGTATTTTCCTTTAAAATGATTGGGCCTTTAATTTTTTCTTCTTACCTTGTGGTCTTCTTGCCTGCAGTAGCTTCAGCTCACTTTCCATAGTGGTCTCTCCCCATTCTATTCACAACACTGCCTTCGCCTTGGAGGTTTAAACTTCCCACACATCTGCAGCTCTACCCTTCCAGCACCACCCTTGATTTTCTTGTGTATGTGCCTTGGTTAACTCGCATGCTCTCCGTGTCTACTCAGCAATAATCTTTGATCAAACCCAGACTAGCTGAGTTCACCACACATGTATGGGAAAATATAGGTCCCTTTGGTACCGTTCTCAGACGAGTCGATGGAAGGCATTGCCATTGCACACCGTTCCTTATTCTCAAGAGGACTATGATCCCAAAGTCTATTTGTAAGGTAGTTATTGAGCACTTAGAATCCTTTCCCCAAAGGAATGATGCTATGCGTTCTGGTTGGATCCCACGGTCTTTAATGCCTACTTAGCCTGGTTGCTAAAATTTATACTGTACTCCTTTTATTTTAATAAAAAGAACCAATTACTAAAAGTTACAATGGACTTTGCTGTTATGAGGGCCATAGGGGGTTGAAGCAGGGGAGTTCCTTCGAGGAAGGATAAGACGCATTTCAGCATTCTTAATTGGCATTTGCCTTCTAGGTGTTAATGTTGAGCTTCATGTTTTTCAGCTTCTCAATATGTTTCACAATTTCATTTTTTCTTGGGATTAGAAGTACATGTGGTCACATGCCCAAAGTGGGTGACTGCACTTGTTGATTGTCCTGTTGAAGGGACTCTGATGCTGTCACAGGTCAGTGCTTGTGGCTGCCTTTCCAGTGTTTACATAAAACTCTATAAAGCCATATGCCACCAGCCATCCCAAGGGATGGCTCTGCAGTTGCTGCTCATTTATAGATGCTCCCCCACCCCATATTAATCTGGAGCTCTAGTAAGGAGCAGCCTTGCTTAACTCATGAACAGATAGGGTCCCTATCTCCAGGTCTTAATCACTTCACATGTAATAAACCAGGACAGTAGAATGATGTCTGACCCTGGATATTCTTTCCAATCTGCAGCAACCTGGGGTCTTTCCTCAAAAACAATCTAGTTCAGCAACTCTGCAATCCATGGAAGCAAGAGCCCTTCCCCTCCTTGAGCTTAGCAGAGCCATAAAGGATTTCTTGGAAGCCTTGAGGGAGTGACAGCTGCCTCAGTCATGACTTTGATGTTCTGCACATTCCAAGGGTGTCTGAGCTGACTATGCTGAAAGCCAGGCAGGTTCAAGTTTCAGCAGCAGCAGATCAACCAAACCATACTTAGTATTTTAGGTGGAGAGTAGACTGCCTGCGAACTGACCTTGGGCCAATGAGTATCTAAGGATGACACTTGTCTCGGAGTCCACAGGCCCAGTTGTGTTTTGCTCCTGTATTTACCATCCTGCCCCAGTCTGCCTGTGCTTGTGTGTGGGTTCTAGCCTTCCTCATCTCTTCATTTCCCATTCTCCGGATCCTTCTGATTGCCTAGCTTTCCCATCCGGGTAGATGACATCATTGTTTCCTCCCCTCCTTCCTCCGTTGTTTCTTCATATTCATTTCTAAGAGAATCATACCTTCTCCTCCACAGCACTGGCATGCTTGGTGCTTCTGCATTTAGGGAACCTGATGGGTGCTGTGCAAGTTTGGAAAACTTAATGGCAGCTCTTATACAACAAAGCCATTGTTGGTTGTCACAGGCTGCCAAAGGGGTGCCCAGAATAAGGGAGCTGGTCTTCAAGCTCAGGGTGTCTGCTTTGCTCACGTGCATGAACATCCCTGAATGTAAAGCTCATATGCACACTGACAAAATTTTGGTTAAATGTGTTTTATTCTAAGATTGTCCTGAATTCTAAACATTTTAAGGAGCTAAGGTAATGTGGTATTTCACACTCATTATTTCACCATTTCTAAAATGGACTTTACAGGCAAGAGGTCTTTGCAGGCAACACCAGGACCTCTTCACCAGGTGCTTTCTATGTGATGCACTTCCAACCCCCAAATTCACAGTTCCCTGGATCAGCCATGCTAGCCTACCACAGGATGTCTCTATTTTCATTATAAAAAGTACTAAGTCCTCAGACTAAGTCAACTCCATTTACAGAATTCACACTATGCCATAATTCTCTACAGGAGGAGTTGAACAGTCACTGGCTGCTGTTCTAGAGGAACCAGGTTTGATATCCAGTGATGACCATGTGTGTGTGTGTGTGTGTGTGTGTGTGTGTGTGTGTGTATGTGTGTGTGCGTGTGTGAGTCAAAACAGACTTTCTCTTTTAAGTTCTTTATTTCAGTATTTTGCGAGAGTAACAGAAAGTCTACTGAGACCCAAAGCAAGAGCATCTCTAACTTTGCAGAAATTCTGAGACTTTTCCAAAGTGGATGTGCTGTTTTGGGTCCCCAGCAATCACGTGTAAGACCCCCGCTGATTCTTTATCTTTAATAAAACAAGGATGCAGCAATTAGTCTTTGTTGTCCCATTGCTATGAGGCGTTACAATTAGTGGCTGGTTTTTCATTTTCATATGCATTTCCAAGATAATAAATGATGAATATTTATTAGGGTTTTACATTTTAATTGAAAATAAAATAGTATATGTTTATTGCACACATGTTTTGTGATATTTAATGTAGCAGAAGTCTTAACTTGTAGTAATTTTTTCTGAATTTCATTTAACACTCACTAAAGTAAATAGATTTCTTTTTGTTGAGATTTCAAGAAGTATCACTAAGGAAGAATCATGAATTAGCCCACAGAGGACATTTTTGTGTATAGTAGTCACTGTACACACAGGACCATCTTAAGCTTACTGCATAGTGAATAAGAAACCTTCCCCTCCTCCTTCTCATCTCAAATTTCTCTAAAAAAATTCTCATTTTCCTAAAAAGGCCCTCCAGACAACACTCCAGAGGAGAGATTTGGGAAGCGGTAAATGAAAGAAAATTGTCATGACTGCTCGTAAATTAGCAAAGAGAAGCTGGCTACTTACTGACTTGTGCTTGGGAGCCTTCAGACTTTGACAACCACCAACCACCCTGTTCACTGCAGGAAAATGTAACCAGCATTTGACACAGCTCAAATCACTGAGTTTAAAAGACAATCCCTAAAAATATGCACTTCATTTCCCAAAGGATATTAATAGCAAGCTTAATACACTTCATTTGTTTTTCTTCCCCCAAACTAGATTATTCATTTTAGACCCATGAATCCTCTTGCATTGGAAGCAAACATATTCTTGAATAACTGTGTATAATAAGACCTCAAAAACAACTTACATGGTTTAAGAAGCATTTCAATTTGATTTTGGACTGTGGATCCTTTAAGTAATTCTTTAAAATGTGAAATTCTTTTTAGGAAAACATTTCCTACAGGCCAATTATTTTAAGGAGTGACCCTCCTGCACGGAAGATGTAACAGCAGCACATGAGAGCTGTCACTCAGCTAGGGTAAGATGACCCCGATTTGAGTGATGCTTGCCCCACAGTTGGCACAGGGTGACTCATCTGCCATATTTAGCATCTTCACACTCAGTAAGAATGACTTTACTAAGAACTTCTGCATAACCACCAAGGTCTTTATCTTTTAGGTTATGACTTGTGCCTGTAACACGCCTGTTACAGTCATGTAATGGTTTTGCATTTGCAGGTTGTGACATCGCACGGACGGATTCCCTTGATTCCCAGAGGAAGTTAAAGCTCCCAGATCAAACACAAGGGTCAAATTTGTAAGGCAAACTGTTGTGGATGCTGCTTTCTGGGCAACTACAGTGTGTAGAGTGTTCTCAAGGAACCGCATAACTAAGCACATCGGGCATATCTCAGCCAAGAGAGCACCACAAATCACATTACTGTCTGCGTGTAGTGCAAGAGAACACGTGTCAATGTTGCCAAGGCAGATGAACTGCACATCCAAAGAAGCAAATGACGTTTCAATGGCTGACAGCCTCACCTGCTTCATGATGAAGCCAGTTTCCCAAATCACCTGTGCTAGCTTTCTGATGCTGTGCATAAGTATCTAGACTTCCTCTGTTCCGGCCCCTTGAGGACTAAAACTTCTAATTTCATCATGCCAAAAAAAAAAAAAAAAAAAAAAAAAAAAAAAAAAAAAAAAGGCACTCTCTAGGTCACAAAGGCAGTGAGTGGCATGTGCTACTGTAAGTTTATAAATAAAACCAAACAAATAGGCAAGGGCATAGAAAAGATTTTTCTCATTTCTTCCGGAGTACCCTCCACTCAAGACAGACTAAGGACAGAGTCCCAGGGACACACATTTCTGGCCTGCAGGTTGCCTTGGTGGTACTGAAGCAATCCCCAGCTGAAGCAGGTGGCTAGTGCGTGGATCTTTGGGCAGCGGCCACCCGGTCATTTGTTCTTTTACACAGGCAGCAAAGTGGAGATAATGGGGGTAGATGTCGGTGCTAAAGGGGAACAGGAAAAAAATCCTACAAGTTGTGTTTTGCTAATAGGGGCTGATGATACATGTAAAATTCTAGGATATATAGAGTCCCAGAGACAGACGATAACAGACAAGTGTACAAAGAAGTCAAATTCCTGTGTATCTGTCACATGTAGTCAGGGAATCTACAGACCTGAAAGGGAGGTAAATTTCAGGTCAGAAGAAAAAGATTCTATAGTGTAGAAGGCCTAATAAATATGGGAGAAGTCTTGGATTTATTCAGAGCCTTAAAGAAACCTGTAGAGGCTGTCATATATGAAAGTACAATCTTCCTATAACATCTCCATCCAGTGTGAAAGCTAGACTGGGATAGGATGAGATAGATCCGTGCACAGGCTTCTGAGGGATATACGTCTAACTCCGTAAGAAGACACAAAGCCAAGAATGTGTTTAAAAGCTGGGTGTGCTTTTGTGTGAGTCCACACAATTCCAGGTGTGAGGCCAGCACTGGCGGCATAGTGAGTTCTTGCCCCATCTCAAAATGAACAAAGACAGAGGGGAAGGAGGGGGGAGGGAGAGAGAGGGGAAGAGGGAGAGGAAAAGGGAGAGGGAGAGGGAGAGGGAGAGAGACGAATTGAGGGCACCAGAATGAGCATGAGAGAGAAACATGCTAAGGGAAAAGCAGAGACAGCACTTGGTAAGGCATCAGAGGATGGCGAGCAGGACGGGATGGGCAGTAACGCACACAGAAAAACCTTCTGCCACCGGTAAAAGAGCAGGAGATGCTGAAAGGGACATTTGTGACTGGCTGGTGCTGCTTGAGGGTTGACTGATGTCACCTATGTTTGAAGCCAGGTTACACTGGGAAGGCCCATGAGCAGACCATGCAGTCAGAAAGCGTCTTCAGGCCTGGACCACGCCCTGCCCACCCCACCCTCTCCATGCCCTGTAAGGGACACTGCACAGCCAGGAAAAAGTCTGCCCAACAAGGACACCCTTCTGAGTGTCACTATATTCCAATTGAACACCTAGCAGCTGTCACTGTGTGGATCACATAACCTTTCAATTGGCACTCGATGAGGGGAAGAAAAGGGAACCACTTGAGTTATTTCTTACCATGCTCCCTGGTCAAAAAACCAACAAGCAAATCACCTAGTCCAGAGCAGGTGCTGAAAACCAAGTCAGCTACCCCTCCTTTGGGGAATATTTGCTGCAGCCTGAACTCTGACCCTATCTGAGCAGCTGCTCCGGCTGCTGTGGGTCCTGGGCGCTTGTCTTCTCTTCTCTTCTCTTCTCTTCTCTTCTCTTCTCTTCTCTTCTCTTCTCTTCTCTTCTCTTCTCTTCTCTTCTCTTCTTCTCTTCTCTTCTCTTCCCCTCCTCTCTTCTCTTCTTCTCCCCTCCTCTCTTCTCCCCTCCTCTCTTTTCCCCCCTCCTCTCTCTCCCCCTCCTCTCTCCCTCTC
>NW_022196915.1:46436498-46457891 GCF_008632895.1 Mastomys coucha
ACTCCCCTCCCCTCCTCTCCCCTCCCTTGCCTCTGCCTCCCAAGTGCTGGGATCAAAGGCATGTGCCACCACTGCCCGGTCTCCTAAATTTAATTCCCAAGTCCCATAAGAGCTCATCTTCCTATATCTCTCTATGAAGGTTATCAGGCCATGTACTCTTGGCTCCACACTGCACTCCATGTAGAGGAAGGCCACACACACAAAAAAAAAAAACGATGTGGAAAAGGATGGCCTGCATAAAACCAGTCCCTACCACTCACAACCGTACAGAAGAGAAGAAGAGCACTAGTCTTGTGTCCCAGACTTGCATTCAATGAGCTTTAACTTCAGCCCAGAGCTGACCTTTTCTTTAAATAGATTTCCCTGGAATGGAGGGAAGAAAACATTGACTCATCCAAGACTCCTGAACAACCTAACCGTTCACGTTGCTTGAAATAAAGTCTGCTTTAAATCAGAATTCTTGAGACGCAGAAATAAATATACCAAGAGGTTTCTAATTTGGGGCTTTCACCAATAGATTATTTTCATTCACAACAGTGGGCAAACTCGATACCGTCTTCCAGAAAGGCTGGCTGTGGAGTTCCTGGCGGAACAGATCAGAGGGGCCCACCTCTGACTTCAGCTTGTCTTGAGACTGAAAGAGCTAGACACATGTGTGAGAGGAAGATACTTTTCAGGCTGTTCCAAAGCTCATGTTAATTTAGCCACATTTGGGCAAGAGGAGAGACCTCGGAACATGTTTCCAGAGAGTCAGAGCATGGTGGCACAAAGTCTCCAGTCCTTGGGTTGCCCACACAGCCAACTCACAACACCAAGCCTACCTAGTCTGCTGAACTTGGTCATTAATGTTGATGCCTCCGCCTCAAGGCCAATGTGTTAACAATGTCCTGAACATAGACAGGGCTTTTGGGCCTCTCAAGCCTTTTGAACACTTCACTGTTTTAAATCACTGTAAGACAGATGGAGAAACAAAAGCGGGTATAAACCTACTAAAAGTCCTGTTTTGTCTTGGAGAACAGCCATAGCACTTGGCATAGTCCACAGCAAATGAGCCAATGCACCAGGCAAGAAATAAAGGTGTGGTCGAGACATTAAAGAGCATGAACTCACCTGCAGAGCCCCTGCCTCACCTGGCGCCATGTGAACAGAACAGGTCCTCAGTCAGACACAAAGCCAGACATTAAAAAAAGATAAGCCAGAGATTTAAAAAAAAAAAAAAAAGGATGGGCCAGGCCACATTCACTCAGGGTTCTGAACATTTCAACACATGTCCACAGAAGCTGCCATCTGTAATCTGCATTTGCTCCCACTCCTGTCTGGACTAAAGGAGATTAATGGCACCAGGCAGCTCAGCTGAGGTGGGAACCCTTTATCTACCAGTATTCATGTCACGGCTCTACTGATGAGCAAACCACAGATGCACAGCTTGAAACAATGAGTCAGTCCACAGATGTGTGCGCACACACATACATGCACACGTACATGCACACATACATGCAACCCAGCAGAGCTGTGGCTCCCTGCTACCAAGCCAAGCATTTGAGACCTTGTACATCTATGACACACACAACCAAGACAATCAACAGCAGTCCAGCGAGTCAGCTGACATGGGGACCACAGCGAGCCACTCAACCAGAACTTCATCTTGAATGCTTCAGTCTCGTACCAGAGATTAATAGGCCAATACATCCCTCTTCCTTTTAAATTGTCTGCTAATCCATCCCATCCTATGCACCATTACCAAAATACTGTGACACAAGTGTGTGCTTATATACACATGCAATACAACCGCAAGCTAGCAAGTCATTTTCCTCTTTGTGGCCTTTTATTATGTGTTCTATCAAATGAAATATTTAGAGTCCATTTCATGTTTACTTTCTTGATTTTTTTTTAAAAAAATATTTTTATATACTTTCAACCTTGTAAGGCAAATGACCACAGAATCTCTCATCACATGGAGAATTTCTCCTTGAAAACCAAAGGCTAGAAAGCATAGAAGAAAGTCCCAAGTAGCCATAGAACCAGTCTAAGGGGACTTTCTGGCTTTTACCACAAGTCACTCATGAGCCGCAACCCCAAGGATTCCCTGCTTCATAATTAGTCCTAAATAAATGGCTGAAGGAAGGATGCTTTAATACTCTGTGTGTGTGAGTTCTCGGGGCAGGTCCATCAGGGAAAGAGGACCATAGCTGAGTCCAGAGGTCAAGGAGTTCAAGGTCTCAGGCTGTCACTCGCTCACCGAACCTGTACACACTCACCTTATGTCAGCAGCTTTCTGAAGGAAGGGAACAGAAAAACCCATCCAAGTGCCAGCAATGTGTCACCAGCAAGAGAACACTGATGGTAAATAGGAGGTGGGAGAAAATGACTCCAGTGTTCCTGACAGACAGTGGCCAGTCAGCGCAGCAACATGACTAATAAAAGCAATTACCAAAGCAATTACCAGGCTCTCCTCTGAAAGGTGACTGGGCTCCCAGTACAGATGTGAAACAGTATCTAATTCCTTGGTTAGCATCACTCAGAAATGAGAAAGTTTACAGAAGGGCTGGAGGAAGAATCCAGTTGACCATAAAGCCCACAGGGAAAGCCATACCAGCCCCCCCTCCTTTCTCTTCCCTCCTTCTTTGTCTTTCTCTCCTCCCCCCCTTTCTCTCTCACACAGCTCCTACTAACGAGGAAATAATCTCCTTTTTAAGCAGCGATAGTCATTAGTTTTGCTTTTCTCCAGCTAGTCATGCACTGAAACTGATACACAGCCATTCTGCCTCTTTTTTTATTCTTCCACACATTGGCCCAAGACCAGACTGTTCTCTGGGGCCAGGATCACATTCCAACACTGCCACTCAGTGGGGACCTATCTCTGTCAGTTACAAAGGCAGCCAGCCCAAGGTCTTTGTCTACTCCCCCTTTTTAGAAGGTGTACACACACACACACACACACACACACACACACACACACACACACACACAGAGAACAAGTCACAGAGATTTGGGTTTAATATCTAATATCTAAGATCACCATTTTCACACTTCTTGGGCAAATAAATTTCTGAAGGTGACTTCAGGTAGTTGTTTGCTGTTTTGATAGATGTCTCAGGGAGGTGCAAAGAGAAGGCAGAAATGCTTCCTCTGACTGGTGGAAACAAACCAGTCCACATGTTCACACAGGCTCCATCAGCAAGCAAGCCACTGTTCCTGCGCCTCACGCCAATGGAGGCATAGAGCGGCCCCTGCTGGCTGACTTTATTTTATCTTTTAGCAAGGACTGAAGGGAGAAGGCTGCTACCCTGGCTCTGCAGGGATAGAGCCTTCAGGATTCACAGTCCAAGCTGTCACCTGCAATACGCGCCTGCCGATCACTGGAAGAATTATAAGCATAGAAAGGTTAGAGACGAGGGGAAGAGCATGCAAAGACTTAATTCTGTTCCCAGGATGAGAAAAACTCTCCTGAAATCCACTCTAAATTCATTTTCTAGTGTAGGATCTCAGGATAACAAATGACACTCACTTTGACAAAACAGTGTCTGAAGTTCTGGGAGAAAAAGGGAATGAACCATTCCAGGTCCTGGGCTACTCTAAAATCTTCAGTACTGTCAAGACTGGATTCTTAGACACAGATTCTTTTCCTTTTCTTTCTTTTCTTTTTCCTCCTTCCACATATAGTTCCCCCAGCTATCAACGGCTTTTCTCCGCAGAAAGGCATTCTTGAATTCCCAGATCTCTTGGGAGTAGTCGCTTCAATACTAACTGTTTCCTTCCTTCAAAGTGATGTTCTGAGATGGCTTTTTACTTGTTTTTCTGCAGTGAGAATTGTCGAGGCAGAGAGGGGGAGGCCCTTGGATTGCTTCATCCAGAAACACTCAGTCCCATTTGGAAATCACAAGCGTCTCTTTCACGTCTCTTCCCTAAACAAACCAATGCCCACCCTAGGCATCCTGTAAACTCAAATGCCTTCACCACTGTGCACAAAACTATGAAAGCGGACGACACCTTCGTGGCAAGGGCAGAGCGGGTAGATTTGCTTTCAATGCAATTGGGATGGAGAGACCTTGGAAAGGCGATGATGAAGGCCCAGAGCTCTGCCCCTGCCTCCTTCCCTCGGCCTCTTCACACCAGTCTCTGAACTTCCATGTTGTTGATGAAGCAGATCATGTTCTCCACGGCCTTCACTTCCTCTCACCTTGTGCCACATGTATTTTTTTTTTAAACCAGGGTTGCCATAACCAAATGCCACAGACTAAGTGGCTTGAAGCAGGAGAAAGTTATTCTCTCACAGATCTTGATGCTAATGTGGGATTCAAGGCATCAAAAGGGCTGGGATTCCTCTAGGGCTGTGGTTCTCACCTTTCCTAAGGCTGCCACCCTTTAAAGCAGTCCTCATGTTGTAGTGACCCCCCCAACCATAAAGTTATTTTTGTTACTACTTCATAACTGTGATTTTGCTGCTGTTATGAATTGTAATGTAAATATCTGTTTTCCAATGGTCTTAAGTGACCCCTGTTATAGGGTCTTTTGATCTATCCCCCAACCAAGGGGTCATGGCCCACAGGTTGAGAACCAATGAGAATCACTGCTTCTGGAGCCTCATTCCCACTTTGCATGATTCCTCATTGGCACACGTGCAGTTTCATCCAACTTCAATCCCTGCCTGTCACCATGTGGCAAACATGGCAATCTCCCTGTGTCTCTTCTTGTGATAAAAGCACCAGCCATTTAAGATGGCATGGGGCCAGAGCCTACCACAACTCCATTTACAGAGCTCTGTCTTCCATGGACCACAAACATTTCGGCCCACAAAAGCTACACAGTTGGCATGGCCATGTATAAGAGGCTCTGGCTTCAAGCAGCTTCCATTTCTGCCCCTCTTTAACGCTTCCTATCTTCTTTTTAAAAATGTGTTCTGTGACCAATTTTATCTCACTTTGACTTCCCTGTCCGATCTCTCTGAGTTTCACGGATATTGAAAACTGTCCTAATCCCTTGTCCCCTGTCATTTCTATGTTTTTGGATCTACAGTCAACAATCTAATGTTTTGATTCACATTCTCTGTATATTGACTGTCAGACTATAAAGGCTCTTAGCACCAGCGATTCCATCCTAATGTCAGTCAATGGTGTTCATCTTGGTCCTGTCCCCTCCTGAACTCCCTTCACAGTGATAACCTTGGTTTCAGAGCATCCACCTTTTCTGCCACAGGTTAACTACAAGAAACATTTGGAATAATCACTGCAGACCAGCACACATGTGCCTTATAATCAGAATTCTGTGGCTAATCCAATCACTATGCTCTAAGAATTAAGAGTGTCAGAAAAATAAACAAAAGAATAAATACTACTAACAGTGGCAAGTTCTCCAGAAACCATTTTGGTTCATTTTTGTCCACTTGACACACACTAGAGTCACCTAGGAAAGTGAGAATCTCAATTAAAGAATTGTTGCTATCATACTGGCCCATGGGCATGTCTATGGGGCTTTTCTTGTTTAATGATTGATGGGGGGCAGACCACCTCCAGATGGTACCCCTGGGCAGGTGGTCCTGGGTTGTATAAGAAAGCAAGCTGAGAAGGCCATGGAAAGCAAGTCAGTAAGCAACATTCTCCCATGGTCTCTGTTTCAGTTCCTTTTTCCAGGTTCCTGCCTTGGTGATGGGGAACTGTAACCTTTATGACATATAAACCCTTTCCTCATACAAGTTGGTTTTGGTCAGTGTTTTATCACAACAATAGAAACCTAACTAGAACAGAGATTATGGTTGCTCTGAGGAAGAACCAGCAGCAAGGGAGTAAACTCGCTCATGTGCCTTCTTCAAAGCACTGCTGAGCTCCTGCCCTGCTGATGACATTCCATTCTAAAGTTTCAAACACTTCTTACTAGAGGCTGTCATCCATCTTCAGCCTCAACTTTCCCTCTGAGATTACAGCCACAGTTTCCTCTTGCCATCTGTATCAAGATGCTCCAGCAGTATTTGGCACTCATTAAGTACAGAGCAAAGGCTGGTCCCCAGGTCTCCATCCCTCAGTTCACTATACCTCTATTCTCTTGGCCATTCAAATTCAGAACCCTGGTATGTTCCTCAGCCCTTCTTTTTCCTTGTGTCATTTAGTCTCCCTAATCTTTCCTTTATCAATGGCCTTGATTTCTGTTCATATCAACTTGCAACTATTATTTTAAAGATATTCTCTCACTGCGTTTTGTCTGAAACCCTTTCCCTTTGAAACCGACACACACACACACACACACACACACACACACACACACACACACACACACAGAGAGAGAGAGATTACATTTGGTAGCATAAGAGTTTTAAATGTTTTCATATATATCATGTTGGCCCCCATATCTCCCAGATGACAGATAGTGGAAGTAATCCTGGAGACTGTAATGGATTTGTCCAAAATCATAGAACAAGAGAGTGGAAGAGCGTTAATCCAACCCTAGATTTGAAGTCAATTATACAGATCCACAGCTATACCACTGCCAGCATTATCCTTCTAAAGAAAGAACAGCTTAGACAGCAAATCTGCTTTAGACAAGTACTGATGAAAAAACTAACTCCAGGGACCCACTTTCCAGAGTAGTTGTAGTGTGGTGGGATGATTTCACCAGCTCTGAACTCTTGTCTCAAAAGTAGCCCTCCCCTTAGCTCTGCTCTCAAGGCCAGGTCAGGCTGATGGGGAATGCTGTAAGCTGACACATCAGCAGCAGCGAATTTGACATCTCGGATCTGTAATCAATATGGTGGCTCCCTGTAGGGTTTCGGCTTCAATGAGATTGTCAGTGCTCCCAATGATACCCTTCTATTGCAGCCAGCAAACCCATAGGCACCTCTTCTTTTCTTCTCAGCCAGCTCTTGTCAACTCTATTCCTGAAATTCTCACCCAAGGCGCGGCATGGAAATCCATTTACTCTACTACTACTCACTTTGGAAGACCAACCTTCCTTACAGAACACAAATGTTTGAAAGAATAATCCATTAACCACTAAATAAGTTACATATGGTTGGAGGCTAAGTTTTTGTGACCAAAACCTACTTGTGTATCCATCCATTATATTTCCTGCTGTATCCCATGGGAGCCCTGAGATAACATGAACGAACACTCTTTATCTTAAACTTCTTAAATTCCTTTACTCTTGAATGACTTCATAAAAAGTCATTAAAATCAGACTTTCTCTAAAGTTACCATTTGCATCTTAACCCTCTACAATCCTGCTTCACTTCCCACCAACTCTCATTTCTTCCATTTATAACAGATCATCATAAGTGTTGAGCAAGACTGCATTACTGTTAGTCTTCCCTCTGAAGTCCATGCCATCAACTATCACCCTAGCTCTCATCTTTTCTAAAAATATGGAACATGTTTCCTATATTCTGTTTTAGTGACAGAAGAGACTGGAGATGACTGGCTTCAAATAGAAGATGATAACCAAGCACATGAGGATATTTGCCTCAATCCTTAATGGAGAGAGCGGAAGCTGCCTGGGTTTTTTTTGTTTGTTTGTTTGTTTGTTTTGTGTGTGTTGGCTTTAATTCAAGTACACCTCATGAGAGTAACATGATCTATGCTCCACCAATTGATCTTTACAGTCACACCCTTTCCTAGGACCATCTTCTACCACCTTCTGTCTGTTGGCAAACTCACCAGTCATTCAAAAGGAACTGAATACCACTTGAGTCCCTCAAGTATTGAGCCAAGATTTTCCTGACCAACTCCTATATTATATTCAGTCTGAACAGATGGTAAGATTTGAAGAGGCTTCCAAAAGTGGGCAAAAAGCTCACCTTTTAGCCTTAAAAACCAATCAACCAACCAACCAACTAACAAACAAGGGAGTTGTTATGAGTCTAGACTATTAGTGTCTGTCTTAGTTACTTTTCTATTGATACCATGACCAAGGCAATTTATAGAAGAATGAGTTTGTTGGGCTTACAGTTTCAGAGGGGTAAAATCCATGAAATGGTAGGGAGCATGATGGCAGACAGGCAGGCAGCAGGCATGGTGCTGGAGTGGTAACTGAGAAATAGGAAGGGACAAAGGGAGGGAGAGAGAGACAGAGACAGAAACAGAGAGAGACTAGGAAGTAGGAATAGCATGAAGCTCTTGAGAAACCTCAAAGCATACCCCTAGCAACACACCTCCTCCAACAAGGCCACCTACTAATCCACTAGTAATCAAGCATGCAAATAAATGAGCCTATGGGGGCCTTTCTCATTCAAACCGCCTCATAAGTTTCTACGACAATGAAGATGTTATTTGCACCAACCCCAAGAACTCCTGTCATATGTGTAGTGCAACTAAGAAATGAAAAAAAAAATTAATTTTCATTAGCCTTGACAGTCCCTCTTAGCTGGGGGGTGGGGGAGACTACAATGGCAGTGAAGTTCAAGCACAGTGGAAGAGTGCAGAGGTGATGCAGCCAGAGAAGCTAGGTAGAAGGCCTGCCTGGTCATGATCTGAGTACGGTCTCTTTCTCTGGTCAAAAGGAGATAGATTGCATGCTATCATCACGGTTCGAACAAAAGGAGTATGGGGGCTGTCTAAATCCTTTCAGAAGAACAGGAGTACAGAATACAGGATCCTTTTTTTGGTCTGGGAATCTTGTCAAACTGTAGGTTTCCTATTGAATAACTTGACCAAGCAGATATTCCTCATCTGTCATTAATATAGTTATATTTTCACCAAGAAAGATCTATATACTTTCTAGGAAAGTCACTTTCATACACTGTCAATATGTTCCATCACACAAGGGACAGCAAGGACTTTATTGTCCTTATATGTACTTACACACCTAAAACAAGCAATGCACACACACGCATAGACATAAAAACACAAACAGCCCTCTGTATTCTCTGGTTAAACTAATTTTAGATTGCAAATAGTGGAAAAGAAATTCCATCTGCAATGAACATATACAGACCCCTTTCTGATCATTCTGCCTGAACAAAACAAACGATTTGCACAGCATTTCCAACACATGAGGCAGAATGAGTCCTCTGGAGATGATTTAAAGCTTAAGGAGGGTGAGCACGTGTGTTCCATACAACAGACACGTGGCTAGAAAACGCGGTGTCGTCAAGCTCCCAAAGTATTAACATGTGAAAGCTCACACTCCAGACAAGCACTTCCGCACAGTCTCAAGCATCTGCTCACAACCCAAGGAACTTTGAGGGGTACCCCCTCCTCGCCTGCCTGCCCTATTCCAGGACTCATCTGTAGACCAGGCTTGCATGGTGTGCATGTGCAAACACAGGGTGCCCTCTGGATGGGGTTGGGGAGAATGCTAGGCATTCTAAAGCTTCTAAGGAGCGACAGCCGCTGAGCAGGGGCCTCAAACAAAGCCTGTGCTGTAGACACAACACTAACACCATTCCAAAAATTCCGTCCTGCCGTGGTGTTAAGGCTCCACCATGTCTGCCCCGTCTGCTCTTGCTCACAAAACTGACTGTGGAAATCTCACTCAGGCAAGTGATTGATTGCAATTTAAGGACAGGGGCAAAGACAAAGAGCAAGACTGAGGCTACCCCCACGAAGCACCTCCTAGGACAACTTCACATTCCTTTGGTAACTAAGTAATTTGCTCTCACACAATTCAGAAACATAACCTTTGAACTTAACATGTCCAAAAGGTCACTGACAAGATGATTTTAGGAGACTCATAAGAAGCCTCGGCTGGGAAACACACTTGCTGCCAAGTTTGTTGCCTGAGTTTGGTCCCCAGGACTCAAATGGGGAAGAAGAGGACCAGTTCCCACTAGCTGCCCTCTCACACGCACATGCCCATACACACACACACACACACACACACACACACACACACACACACACACAAAGTGCACATTTTTAGTTTTTAAAAGCTAACTTCTGGAGAACTGGCAAATAATTTGCCCCTACAAGCAATTTCTCTAGCACCACCACCCTGGTTTTACCCTATTTGCTATTATAGCTAGGTTATAATTTGAATTTTTTCCCCAAGTTTCACTGACTTGCTGGATAGGAAATAGGAAGAGGAGAGGTATCATTGAGTATTGAGGAGACTTATGCACGAACATTCTTCAGCTTGAAATTTCACTCTCATTTAGCTTCCCATATTTGATGGAAAGCTTACATTCTTTGGGAAAAGGAGGAATTAGTTTGCTGTCTGGGAAACAGAGTGAATATGCACAGGTGGAGGGAGCACACCCACAGGGAGGCATGGTAACCTACTCAGACAGACAGAGTCTCTAGGTATTGGGGACACTACAAGGCAATGCACCTGAACATCCCAGAGGGGTTATGACTTGGCTTGGGAGCCTGAGACTGAATAGAACAGGCAAACATACAACTTGAAGATGCACAATCCATATACATATATATATATATACATATATATATACATATACATGTATACATATACACATATATACACATACACATATATGTATATATGGTCTTTATATATTTGCATTTATTTAAATATTTTAGATGGGCTTTATATATATTTACACATATATGTATATATATAAATATTTACACACAAATATATAAATACACACACACACATATATAAAGGGCTTGATTTGCACACTTATGCCCACACATGGTTGAAAACTAGAAGCTGGTAAGAGAGTACACAGGACCTCAGAAAATAGATATAGTCTCTTGGGTCCATCTGTAAAGATACTATAGCCAAGATGAACCTGTTTATGCAAACCTAAAAGGAGCAATGATCTGGGGGTTCCTTTGATTGCAGAGAGGTTAGCCAGGAAATGACGGCCATTGTATAGCTGGATTTTAATTTCAGAGGTCAACACTAGGAAACTTCCTAGATGGTTCCTAAGTCTTGTGACTATAGGAGGACAGACACGGTGAAGTCAAACCCTAATAGGACCCCATAGTCATGGCCATGCTGTGGAGTTTAAAATGTCAGTTTCACGAAGGCGAAGCAGGTTACAGACAATTTAATCTTTAGCAAATGTTTGGCTCCATTCTTTACTTATTTCCCCTAAAACTTGTCCTTCCTGTCCCTCTGTGAAACCAAGTATAACTAGGCCCACACAGGCAAATAACATTATACATGTATTTTAGAATTACTGGGTTCTTTTGGTAGGCTAGTTCAAAGGATTACTTTCTTCATTTTCTTTCTTTATAAATCATCCTTGATGAGCCTAAGCCATTTTCACTACTCACCAACAGCTGTGTTTGGCGAGACACATGGAAGGTTTTAAACAGGTTTGATCCAGGCGTAGGAAAGAGCAAGCTTAGAGGAGTAAAAACATTCCCAGAATACATGAGAGAATAAATGCCAATTAGTAAAATATGAAATTAAGAGAAACTGGTAGGGTGGTATGATTCTCAGGGCCACATTTGTTCAAATATTTTTGAGTTCTGTCCCTGTAATTATGCTTGTATACACAATCGAGTCAGAATACTGACGTTCATTTCCTGTGTGGGTATAGAAATCACTCTTGGCTTCAGAGCTACACCAAGTGGTGTCACTGGCCACAGTATGGCAATCTTCTTATAACCAACTTAGAAACTCTGGGAACTTAAATAACAATTACCAATTAGAACCCACAGGTATGCAGAGGAGAGCCTCATGTCATCGCCGGCACGATTCCAGCAGAGCCCACTCACAGCAGAAGGAGAGACAAAAGCCTCTCTCGACTTCAGCCCTCACCCTGGTCAGAAAGAAACCAGGGCTGACTGTCACCTCACTGCTCACCAGGGGATCCTGCACTTTTAAACCAAATTATTACTCACATTTTTATTCTGCACAGGCAAGGTGGAGATATAATTATAAGGGACTCATTAGCACAAAAACCGGCAGGTAAATGATTGCCTTGGCCCACTTTTCCTCTTTTCTACCAATGCCCTAGTTAGTCACATCTGCTAGAGTCCCAGTCCACTCAAGCCTGTCCACTCACTCTCTAATTGCTTCCTTCTTCCTCTGTAACCCAGTCTCCTTCAGTCTTTAAAAAGCATATTCACAGTATTAAATCTTTAAAAGCTTAGAGAACAGGGCAAGGCCTACTGGACAGGATTTGGTCCTCCTGCATCACAGGTGTAGGTCTGAAGCCAAGAGAACTAACACATGGCAACTGGGAGAGACACCAGGGACATAACTGACAGAAAATTCAGAGAATGAAGAAAATACACAACATTGCAAATGACAAGTTTAGAAGTAACTGTAAAAGTACATACTGCTTTTTAAATGAAGGTACATTTTTGAAGAAACAATTCCTTTCCTTCAAGTGGGGATTGAACACCTATTAACACATATGTTAGGAAAGAATGTCCTACCCTTCATATTCATCTCTAAAAACATGGAAAGAGATCCTGCCAGCATCCAAACAGGGGGTAGTGACATCATAAGAGGCAGTGGAGTCTGACAGAATGGCTGTTGACATTGCAAGCTAAGAACACAAGAGACATAGGACACTTTTCTTGTGGGCTTTTGCAAGGACAAGTTGAAATGACATCAGAATATCCTTGGTCATCTCATATTGCCCTTCTGGGAATATCAGGACTCTCCAACACAAGGGAAGAGAAAGAGGATCTTAGAGGCAGATCCTGATTCCAAGTAGTCCCTGTCATGGTGAGCTCTGGGGCTCTCACATTCCTTACTGCTTCTCTGTGCCTTTTCAGAGGCCATAAAAGTGCATAGCTGAGAACTGTCGGTGGGAAACTTCAACACCCACTCCTAGAGACAGACCTCCTCCAACAAGGCCACACCTCCTAATCCTTCCCAAACAGTTCCACCAACTGAGGGACCAAGGATTCAAATACATGAGCCTATGGGGCTGCTCATACTCAGTCCACCACAGCCATCCTCAGCAGCAAATAACAGCCAATTCTTGCAAGTGAATCAGATTTCTAGAGTTATGACACAATCCTAATACTCAGCTTTAAGCAGCAACACAGTTGCAGTAAAGAAGTAAAGACCGTAAAATAAAGCTGGCAGGAACTATCCCGGAAACGTAAACAATAGACTCACTAGACATGGCATCTTAAAAATACAGAAAGAAACAACAAACAAATTAACACAGAAACAGACTTTCAGCCAAGAGGCAGAAATTATACAGTGGAACAGAGTAGAAGTTCTAGAGTTGAAAAGTATAGTAACTGAAATAAAAAATCTACTGGAGGAGTTCACTGGTAGAGCTGAGCAGAAACAGTCAGCCATTGTGAAGACAGGATGAGTGAAACTTGAGAGGTTGTGTGGACACCACTGAGCATGCTAAATATGTATGTGAGACTCCCAGAAGGGAGGGAGGAAGAGAGAGAGAAAAAGAGAGAGAGAGAGAGAGAGGGAAGGAGGGAGGGAGGGAAGGAGAGAGGGAGGGAGAGAGGGAGAGAGAGAGAGACAGAGAGAGAGAGAGAAACCAATGGATAGAGAGCAGTCTTGAAGAAATATTGGCAGAAATCCTCCAAGGTTTATAACACATAACCTGTACATCCAATTAACCCAACAAACTCTCTGAAGGAGTGAGCCAAAGCCTATACAATAAGGCCCATCTGATCAAACTGTCATCACCAAAGACAAAGAATCTGAAAGACATAGAAAGAAGTGATGGGCAACCAAGGCTTCCATGTTCCCAGCAGAACTAATGGCAGCCCAAGGCACTTGGGTAAAATACTTAAAATGAAAGAAAGTTTTAAACATGAAGGGAAAATGAAGCTGGTCGAAGGTAGTCAAAACCTGTGCAATGTTGTGACCCACCTTAGAGAGGTGGTGAGGATAAGTGCTCCCGGAAGAAACAGAGCCAGCTAAAGAAATAAAGGCTACCAGTAAGACCATGCATGCAAACATAAGAGCAGTGTTGGCTTAGCACCATGTATGACGTGTCATTTTGTTTACTGTGTGACTAAAGGATGGCTGAGTTAGCCAGTTACAAATCCGCATTAACACAATGAGTGAAAATGAAATCTGTGACAATACAGCACAGAGGCAGAGGCCCAGATGGAAGAGCTTTCGTGTGCAGCTGAAGCTAACTTAGTGCTAAATCAATCAACAGAGCGTCACTGCTATCTCATCTGCATTTGTGTCACGCCTTACAATACAGTCAAGATTTAAGGACTCCGACTCAGCATACAAGGAAGTTAGTATCTCACTTTTTCAGCTTCTGCTACAATGCCCAATGAGGTCTCTGAACATCTTTCCATTCATTCTACTACATAAAGTAAAAGTCATGTAAAACTGATTTGCCAAATTCTCAGTAGTTCTGTGCATTACACCTTGTACCGATGGCCCATTACCAGGAATTAACTGGGTCAACGGTGCTTTGTCTCTGCAGATCACAGAGTCACAAAATGGATTCTGGTTCTGAAAAACCTACTAGTCTATAGTTCTTGAAACAGAACATGGGATACCAGCTGGCAGCATAGGTTTCCTTCTGTATGATTCTGAGGTAATTTGAATACTACATCAGGTTATGAGGCAAAATGGAGGCATTCTGGGTCATTACTCAACTTTATTTGTAAAGCTGACTTGTAAAGAGCACTTTCTTCATCCTCAAAGTATATATGATACTAGTCCAGAAGTGGGATAAAAAGTTTAACTTTGGGCTGGAGAGATAGCACAGCGGTTAAGGTCCTGAGTTCAATTCCTAGCAACCACATGGTGGCTCACAACCATCTGTAATGGGATCTGATCCCCTCTTCTGGTGTGTCTGAAGACAGCTACAGTGTACTCATATACATAAAATAATACATCAATCAAACAATATTTTTAAAAAAGTTTTTTGTTGTTGTTTTTTAGAGACAGGGTTTCTCTATATAGCCCTGACTGTCCTGGAACTCACTCTGTAGACCAGGCTGGCCTTGAACTCAGAAATCCACCTGCCTCTGCCTCCCAGGTGCTGGGATTAAAGGCATACACTACCACCACCAGGCTTTTAAGTTTGACGTAAATACTCAGTGTAATATCTTACAAGAGAAAAAAGTGAATTAATCCTGATGCAAAAGTCATTCCTCATTGAATAAAGTTCGAATGGCATCTGGATGCATTTTATTCTGACATTTCAGAAACTGCCTTATTATTATCTTATTTATTCAGAATTGAATTTTAATCTTAGCTCTGTCACTTATGACATATACTCCTGACCAAGCCTTGATGTCCCCCCCCCCCACACGAGCCCAATGGCACTACCACATCCTATTTGTGGTATCCATGCACATTAACTGTGATGTCTCCATCAGATGTCAGATGGTCCTCCTCTGCCACCTTCCTGCCACCTGAGTTTAGGTGATTCTTTTCCCTTTGTGTGCCAGTGACTGTCATCTATCTGTTAACTGGAAGAGCACTTAGAAATGAGCTCACAGAGGTTCTGTGTCCCAATGTAGGAGAATACCAGGGCCAATAAGTGGGAGCGGGTGAGGTGGCAAGCATGGGGAGGGAGGAGGCAACAGGGGTTTGTTCTTGTTGGTTTTGTTTGTTTGTTTGTTTTTTTGTTTGTTTGTTGGAGGGGAAACTGGAAAAGGAGAAATCATATCACATGTAAATAAAGAAAATATCTAATAAAAAAAGAAAATATAGAATAAAAAACAAAATTTAATAATATTGTCTGTATAACACATTTTTATTAAATGTACATTATGCAGCTTTCTTACTAATAAACACACTTATGTTTTGATTTTTCTAGACATGCAAACTATCAAATATTAGCTTTGGTAAATTAAGTAACATGTATCTTTGTTGTTATACACATTTATAATTCACCATTGATAATAACAATTTTTGGTAAAATATTTTTTAACTTAGCCTAGACCAACTTAACCTTTTTTAGCTTCCTCCTGCTATAGTAGACAATAGGGAGGAAGAAAAGATCTTGGTTCATGTATGCTGTCGTAGTGTCTCTTGGATACTGTCCATGTGTTGAGTCCTTTCTTCTCCTCTATCTACTCCTCTTCAAAGTGGAACCTGAAATCAAGCCCTATCCTATTCTCTCCCCTGCTCAGTCACTGACCAGCTTCTATTAATAAATTGACAAATAAATAGGGAGCAATATTTATACAACATAGAAACAGGAGATTCTTAGAATGAGCTTTACAATACCTTGTCCATATTGCAACCAGATATGCATGCTGAGTAATCAGCATTTAGATAATATAAAGATAATCATTACACAGTGAATAATAACATTATGCCATCAACAATGAGTGAAGGAATGAATGTACCTTATCCACTAAGGGAAAGGCTAACTATAGAACTGTTACTTATACTTGTTGCAAGAGTGAAAGATCAATGTTCTCCAATAGATTGGGGATATCAACCACATTGGATATATCAATCACTCCAGGGCAGGCCTCACGTTTAGGAGTAGTTGACCATCAACACATAATATTTTGTTTGTGTTCTTTTATCTGGTTATAGTTTGATGTTTTCTGTTTGTCTATTTGTTTGTTTTCTTTGTTCATTTATGCTATATTTTGTTTTCTAGGTTTTTTTTGTCATTGTATTGAGGTTTTGGTTTCAGTTTTTAGGAAGAAAAAAGAAAGAAAGAAAGAAAGAAAGAAAAAGAAAGAAAGAAAGGAAGAAAGAAAGAAAAAAGAAATGAGCTCACAAATGCATGTACAAAATTTTCTTTTATGCAATAAGAGTCCTGTGAGCAATTATGACACCTTACCCAAAGGCACCTTAAAATTTTCAGATGTACCTCCTCCAATCAACCAGCAGCCAGCTTTAAGGGCTATCTGTAGCCTAAAGCCAGCTCCCCATAGGATCCTGAAGAACAGGGCTGTTAACAAGGGCTCATGCCCACCCCTACCAGAGTGATCCCTATTTCGTGTTAAGGCAGCAACTATGAATGGGTGCTTCTGTCTAAAGTATGCCATTGTGCATTCCCACTCATGCTTTGACCCACCATTCAGAAAGAATACGACAATTAGGTTCTTGAGTGTATATAAAAAAGACACCAAAAATAAGTTAGACCTTGCCTGTGTTTGATAAAGTTAAGATAATAATACTTTCTAGGTAAAGCTGGAATAGTGAAGTGGACCAGAGGCCCACATCCTCTCTGGAGCCAGACTACAACAAGCAGGCTTACAAAGCTTAGACCCTTAGCCTCTGGACTGTTTTCCTTTGAGAATGGAAATCATCTTGGGAGCGCAAAGCTTCACCAAGGTATCTTCCCTCCAGCTGCCTCATCTATGACTCTGTGGGCCATCTTCCTGTCCTGCTTAACTTCTGCTCATCACAGCAAGTAGAGTGAGCACTTATGTGCTGGCACTGCTTATGCCAGGCTGTGCATCCTTCAGAGATGCTCACATACACTAAGTCACTTAAATATTCTTAATAACCAGTTTAGGTGGGTTTTACTATGATACTATTTTATACATGAAGAAGCCTAGGCACAGAAAAGTGAAGTAATGTGTCCCTGGTCAGGGAAACTGGAAACCAAAGAAGACTTCAAATACAGGCAATCTGGTGCCTTACTCCCCAGAAGAAAGCTGAATGCATAAAATTCTTTGTTCCCATTGGCTCTCCGGTGAATGATGTCATCCAGCCACATTTTGCAAATCAGTATCTTGTTCTTTAGTTCATACTTTAACCTAGTGAATGTTGTTTTTTTAGTGACTTTATGAAAACAGCATATTTGCTCAGCAGCACCCAAGGATGCATTCAACCAAGTGCTAATGCTCACCGGTGTTAAAAACCTAACACATACAAACAAATGGCATTATAGAGATTGAGAAGACTGGCATTATTTAGAAATATATATACATATATACATATATGTACATATGTATGTGTACATATATGTGTATATATGTATATATATGTATATATAAGCATATATGTATGTGTATATATAATTAATGAAAAAGAGGTCATGAATTTGAAGAGAAAGTGAAAGGAAGGGAGAAATGATGTGATTATAATTACACACACATTTACACACAAAGAAAAGAGAGAGAGAAAGAGAGAGAGAGAGAAAGAGAGAGAGAGAGAGAGACTGAAGACAAGTCAATATACATACAAACAAAATGAATGTAGTATTTTCAAAATCAATAAAGGTACGAGTAGAAAATAATTTGGGCCCTTTATACTACACATTCTATCATGCTAATATACCCCTATAACCAATGGGGATAACCTTAGGCAGTGACAGAAGTATGGATGAGTAGAGCAGCTGGATCCCACAGGCAGTACCTGCTAAGTAGACCTTACTACGGTGCCTAGCCTAAGACTTTATATGTCACAGTAATCTTGACTTTCAAGGAAGCTATGTCCCAATAGAAACTATATGCCACACCATACATAAAGTTTATTCTGCTTCTCATCAACCAGTCAGCACATAACACAGAAATGAGACACAATTATAGATTTACTGTTAAAATGTATTCAGCCACTGATGTTCTGCATCTCACTCAATTGCTAAAAGATCTAAAAAGGTATTCTTCTTATAAAATGCCCAGCACATGGAAGGAACTCCAAAACCCACTGTATTCTACTAAGGATATAATTACTCTCAATTCAAGAAACACAACCTAGCAATAGGGCTATTGTTGGGTCCAGCTTCAGTGACTCTTACGTTTACCATTGCTGAAGACATGTGAAGGAATTTTTCATAATAGGCATCAACAATACAATCACCATGAGAAAGCTATTCTTTGCGAACATTTTCTTAACCATTCGCATCGGTGAGTGGGACAAAGCCGGGAACATTTCTCGCATTCATTAACCTGCCCTAGCAGATGCTTGTATGTGGGGATTTACCCAACCAGCTGTGGCACTGCTAGAAACCAAAGATTCCTCAGCAGGTTCCACTCATGGAGGTCTTATTAAAAGAAAAGGCGGCTTTTCCCACTCTGGCTCAGGTTAGTGGTATGGTCTCTTTTCACTACCTAGTCTACACTGTTGTCATTTTTATCCCCAGTTGATCTATAATATTCCTCCTTGCAGTTTGGATCTACTTGTAGGGATCTGAACATTTGGGTGGAGACCTCCATCTCTCCCTAGACCAACTCTCTTCATGAAGAACTCTTATCTTACTTGGAAGTGTGTGGTTGATATTCAAGTAGATCTAGCTTGCCGGCTAGCTGCCTCTCAATTGCCTTCTGAGGATCTACCATTCATCAGCCCCAGCACTGCACTGTTTTCAAACTGGGTCTTTTCCACCAAGTGATGGGGTGCATCCTCTTCTCGGGTCTTCCGTTACAGAATTTAGCATGGGAATTTCTGGTCCACTAAGATTCCACGTGAATTTTAGAGTCACAAAGAAGTTTCGGGGAAGGTGACTTGCTTTGCTGTGAGGAAGAAAACTCGCATACCACCCAATAACGAGTGGGTGGATAATGGGTTGCCCTATTCCATTTAACTTAAGGGAGAAAGAAACAGACTTCAGACACGACGTTTTTACACATTCTACCATTTACAAGAGTCAAAGTCATTCAGAGTAAAGGGCGTGACCTGAAGGACGTTGAGCTCCATGCTCACGGTAGGTATCCTACTAGGAACAACTGGTGTCCATTCAGTAGAGCTTGGTAGATGTAAAACGGGGCTTGGGGGCAGGGAGGCTAACAGTGAATCCGAGAGAGTAACTAGGCTCTTGGTAACTCAATTCTTGGTATAATAGCATGCTTATTAGAAATGGAAGGTCACTCTCCCCTAAATTTCCCCAAAGGCACAGCTGCCATACTGACTTCTGAGCCAGACTTTACAGCACTGTTAATTCACTAATGCAATAAGCTGGCAAGCAGAGGCTGTCTGTTTGCAAAGGGAGATACCTGTGCTGTCCGTCCTCGCATGCTTGCTAGAAAAGTGATCTAGGAAAGTAAAAGCTAAGGTTGCTCTTTCCTGGAACATACCTTCCTGATAAAGGCCTAAAATGCTTCTCTATTCTTTTTGGGGAAAGCTGATTGGACTGGACTTGCTTCCATGGCCCTCCTGTTAGCAGAAAGGCAGTCTGCTTCCAGAGGTGCAGAGACGCCTTATCACGGGCTAAATCAGAGATTTGGTCTCAGAGTAATACTGGCTACAACACACAGTGCTCTTGCAGGTTCTTCTCTGCTTGGGCACTGTTGAAAGGCAGCTGGCAGGGAAGTTGGCCCTGAAAGCCGGACTTGGCAGCAAAATGTAATTAAATGAAACTTGATCGCAGAATGCTTGTTGATTTTAACTTGTCTAAAGTTCCAGACTTGGGCAGCAGGCTGAAACCTGCTGTGATTGTAATCAGTGCAATCGATAGCTTCTAGAAAGAAATTTTTCTAAGTGGGTCTCAAGGCACCCTCATCTTCTATCTGTAAGGCTAATCAAACTGCGTCAGCAAATCTCTCTGTTGTGACTCACCAGCATTCCTGGATGCTAAAGACCATCATGCACACTTTCAAGGGACACTTAATCGCTAAATGACTTTTACTTACATACACCAGCATGTTTTCACCAGAAACCTTCCTTTCCAAGATTTTACTTTCTATGGGACACCTTCCTGGAACCTTACATTTTCACACGCACCAAGAAGCATGCAAACAGATAACATCACCACCCTCATCCACGGGTCACCGGGCGTCAACTTAGCAAAAGCAGGTCAGATTCATCTGCTCATTGCAGTGAGGCAGCCAACGGGCTCGGGGCACTCTGGGTGGTCAGAACAGAGAATTGTGTGGAACCTGCCACAGGTTGGGGCTTGTTGGATTTTGTTCTCAATTTGGAGGTGTCTAAAGCAAATGATACTATCTAGAAGAGAGAATACAACAGGGAGACTGATCCATTGTTATGATGATTATTAATGGTTCAACTTGATGGATACGTAGAGCATCTATGGAGTGCCTTGGGGATGTTTCCACAAATGACTAAGTAAGGGGAAAGATATACCCTGAATGCGGGCAGTGAGCACTATCCCTTGGCTGGAGGCCAGAGGAGGTAGGAAAGGTAAGTGGGCAGCTGGCTCTTACAGGCATTCTTTGTTCCTTGGCTGCCACGAAGTGAGAGGTGAGCATTTTCACCCATCTGGGATTTCTCCTCCAGTGCTTTTCTGCCTTGCTACAGACCTAAGCACAACAGAGCCAGGCCATGTCATGAACAGAAAGCCAGACCAGAGTAAATATCCCTCCTAAGAATTGCTTTTGTGTGTTTTGTCACTGCGACTACATAAAGTCTCGCTAAAACGCCACCAAAAGAGTAAAGGAGGCAGCCACCCACTCTGATGACAAAGGAAGCTGCCTGGACCTTTCTGTGGTTTGGACATAGGTAATCCTAGATGAGCATCTGCCTGCTAATTATTTTATTCTTGTTTTTCAAGTACTATAACTTAGGGGATTTTAAAGACAAAAGCAAGCACTGGTCTGCTGAGATAATCATCCTGAAATTCAATCAGCACCGGATTGCACATCTAGACGAGTGGGCTTGGTACCAAGGGGCCTGACATATCCCACTCTCAATTAGATCCCAACGCTTCACTGAGTTCAAGGC
>NW_022196915.1:46457901-46478835 GCF_008632895.1 Mastomys coucha
AAAGAAAGAAAGAAAGGAAAAAGAAAAACGCACATCACTACCACCTGACCAGTGAAAGAGATAAAGCGAACCACAGGGAGCTCAGACACTACCCAGAGCAGCCATGTGTGCTGCTGGGCCTGTATCTATCAACAGCTCACTCTCACAAATACATGTAAGCTACACTGTGCGCTAACTCACTCAGTAAGTATGCCCCAAATAACAAACATGGGCACAATAAACTGTACAGAAAAACTCAAGTGTAAACTACCTGACAGCCTATCTTCAACATATCATATGCGACTGGATACAAATTGTTCTAGTGAGAACTTACTGAATAGAAGAAATATCTTCTCGCCATGGCACAGCTTGCAAACTAGGGTGTCCCTCAGGAACTGAAAGCCAGACTAGAGTAAGTATTCCTCCTAAGAATTGCTTCATGCATTTTGTCACTGTAACTACATTAAGCTATGATTTATTTGGCTTCTTCTGTAATACCCATTAAGTGTTAGTAAGTTTATGGAAGGTACATATCTTTAAAATTGTAGATTTCTGGCTTTAGGAGTAAGAGATTCTCTGGTACAGTGCAGCGTACTCATTAAGCCCTGCCCACTCAGGTTCCCTACCATCTTCACAACCTGCTAGAGGCTCACTGTGGATCCCATTTTATAAGCCAGTAAACTGAGGCACAGAGTCTCAGCACTGAGTCCCATGTCATATGGTGTGAGGTCACTTTAAGACCCAGATATGGAACTCACCCTGTGTGATCTTTTCAATCTGTTGAAAGACTTAAAAATAAGACCCCATGAGGAAGAAGAGCCTGTACACTGACGTCTATTGCAATCAGGTGACATCTGGACAGCTGCCCATGCACTTTCAACTCCTGGTAATTTTCAAAAAGTCTTTCTTTTGTGTGAATTAAGTTTAAGTATACGTTTACAGTGTTCCATGTGCTGCTCTGATATACATGCATGTTGTGGAATGAGTAAGGCAGGTTAATGCATGCTGTGATTCCTCATATACTTATTTTTCTGTGTTTTAAGACTATTTAAAAACTATTCTTGTCAATTTCCCAATAGTACATTGCTATTAAATATGGTCTTTACACTGTATGATATATATCTGGAGCATCCTCTTGCCTAACTGAAATTATGCATCCTTTGACTGACATCTCCCTAATGCCACCATTCCTGGCAATCCCTGCTCTGCTCTCTGATTTCATGAACTTAATAATTTTTACTTTACATAAGAAATTATGCTGCATTTGTCTTTCTTAGTCTTGCACATTTTTAGCATAGTGGACACTATGCTAAGTATTTTATAAGTGATACATGCTTTATAAATGATGGGATTTACTATTTTAAAGGCTGAAAAGAATTCCACTGTGCATAGGTCCCATATTTCTTTAGCCATGTGTTTATGGATGTCATGTTGATTACATATCTTGACCACTGTCAGAAATAACACAGTGGAGACAGCAAAGCAGACATCTCTTTGACAGTGACTTCACTTCCTTCACATACGTATTAGCTACTTTTCTCAGTGCTGTGACAGAAAATACTGGCAAAAGTAACTTAAGTAAAGGTTTATCTTGGATCATCATTTGAAGGTATAGTTACTTCTGCATGGCAGGGAAGGCATGGTGGTAGAACCTGGAGTCAGTTGATCACACATTGCATCCACAATCAGAACACAGAGCATTGTGGGTTATCCCTCCTCCCTTTTATTCAGCCTAGGACCACAGCCATAGAATGGTGCTGCCCTTAGTTAGAGTAAGTCTTTCTACCCCAGTTAACACAATCTAGACAATACCTCAAAGGCATGCCCAAAGGTTTGGCTCTTGGATGGCTCTTGATCCTGTTAGGTTGACAGTAAATATAGACTACAAGTTCAGCCCTTGTCAACTGGACATGAAAATGTATCACTCTAAACCATAATCCTCCATCCCTTGTCCATAATCACATGGCCATCTCATAACACAGTCAGTCCACTTCAGAACTCCCACGTTCTTTAACGGTTCTGATACTCCTCAAAGGTGTAAGGAACGCATCTTTCCTGACACTCAGAAAAATCTCTTAACAGTAAAATTTAAAAAGTTACATATTTATGACATACAATGGCAAAGAGTAAATATTCCTATCCCCAAAGGAATGATGAGGCACAGAAAGACATAATCAAACCAGGGCGAGATGGAAGCCCAGGCAGGACAGCACCAAATCCGGCAGCTGTGAGTCTGGGACCTGGGGCTCATGACAAAATCACCTGGGAGCCAAAGAGCTTAGCCAGCCCTGCCCACAGCGCTGCTGACTGGAGCACACACAGCTTCTCTTGAGCCAGCTGCACTCCAGGCTTGTATCTTTCCTTGACGGATATGCTAGCATCCCATGGCCCAACATCTCCAACATCCCGGAGTCTCTGTTGCAATTTAGAATTCACCTCACAGTTTTGTGCAGCACCCTCTCAGGATTTCCTTGTAGGGACTATGACATTGCTTCACATTGTCTGGCCACAGCAGGACTCTAGAACTGTGCTATATAAGACTCCATGACCCACCTCAGTCCTATATTTTTCACGACTACAAAAGCAATGTTACGTGGACAATTCTGTTGAGTTTTCCTGGCAGCTTGGAGGTGAAACCTCATTCTTTTTAATCATGGAACACCTTCTGCAACATTCTCAAGTCTCTCACCACGTAACATGGTACAGGTAGGTCAATGACATGTGACCTGTGTTCTGATGCTATTGCCATTTTCATAATCAGCAGGCCGACCATAAACACATGCCAGAGATGGTCCTTCATCTCATGACAAGGGTGTACAGAGTGTTCACAAAGACATTGTTCCTAACAGCAAAAGCAGAAACCAAATGTCTGTTAGTGGAAATAAGGAAGAAAATGTGACCCACAGTGTAAAGCAGGAAAGCTGGGCTGTGTCTGCAGGAGGATGTTAGCACATTTCCAAAGTCAAGCTAAATGAAAACAAAGCTGAAGGACCATACACCATATTCTCCATCCTCAAGGTCAACCACAGCCTAACCATACAGTACACCTGCTACTGAACTGGAACTCACAGTTTATGCCCCAAGAACCCAGGTTGGAACACTTGTCCTCAGTAAACCAATGAAAAGTGCCTAGTTAATAACAGAAAGCAGTAGGGGGAGATTTATTCAGTGTGGTCCCTCTGGGAAAGGGATAAAGAGATCCAGTGAATGCTTCCCAAAGATACCTTTGGGTCCTGAGGTGACACTGCAGTTTAAGTACAGGGACAGGATATATACATCTGAGTGGTCCCAGGTCAGTGTGGTTCCCACCATTTACCCACCACTGTCTGGGCTTCAGTCTTTGTAAGGTAGTCTGATAAGATGCTAAAACTGTATAAAGGATCTTTCCTGGAGACAAGTTTCCTCTCTGGCTAGGGCCTTTTTGCCTTATCCCAACATGGGATTCCTGGGGGAATATCCATTGTTTCAATATTCTCATAATCAAATTTAGAGACACAAATGTCCCTTCAGAATGTCTTCAGTTCTATTAGACCACTTATACACCTACATGTGAAAAAAAGACGTTCTTAAAAAGTCAATAGGATTAAGATACAAAGTTCAAGATGGGCATGAAAGGAGACAGACACTGTGGTGGGGAAAGTCACACAGGGGTCCCTAAGGTGGGTGTTGGGTTCATGGTTGTTTAGATGTCACAGCTTGCTGTATCGATTTTATACACACTATCAATATTAGATTTCTTCCAAAAGTAGTAAGACTGTATTATCTTCAGGAAATGAATCAGAGGTAGGAAATGCTTAAAAAAAACAAGACTACAGAATCCTGAACGTAGCCTGACTGCCAATGGCAAACTCTCCCAACCCAATTTCACTATGCTTTAACCACAGGAATGCAAAAACATGCTGGGCGGTGGTGGCACACACCTTTAATCCCAGCACTTGGGAGGCAGAGGCAGGTGGATCTCTGAGTTCAAGGCCAGCCTGGTCTACAGAGTGAGTTCCAGGACAGCCAGGGCTATACAGGGAAACCCTGTCTCGAAAAAACAAAAAAACAAAACAAAACAAAACAAAAAAAGGAATGCAAAACCATAATGCCACTATTTACTGGATCTATATGGAATGAGCACTGATATTTAGTAGTATAAGGACATTGGACATTGTAAAATATAGCAATCTGTCAACTTACTCTTTTTAACTGTGTAGGAGTTGTATGTATTTGGCTGCTTGGGCACATGGGTGTTCTCGCCTGTGCAAACCCATGCACAGGCCAGAGGTTGATGCTCATGCCTATCTTTACTGAGTTCTACTGTAGCTTTGCACACAACACCTCTCACTCAACCTGAGCTCGCTATTTCAGCTACTAGGGCTGGTAAGGTCTTTTGCTGTCTCTCCATCTCTGTCTGCCTCTGTCTCTCTGCCTTTGTCTCTCCCCCCCCCCTTCTTTGAAACTTGCAGATCAGATGAGAGCTCCCAAATATTGCTCCAGCACAATGCTGGCCTGCTGCCATGCTCCCCAACGTCATAATCATGGACTAACCCTTTTGAAACTATAAGTAACCCTCCAATTAAATTCTTTTCTCTATAAATTGCTTTGGCCCATGGTGTTTTGTCATGGCAATGTAACAGTAACTAAGTCAGATACGCTATTAGGTTCCATTGTGATGTTTTCATGTATGCACAAGTCATAGGCTCGCAACATCCTCCATTGCAAATCACTGCTTCTTGATGTCTACCCTGCATGGAGAAACAGTTCACACAGAGCCATCACATGGGTTTCTTTACAGCTCTGCCCCAAAGGGCAACATCTGACAGTAACTTATCTAACATAAAAATGTGCAGAATTCTATGATATTCCCTATCTTCAAAATCCATTCCCATAGACATGTCAGTCCACCTCTTCGTTTTGCTTCTTCACTTTTCAAGTTAGAGGAGCATTCCTTGAGGTAATTATGCAAGGTAGTTTACAGAACTGCAAATAAATAGAGTACCAAGTAGTTGCTTTCACAACTTGCAAAC
This sequence comes from Mastomys coucha, assembly GCF_008632895.1. Classification (NCBI taxonomy): domain Eukaryota; kingdom Metazoa; phylum Chordata; class Mammalia; order Rodentia; family Muridae; genus Mastomys; species Mastomys coucha. The sequence continues at coordinate 46,462,893 of NW_022196915.1, forward strand.
TAATTGCTAAACACCATGATAAACATCTTTTTTTTTTCATGATAAACATCTTAAGGTTTCTCTTTACTGTGTCTCTGACCAGCTATGAGAGGCCTATGTTTGATCACAGTTAATTATAATTAGAATAAAAGTAAGGAAATGAAGAAGTGTTTAGTACAGGCCTTCCGTTTCTTCCACACACAGGGACACATGGACACATATCAAAACCCATACACCACAGCCTCAGGAGGCAATAACAAAGGCAACTCAAAAAACACTCATGGACTTTCAGTGCCAACACTGGCTGAGTGAGAGTGGGAGGGAGGACCTTTGTGCAAATGTCTGAGAGGAGCTATAGGAGATCATGTCAGCCCTCATTTGAATGCCTTTCAGACACACTTCCACTCATTAGATTTGGATTGGGTTTTGTTAGAGTAAGCAATAAAGACCCACTAAGGATTTCTGGCCTGCGTGGAGATCTAACATTCCAGTTGTGACTAAGAAGTAATCCCTAAGAAGACCGTCTCACCTTAAGTCATGTTATCTCTAATAATTCTATTATTAATAGAATAATAGTCCTTTGATGAGATGGTGGGCTTTTCCTTCCCAGAGATCCCCTCTCCCACTAGCTCAGTAGATTACCATCCACAGCCATGCAGCTATACAATCTGCCCACGTTTCCAAACTACCAAGAAAAGTGTAACTTCCCTTTTTCTTCTTTCTATCTCTAAGCATGTTTCCCTGACATTTTGAGCTTTCTCACTCTTTCCAGGCTACCTCAAGAGACATTTTTCCTTCTTTCCTTCCTTCCTCTTCTAGACAGCTGCTAAGACTCACATGCTCCCCTCCCTGAGGGTTTTTTTCCTTTAAACTATAATAAAATTGCCCTTGAGCTTCTGTTTGAGTCCGTTCTTAAGTCTTTTATTAAAGAGACTAAGAACCCCAAGATCTGTCCAACATCAGTTCTATAGCATAGGTTGGGAGTGGAGGAATATACCGAAGGACAGATTAGAATACATGCCTGTTCGGTACCTACCTTGGGGACTTTTCTGGGGAAGCGATATTGTGCATGGACTTTTAAGAAACTGCTAACACTCCTGGAGCCAGTGTATTTTTCCCTTATTCCCGGAGATCACAAGTCCAAACTCTTGTTTGTCTCACTAGAAACTGAAGGCTTGTTAACGGTTCTCTGGTAGATTCTGCCTCCTTAAGTCACAACAACCTTGGTTGAGCCAATCATCTTTATAAATTCCTAGATTTTTTTCTGCAAAGTTTTCATGGCTTTCAGGTCAGCATTAAAGTTTGCTCTTTACCCATCAGTCAATATTTAGGCTTTTTTCCATCAATCAAAACTATGTGCAAGATAGTCTATGCCCTTATGATCTTGACTACTGATTAGTTCATGGCACTGCACAGCCAGTCACTAGCTTATTTCATGGCTGAATTTCTGGATGGGAGCCCTTCCCTTGGGCAAACTTACAGAAGTGGCTATTGCAAGATTGTCATAATTGTCATGACGATGTCACTCTGTCTAAAAAGCAGCATAGCAAATGCCAATTTTCTCATTTCCTGATGATATGTAAGATTTCCAAAAAGATAGCTGATCATCTCTATCATCTTGCTCATACCCCTATCTTGGCGTGCTTGTGGGTGCTTGCGTGTGTGTGTGTGTGTGTGTGTGTGTGTGTGTGTGTGTGTGTGTGTGTGTTTACCTCTTTCTCTGTCTAAAGGAGAATAAGGCTGAAATTCAGTGTAATGACACATCTTACTATCTCTCGTCTTAAAAGCCATGCTATTGTGTAAGACCAGACACCCAGAAAGCAGATCTGCCAGCACTGTCTGTGGGATATGTAATGGATGTTCAGGGGTTTGCGCACATCCTTTTTAACATGCCACTGTGGAAGAAAGGTTAACTTACCTGGTGTGCACACTTGACCCTGTCAAGTACACCATTTGACAGTTGTATAAGCTGAAATTCTATTGTTTTTAAAGTTACCCTGAAATTGAAGATTATGTGGGCCAATCAATTGATTAGATTTTGTCTTACTCTGGAGAGATGGAATGTTAGCTATCAAAAGCCAAAATGATATCAAACTGTTTTTTAGTTCTTTCATAGCTCACCTCAGACCTGATTCACTTTTGACAAAAGAAAAAAAGCCTTGGATTGCATTAACACCATAACTTTCCCAAACCCCAGGAACGAGGAATTCAGCAGAGAGCACTTGAAACCTGCAATAGAGACTCAGCTAGATTGGCACAACACACCTATCTCACGTCCCCACCAACTATATTTATAACTCTCTTTTGTTCTGGAACTAACAAAACTGTATATAACTATTCCTATGTCACAGCAGGCCATTCAGAACAATGTGCATCTGTATTCTCGGTCACTCACATTTGGCTTAGAATGAATGCTTTCTTATTCCTTTGGAATATGGCTGTGTTTTGGGTCTGCATCTGTAGACATCTCTGGGGATTGCTGGAAAGGATGCCCCTGAGCTCATAAAGAATCATCCGCCTTCTTGGCCAAGGGGATAAAACGGCTGCAGGATTAAACAAACCAACAGGGCCTCCTTCTTCAGTCTTTCAGGACTCAGTTGAACACTTGCCATTGCAAACACATGTCTGTGACTGGATATATTTACTTAAAAGGCTAAATTACAAACATTTTGTCACTTTGGCATAAAAGCACAGCTAAGCCGTCTGCCAAAAGAAAAACCTGTGTGGCCTAAGAGTGTCTTCTGCAGTTCTCTCACTGGGGAGGTGCAGAGAATCCTTGGGGTGTGAGCATGGAGCCCATTTCCCCCTACTGAATAGGGTAGCTTCTGAGGTGAGCTGAAGACTAGAAAGGCACCCCCCAAAAGAGCTCAAGTTTCCCCTCATATCTAACGTCATCCTAACCATAGTGGACTCTTGAGTTATCATCTCAGGCTAGATCTGCACTAGTCAGGCAGGACAAGGACCGTACTGCAGGGGAGGAGACAGAGTACTTGGATCTGAATGTGTGTGGTACTGAACAATACATCGCCCCACTTCCAGAACAACACAGCTCCTAAACCGCTGGGAATCTGTGAAGCTAGCAGTGTTCCATGTGTTACCACAATGGATATAGAGGGGTGGGGGTTCCTTCCAAGAAAGTCAGGATCAGAAGGTAGGAACCGTCAGCTCTATCTCAAGCCCAGACTGGAGAGCAAAAAGCTGAAGACAGGCTGATCTCAGGAGCCGGTGACTTTATCCGTCACACTCATGTGACAAAGTTGTCATAAAAGCCATACCAGAAGGATTCAAGAGTTTTACAATTTCCATCTGAAATGTCCCCTCAAAGGCCAGGAATCGACAGCTTGGTCCAAGCGTATAGTCAGGCATCGACAGCTTGGTCCAAGCGTATAGTGCTAAATGGTGGTGAAGGAACCTTTAGGAGGTGGCAAAGAGGGGAAGGAAGTTAGGTCCCTGGGACAAGCCCTTTCCTGAAGGGAGTATCTGGGCATGGTCCCTTCCTCTCTCTCTGCTTCTAGCCTACCACGGGGTCAGCTGCTTCTTCTCTCCCAGGGCCTAGTGCATAATACATTCTGCCTTGACACAGCCTCCAAGGTGACCATGGGCTGAGATCTTAGAATAAATGAGCCTAAACAATCTATTCCTCCTTTTAAGTTGTTTTTCTTGGGTATGTGTCACCATGAAGGGAGGCTGCCTATCATAGAGAGATGGTGGACAGGTGAACTGTGTGCTCCTGGTGGGAAGTGTGCTTGAAGAAGCTTGGAATTCCACACCTCTGTTTGGACTTCACCCTCTGAATCATAACTGCTTGAGGACTATGTTCCCTGGACTGAAGTAACTGTCCTAGCCAATTACCAAACAAGAGGAGGAGTCACGGGTCATGGGAACTCACTGATTTACATATGGCTGTTCAGTCACAATTAGAGGTCACCATCCAGGGCTTGTGGCCGGCATCTGAGAAGGTTGGGGACAGAATATATGAGCCCCGAAGAAGTGGGATCTGACTCTAGCTCCAGATTGTATCTTGGGTCTATCTGAGTTAAATTATATATTCATTACCCATGGGTGTCTTCTACCTGAGAAATGCTTGGCTAGTGGGAACAAAGGACTGCAACATCTGGTGTGCAAAGCATTTTGAGTGTGTAAAGAGAAAAAGCAAAGAGTTTTTCTTGTGTCTCAAAATATACAGAGCTGAAAGAAGGGCTCACAGGGAGGGCAGTTTTAGATAGTTTGGCAAGACCTTGTTTGGATGTCCCATGGGTCACCAGAAGTCAAATGAACCACAGATGTCCTTCCTATGTGTTCTTTCCAGCATCTGGATGAGGAAGTGGGGGCCCTCCAAATCACAGGTGAGCTGGGACCTTTTGCTCTAGAACAAAGTCAACCCTTAAGACAAAGGGCTGCTGTCTAAAGAAAGGCTTCCAAGATTGCATTCTACAAGCCCCTCCCCAAAGCATCAGGACCAAAGATAGAAGCCTATCCTGACAGAAACCCAAGTCTTAAAAATGCTCCACTCCACATGGTAGCTGCTACCTGCTGTGTGGAGTTATTACATTTCAATTAAAATTAAAATGTCAATTAAAAGTAAAACTTCACTTCTTCAGTGGCACTAGCCCATGTGTCCAAAGGCTGCTCTTTGGTCAACACAGGTGAGCACGGTCATCACACACTAGAGTCCCGCAGGACGGAGCCACTGTTCCTTCTGAAGACCAGCTCTCCTAAACACACCAACAGGTCTGGGTTTTGTCATTTAGCAATTACCCGGGAGAAATGATTAACTTCTGGTTCTGAGACTGAAAAAACAAATCACACTTAAGACAGATAAAGTCCTAGAAAAAATGGGGTCATCAGCCCAAGATGCAGACACTGCGCTGAGCTGGGAAGTAGCGTCCTTCATTCCAGAAGCCTGTGGCCACAGGCAGAGCCAAAGGCTTTTGAGCCAGAATTAATCCCTGGAAAATACCCCAAGTCAGCCCAGAAGCAGTTACTGCTCCCCTAAATTAAAATGAAAGATGAGAAATGGAATTTGAATGTTTGGGGCAGTTGTTTGTTTGTGTATTTGTTTTTTTTTCCAATAGATATTGTGGTGGCCTTTGGTACATACAGAAAATTGGGGGAGAGAATGGAATCTCACTCATTGGCCAATCAACAATCATTGCTCACATCATCCTCCAATATTCCCAATTATTGTCAATAGCATGCACAGCAAGAAGTACTTTGGGCAGGTAGCAACACCATGCTCATCCCAAGACTTCCTATCCATCCACTCCCTCAAAGAAGGTTCAGAAGGTCTTTCCATTCACCGGAGTGAGGGAGTGTGTGTCAGCTCACTGCACTTAGCAAACCACAGCTCTGTCACTTGAAACTGTTTGCCTCTGGCCAAGTTTCGTCAATGAAGGAGAAGGCAGCGATGCATGTGAAATGAGGATTAAAGCTGGGGCCCGCTGGCAGGAAAACTGACACTGTGAAATTAGTGTCACAACGTATAAGTGTTGCCTCATGAAAGGGGGAAAGACTTTAGTCCCAGCTAATTAGTCATCTCTGGAGACCCAGGCTGTCAAGACTCTCAGACACATTGCAATGCCTGGAGTGGACTTCCCCCCAGTGGATCCTGGGAGTTATATACTTCCTAGCACCTTATCTTCCACTAATTGGAAGCAAAACTAGAAATCCTCACAGCCATACAACTAAATCCCTGAACCACGAAGCTTTGGAGTTTCTGTGACCAGATGGCCTCAATTCACGTAAAAATAAAACATTAGACACACAATTTCACGCCTAGTTGTCTCCTGCTCAGGGGGCGGAGGAAAAAAAATGTCTTGAACTGTGTGGAGGTGGGGATAGCTCTGCTGGGAGCATGACAATCGCTCACTTTGAAAGCAGCTGCCAGCACAGCTTCACACTTTGAGCAAGGTGTGCTTTGCATTGGTTCCATGGCCACTGGTCTTATACAGTTAATCCATGTAGCTGTGCAAGTGATAAGACTGGCAGTGCTGGGTAGTGACTGTCAACGGGACAGCTAAGGAAAGAACGGGACATAGAGTCACCTAAGGAAAGAGGGATCTCCAAGTGAGGAGCTGCCTCCATCAGATCGGCCTGTCGGATTATCTACAGGGTATTATCTTGATTTCATTTGATCTACAGGGTATTATCTTGATTTCATTTGAGAAGGCCCACCCCATTGTGGGCAGTGCCAAGAAAGCAGGCTGAGCAAGCCAATAAGGATAGTTTTTTGTTATTGTTGTTGTTTTGTTTTTCATGACCTTGAGTTGTGCCAGGTTCCTGCTTGAGCGCCTTCCCTGGCTTCCCCTAGTTTTGGACTGTGGGAGTTGTAAAAGGAGGCACACCCCTTTTCTCCCCAAGTTGCTTTTGGTCAGTGTTTATCAAGGAAGAGAAGCACACAACACTGTCTTCTCCCTTCCTGTGCATCTTAGTTTCCTCTAAACGGCAGGCTAGACATACTAATATAGGGTTCACAGACCGCTTATGAATACACACCATGTATTCCATGTTACCATGGAATTTCTCCTGTGCCAAGGGAAGATTAAAGTCACTATTCTATTAAAAAGTGGGAATAGGATAGTGAGGGAGGGAAGGAGGGAAAGAGGGAGGGACGAAGATGACCCCTGGGAGAAATGGCAGAGAAAGGAACAAAGAACCCCTGGGCCTGCTCTATGGGTTACAGATCCACAAGCAAGCATTCTCTACCAAAGCTGGAAAACTGTGGTGTACTAAGTGCATCATATTACTTGGGGTAAAACATTCAGCAAGTCTTCCACTATAGATACTTATAGTTCAGCTTTTACTTCCAAAAATTAAGTAATATTTATGAAGAGGGTTGTAAGGGATTTGTGAAGACAGTGTATTTAAGACTAGAAAACTGATTTAAAAATACAGTTAAGTTCATCTTCTTAAACCATGAAAATGGAGCTAATAGAATGTATGAATTCATTATAGTGGATTTTTACATTTTGATCCTTGAAAAAAAAAAAGGCGATGGGAAGAGGCGAAGAAACACACACATGCAGCAGGCTCACACAGGGTAAGATTCTCTGCAAAGCAGAGGGGATCGTCAGGAAGCCAAAGCCTGGCTTCTTGCTGAGGCCTAGGTGTTTTAAAGTCTTTGGAGTGATTTAGTGTTGCTCAGTTTGAAGAAAGGCGGGGAAACTGATTGGATCACAAATGTTCTTTAAATATGTCCTGGTCTGGCCCTCAACTTGTTGAGACAACCCATCAGGAGGGGGCCCTACAGGAGGGAGAAAAAGTCCATAAGGCCTTTGTTTTAAGCTGCCAGGGTCAGGAGGATGGGGATGAAGCCAGTCATCTTTGTTACTTAGTCATGGCTCCTTTCTCTATCTGTCTGCCTACTAATGAATCTGACTCCTAGTCCCCCAATCCACCTCTCAGGGATCACCCTAGCTTTGTTAGGGGTTTCGGTGTACAGACCACTCTGACTGCTTCTTATACAGCACAAGGGGCGGGATAGAACTGGCAGCAGTTCAGGATCTCAGAGAAGAGTCAATCTAAGGGGTCACGAGCAAACTTATCAAACTGAACAGATGCCAAAGGTCCAGAATGTAAGAGCCTCATGATGAGGCCATCCTGCCCTGGAGCACGCTATGTGAGTGAGCCAGCATCTATCACAGAAAAAGTGAGACTGTTGGTACTACTGCAATCCCTACATGGCGCATACGTAGTCAGGAAACTATTTGGGGCATATTGACCTTGTAAGAGGAAGGAGACAGGCAAGAAAACCATCCAAAGAACCCTTGGCAGCTTCATCAGAAGCATTAGCAAGATTGATGGTTGATTTAAGAGCCTGAGATGCTTTCCACTGGCAGTGTAAGTTCACAAGTCGGCCATCAGGTCTCTTCAATTACAGTCCCATGGGGAACATTAAGAGGCACGGTTAATGAGGAAAATTCTTTGACATCATGATTACCATAGGTCCTGTTTAGTTTTCTTACAGCTGGCTGGACCTTGTACCAGAGCCCCAGAGAATTAAATTAGAGAAAATAGTCTTCTCCATATCTTAATTGACATGTTTTGTTTGACAGGACGAAGTGTAACTGGGCAACCAACTGTTTGCTACATCAGCCTTCTGCATAAGGAATGAACACCTAGCAACTTTGCCAGAGAAATCAGTTAAAGTAGTACTCTACTGGCAACAGATTCCTATGCCTATGTAGCAGGTACAATGTCCAGTGAGGGTGGACACTCTGGGCCAAACTGAGTGAAATCCACATTCTATTTGTTGAGATCCCAACCATACGTCAATATCTAACTGACAACCTAAAAGAAAAACAAACTTCCATTGGGTCTTTGTTATAGGATTGTCTAGCAGTCCATGGGATGCCACTCAAGTATCCTGAATAATAGCTTAATTTTTAGATTATTTAAACTTATACTTATCCATTATAAGAATTAATAGAGCCAGGCAATGGTGGCACATGCCTTTAATCCTAGTACTTGGGAGGCAGAGGCAGGCAGATTTCTGAGTTCGAAGCCAGCCTCGTCTACAGAGTGAGTTCCAGGACAGCCAGGGCTATACAGAGAAACCCTATATTAAAAAAAGAAAAAAGAAAAACAAACAAACAAAAAAACAAACTAATATATTATTTTCCTTTATAATGTGAATTTTGTAGTTCAACAGTGCTGACAATGCTGGTTACAGAAACCCACAACCACAGGGTACCTGGACAGCAGCCATGTCTATGAGCATGTTCTAAGTGCCCAGGCACAACCACAGGGTGCCTTGACAGCAGTCATGTCTATGGGTATGTTCTAAGTGCCCAGGATGAGCTGCAGAGCTGCTTCTGGCTCAGGTTCTCAAAAACCTTAGCATGGGATAAAGACAGTGAGTGACAAACAACTCACAGTATAAACTCAACAAAAGAGTCACAAAGACGTTGTCTAACTGACCTATGGTTGAACTGTCCATAAGAGAGGGTCTATCCTCTTACTAAACAAAGACTTGGGATGTTTGCAATGAAATGTCTATTTGCACCGTGCAGAAAGGACAGAGTTACAGGGAGGGTCATACCCAACAGTAACAGACATGCTGAAGGAAGGGCCCCCAGTAGCATGAGAAGATGACCTTATTTGAAGACAGGGTCTGTACAGAAGTAACCAAGACAAAATCATCAAGGCACATCCTAACCCAGTGCTTAGGAAGAGGAGAAACCTGCGCAGAGCTCTGCTCTGAGGAATGGTGCTGAGAAGATGCTGGGGCAAGACAGTCATCTACAAAGCAAAGAGAACAGAGGTCACCAGAGGCTGGGACACTCTTACCACAGATCTTCCTCCACAGCCTCAGAGGGAGCCAATCACCCACACCCTGAGATTAGATGTGACGAGAGGGTTCCTTTCTCCCTTTTAATCCCCACAGTGTGGGTTCATCTGTCTCTGCAGGCCTGGCACACAGGCAATGCTGCAGGGGACAGAAGGGAGGGGTAGGGAGGAGAAGGGGACAGAGTAAGCACAGGTAGGGAGTGATACACCTGCACATGCTGGCTGTAGCACAAAGGCTCAGATTTTGAAGAGACAGCTCAAGACTCAAATTCAGTACAATGACTTAATCCAAAGGGCCAAGGCAAAGCCATGTGACATCATCATAAGGGAAATGCATGCTCCTGGGCCAATGGTCTCAACTGCAATTTACCTGCGGAACCTAACATTAAGGGAAAAATTTGCACCAGAAAAAAATGTGAGGGCCTAAGGCAAAGAGTGACAAGACTTATAGAGGCAGATAGCACACATGTCTAAGTCTGCAAAAGTGAAGCTGGCCTGGGAGTGTCTACTAGGCATGTAGGAGTGTGTCACACACACACGGCTGTGTATCTGATGTCATTAAAAATCTAGGTCACAAAATAAAGCATCCTTCAGAAGCCAGGTTCCATCAGCAACCTCCTGATAGACAAGGCTCCTCATCGTATCCTTGGCCCCTCAACAGGACTTTAACTGTTCATCCTCTTGTGCCTGGCTCAGGACATTTTTGTAGGCTGTCAGGTCTGAATCCAACAGGGCAGAGGGTACAACACCAAGGCTCTCCATGGACAAGACATTCAGCTAGGGTGAGCTTGTTATTTCATAGCGAGCTTCCTCATTTTCTATGATTTGGATCTTAAAATGTCCCCAAAGGGCCCTGCGTCAAAAGCTTGGCAACTACTAGAAGGTAATGACACCTTCAGGGTATGAGGTCTGGACAGAGATATCAGGACTGGATCCCTTCCTGTCTCTTTTTGCTTCCTGGCTGGCATGATATGAACAGCTCTCTCTGCCTGACCCTGCACAGTTGCACCATACTTACTGCCTCACCACAGGCGCAAAGCAACCAGGTCAGAAGACCCTGGGCTGAAGCTGTGAGCCAAAATCAATGTCCTTCCTCATAAACTGCTTACCTCAGAGTTCTTGTTTCCATGGTAACAGAATGCTGATGACACACTTCCTTAATCAATGGCTCAGGTTTTCATAATGAAGTATGCAGACCATGCAGCACAAGTAACAAACATTTGCTTCTTATACTTGAGGGGTTAGGTCAAGCTAAGGAGCAGTTCAGTGACTAGCAAGGACTTCCCTTCATGGCTTTCCAGTAGAGGATTCTTGCGCCTCTATGATGGGTTTGCAAGGCGATATGACAGTCAATCTGGATTGCCCAATTTGATCTGAGAGATCGGGGAAGTAGAGACTGAGGTGGTTTTGTGTTGGCACTTCTAGAGATGGTTAGCTGACAGTGAATTATTTAATCTTCTGATAGATTCATAATAGAACAGTTCATCAGCTCAGTAGGAGGCAAGACCCAGTTAGAGGAAGCAGGCAATTGGAGCATTCCCCGTGGGGCTACATCTTGCACTAGTTCTTCCCGGCTTCCCTTTCTCTGCTTCCTGTGATGAAGACCACTAGCTCCCACTGGCATGATGTTCTGTCGCTGAGCATGGACCCAAGCAACCATGAACTGAACTCTCTGAAATTACGAGTCAGAATAAATCTTTCCTCCCCTTCGCCTAATTATGTTAGATCATTGGTCAAGGGGACAATCGAGTGCATTGGCTAATACAGGAGGGTCACCAAAGGGATCTCTCTTAACTGTCCTGTCTAAAGGTGCTCTCTGTGGGACTAGGGCAAATTACTCAGTTGGTGGATTACTTGTCTTACAAGCACAAAGATCTAAGAAACCACATTTATAAAGTGACAAGTTAGGTAGCGTCCACATATAATTCCCATGCTGAGGAGGCAAAGAGAGGATTTTTAACTTAGTGAGTCCCAGGCAAGTGAGAGTACTGTCTAAATAGCAAACTAAAACCAGCATATGCATCAGAGGGATTATCGACCCCTTCCTTTTATCCAGCCCCAAACATTCCCTCACCCAGCATCTTCGTAAGTATCCTTCAAGACACCTGTCTATCATGTTCATTTGTTCATCTGCTGCCAACTGAGCTGATGGTTCCTCTTAAATGTCCTTCTATGTTCTTTCTGTTTATTTCTAGTTGCCCACAATCCCACCTGTCAAGTAGAAATCACAGAAAATAAACCACTTATCCCATCAATATTCAGGCTTCGCTCCCTCAATTTGGAACAATGCTTCAAACTCACCTTAGACTCAATGTTGACTGTAAAACATTGGAAACACCAGAAAAGCTGAAACTGGATATAAAGTAACTATGTTGGAGCCAGGAGATCTGATCTTTGGTTGTGTGACCCTTGAGAAGTTAAGGCTAGTTGCCCCATATGTAATTGTAAGCATGCCATTGCAAGGGTTAAATGGAAACAACTGGTTACATACCACGACCTTTTGGTTCATAAGTAATTTTACTTAATTTCTGGTTATCCAGAAGATCAACACAGAAATCAAAGTAGCAGCAGGTAAATGATGCAGGAGACCTGCACTTTTAAAAACATCCTATGAACTAAAATGTTAATAAGCCACAGTTTGTGAAGGGCAGAGGCTATAAAGGGACCCCAGCACCCTACCTCTCCAAAATAACCCTTCCCTGTTCCCTCCTCCAACACACCACGTTGGTTCCCACAAGAAGGCATAATTTAATAAGCTCTGAATTGCCAAGGTCTGTGTATTTTAGAGACCAAAGGGTCAATTAGCAGCTAGAGTGCAAGCATTATGGTAGCACTCGTAATTGAAGACAATTACCTCCAGCATGCGGAAGAGCAGAGCTGAGCATTCCAAGGAACGTCAGTAGTATTGCAGTTCTTCACCCTTTTGTAAGCCTTAGATATTTTCTTTTTCTTTATAATAAATTCTTTTATTTTATTTTTGAGATAATAACACAATTTCTCATTTCTTTTTCTTTTTTTTAAATTAGATATTTTCTTTATTTACATTTCAAATGTTCTCCCCTTTCCTGGTTACCCCTCTGAAAAGTTTGCTCTTTTCCAGGGAGGGTGAGACAAAGGCAGAAGGCACTGTGCCCACTTGCAGCTCTTCTGGATCCTCTCCATCCCACGGCTCAATCCTCCACTTGCTAAGGTAAGGACCGTCCACCACTAGGGCCAGGAGGGAGCTCGTTTTTTTTTTTTCCTCCCACCACAGTTCTGATTGGCCACGCTCGCCTTTGCTCCAAAACCTAACTGCCCAAAACTGTCTCGACATAAGCCGCTGTGGCTTCCGTATACCAGTGAAGAAAACCAAAACTATATTAAATAGTCTGAGAAAATTTGCATGCAAAAAAAATAAAAAAAGAAAAACCTTCTAGATCTCTGCTAACTCTAGCTTACCAAAAGCAACATACTCCTGCAGATGGAAGACATTTATTTTTTAAATAATATGCTTGGTTAAACACACAGGAGCTGAAATTGAAGTGAAAAACTGGAAAGGGCCAGTCATCAGGAAAATTATACCAATCACTTCATTGGGGTAAATTGACTATTTTTCTGCAAAGGAGCTCAGAGACAAGACCACCCGTGGGCAAGTATAGTTCACACAGCTTGTACTTGTCCAACTAATAACAGCAAATCACTCAATTGACAAACTCACAATCATGTATATGCCTCCCTGGCTTTCAGAACACGGAATATTTTGAAATGCTATAATTTACGCTTGGGAAGTACACTGTTCCAGTGATACTCCACTATATTTGTACTTTTTAAAACATTAAATTATCTTGTTAAGATTATGCGGGCCACCTGGCAACTTAACAAAATATGAATGACACAGTCGGAATATAAGGCAAAGCATTTGCCCCCAGGTACTGTCGCTGGCAGCTGTAACACAGTCACCTAGAGACACACTCCCTCCTCTCACTGCCTCTCCTTCTCCTCTTCCAGCTTTGTAACCAAGCAATGAGTAAGTGACTGAGGAACTCCAGGGCCTTCACTATAGGGTCTTCCAAAGCCATGAATGCCATTGCCAGGACCTTGAACACAGGATCAAGGGGAAGCAAGCCCATGCATCTTCTCCTACAGAAGCACGGCCGTTGCTAAGTACTTAAAGCAAGGCGGTTTTCTCTTAGGAAATAACATTTATGGAGGTTCAATTGAGAAAGTGCCAGAAACACACGCTCGCTCTGGGGAGGTAGCTCAGCGTTAAAGTATTGGTGTGTATGAGGCTCTGGGTTCAGTTCCTAGCTCCAAACACAGAAGCAAATGAAGCTATCATGTAACTGTACCTGTGTGTGTATTTTAAAGACAGAATATCACTGCTCCACCGACAAGAAAGAGTATTAATCAGGGTTTATTCTATGAGCAGGGCACAGTGACTCAATCCCTTGGCTACTGCCATACCCTACCTGCCCGTTCTAAAGTCACCAAGAGGCAGACCTAGGGCAAAGAGAGAAACTGACCACATTGACAGAAAGTGATTCTCTAGGAAGAAAAAAAAAGACCTATGCGGAAAATAGGCATTTTGTAAATTTGTATGGTTTTCTATTTTTTGATTCTTATATTTCCAAATCCTGCATTAAATAAGAAACGGAAAAAAAAAACTTTCGTCACTTCAGAGTCTACATTTAGATCTTAAAGGAAAATCATGATACACTTAGGAAAAAAAAAAGTCTCAACTAATGGAGCCACAATTATGTAAAATGAATATGCATCTATTAAAATTTTAATGAGCAGTATAAGGCCTTTACCGCACCTTTACATGAATATTGACCCTTTCTTACGTTTTTCTCCATGGAGGCTTTAACTGAGACCCACTCACAGGACAAAACTAAGTTCATGCGTGTGTGTGTGTGTGTGTGTGTGTGTGTGTGTGTGTGTGTGTTTGTGTGTGTGTGTGTAAGAAATGACATGCTCTGTCCATAACCCCCAGGGTGGAGTGAAGACGGGTTAGAACGCGTGTGTTTGACTCTTAGCAATGAGACCGTAGCAATAAAGTTACAAAAAGAGTTGAGGGAAATAAAAAAAATAGAAAACTAGATTCAGTAAATGGACACATTTTGTGGTTAATTTCTCTCTCCCTCCCCTCCCCCACACCCCTTCCCCTGCTGCCGTGTTCCCACCAATGCTCAGCCCAGGGGACTGGGATTCTGAGCCCGACCTGCTCTGAGGATTTCCTGCTCATTAATTCACAAAGCAAGTCACACTGACAGCATCTCTCCTAAGTGTTAGCCGACGAACAGCTGTGATGAGTTTCAGGGGACCTTCTTGTGCACAGATAACTGGTCCCTAGGATGAGATCACTTCCTGTAAGTAGGACACTGAGACCCTAGCTCTATCCCAGACAGGAAGTGACCCCAGAGAGGACGAATGCAGTAGCAATAATCTTCCCAGCCTTGTCCCTGAGGACACTGCCCAGTTCTCAACTCAGCTCCAGAAAAATGACTCCTGTCACTGGGGCCATGGCTTGGTCTTGGTTTCTCATAATACTAGATACACTTTTCCCTCTGTGGGACAACACAATTTTACTAGGAAAAGAAAAGAAAGAAACACATCAGGTTTGATTCCCACTTTGTCACTGAATTCCAGGAACCACACAATATACTTTGCCTGCTTGCTTCTGATGTGTCCATTCGTCTACCAACAACAGGGTCAATGGTACTTTATATCTCAAAATTCCTACCCAGTGGAAACTGGTTTGAGAATGGCTCACGAGACCATCTGAATGTTTTAAGCACTTGGCCTGGGTTTCCCTTACACTCTATTTTGTATTTTACCCACAAGTGTCTTTCAGAGAGCCCTCCAACTGTTGAATACACTTACTACTAAACCCAAGTCTAATCATTTGCTTTGCTTTCTTATCTTTGAGCAACTCAGGTCACCTGTCTTTTCGCAGGGGCACTCACCATCTACGTTCACGTGTCAGTGTGCAGCATTGGAGTTGGGGAGGGGTGTCCCAGGACCACAAAGTCAAGTGAGCCACCTCTAAAGTCCCCAGGAAGCCAGTTCCGCTGTTAGCCCACTCTACCTACAACTGTTTCCCTTGAACAGTCCCAGCTGACTGTGAGGAGTTCTGGGGTACAATCTCCTATAACACACTGTGATCCTCCTGGAAAGGGCATGATAATTATGAACAGAATCCTATGATTCCTAATGGTCTGTCTCATTTTAAATCATGTTCCTGCCTTTATTACAACTCTCCATTGCTCTAGGGCCTAGCACCAACAAATTATTTGATTAGATTGGTTTCCAATTGGTTTCCAGTATCCTAAACATGGGTCCCAAGTTAGTGTGAACACAGGATTAGCCAGCACTCTATCGACACAGAGAGCAGCTACATGCTACCTACCAGGCTGGTAGCTGTGCCAGCTGATTCTCCCCCTGAACTACAAATTTTAACTGGGACAAGCACGCAGTCTTATCAGAAAAGGGCAAGAAGGCAATGAGTACCCCACCAAGAAGCTATTATTCATAATTGATACCTGCCGGGAGAGGAAAATCAGTTTTTACCAGTGGAGGGACACTGGTCTGTCAGCCACACTCCAGGTCAGGCCTTGTACTCTGCAACAGGTGACCAGAATAACATGGACTCTGTGGGGTGTTTTTTTATGTGTGTGTGTGTGTGTGTGTGTGTGTG
>NW_022196915.1:46479046-46494864 GCF_008632895.1 Mastomys coucha
GTGTGTGTGTGCGTGTGTGTGTGTGTGTGTGTGTGTTTGTGTGTGTGTGTGTGTGCGTGTGTGCCCTTTTGTTGTTGCTACATTTTTTAAATCTTTTTATTCTTATTTTTCTTTTGTAGGTTTTTGTTGTTTGCTTTTTTTATTGGATATTTTCTTCAAATGTTATCCCCTTTTTTGGTTCCCCACCCACCCCTGGAAACCTCCTATCCCATCCTCCCTCCCCCTGCTTCTATGAGGGTGTTCCTCCACCCACCCACCCACTCCCACCTCCCCACCCTCAATTCCCCTACACTGGGGCATCTATGGAGTCTTCATAGGACCAAGGACCTCTCCTCCCATTGATGCATGACAAGGCCATCCTCTGCTACGCATGCAGCTGGAGCCATGTGTACTCCTTTGATGATGGCTTAGTCCCTGGGAGCTCTAGGGGGACTGGTTGGTTCATATTGTTGTTCTTCCTGTGGGCGGGAAGGAAGGTGGGGAAAGTCTAAAGGATTTGGGAGACGGGAAGAATATAATGAAAATACATTGCTCATAATTTTTAAAAATAATTTTAAAATGTAACAAAGAAAATAGTGGGAAGACTTGGAGCATTCTGATTTACAACAGAGAAACTTCCCAGACTGCCTCATGTTCTCTGTCCTTGCCTCTCAGCAGCCTTGCTCCATCCTCCCTCAGGTCCCCATATATACAGCCTTGGCAGTGACCATTCGACCTCTCTTTCCATCCTAACTTTAAGAGCTCACTGAAGATGACAAGTTTTGATCTAAAGTATTGTCAGAACTCAAATCTAGAGCTTAAGTTATAAGCTCTAGATTTAAGTTATAAACTCTAGATAAACAAAACCAGAAATCTAAGTTACAGCAAATCACTTGAGCCATCAATAACTTAAATTATTGAACACAGTGAGAACTCTTCTCTGAAATTGCCACCTTACCCATTCAAATGCATGGTCTTTCAATTCATAAACACATTTCTGTAGGAACGTTTCATGACCCACATGCTTGCATGTTGGGAACGTGTACACAATTTACACACCAATAATTCTCTGGTCTCCTAACTCACTAACATGGAAGTGAACAGTCAGGATCAATAGGACATCTTCAGGCAGCAGCAGCCACACGTTAAACAGACAACACTAAGTCCAAATGTGCGTGTGCCACATCTCAGATTTGTATTTTGCTGCATGTCCAAAGAGCTCACAGCCCCCTCCCACTGCGTTCTTACCTGAACACAGAGTGGGCTAAGGTAGGAGACTCTTGAGGGAAAAAGCAGGGGAAGGGCTGGTTCCTACACCCGTCTCCCAAAACTGCTCTAACGTTTCCAATTCAGCATTAAGAAAGAAAAACCAAAGGGAAGAAATTAAACAGTGGCAGTTTCAATAGATCACATGATGGAACTCTGGGCAAAAACTAATCAGGAAAAATAACCCATAAACTCAATCACCATAAAAAAAGCCAAGTCAAGACCGCTTCATGGAGGAAGGGTCAGCAAGAGACCATCTGGTGTCTCTGCTCCCGAAGAGCTGTCAGTCCGTCAAGTTTTCACTACTGTTCTGTCAAACCGTCCAGGTTGCTCCCTGTTCGTAAAGTAATCCTGTCAGTCCTCAAAGGATATTACTAAAAATGCAAAATACTCAATGCCAGCCATATACATACAGTAATAAAGCAAGTTTAAAAATTAAAAAAAAAAATCAACTCCTGGAATTAAAGCACAATGTTCGCTTTTGTAAGTGGTTTGTGAATAAGGGAAAGACAAAATCTATTAGAGTATAATTTTTAAAAACTGCATATGGCCACTAGGTAATAACTCTCACTATGATTAGAGTCAAAGTAATTAAAATAGAGGAAATAAGACCTTTCTACATCGCGTTTGACATCACGGCCTCTGCTGTTTTCATACAAAAGCCCGGGGTTTTCAGCCCCACCTGAACTGGTGGCGATTTATCAGTTGACTCTTGTCTTCCACTCGAGCTCTAATTCAAATGAACAGTAAGCTATTTGCATGTCTGCCGTAATTTCCTTTTCAGGAGACAGCAGACTTCAGCTTTATTCTGCAAAATCATTTCCAATTAGTTATTTAATCTCTACATGTTTGCTTAAAATCCACCTGCACCACCCTGGAGCCGGATCCCCACTGGAGACTGGGCAGCAGCTGCGGGAAGAGTCAAGGGGCCCTCATTACATTCAATGGGAGCCACATGCTCATGGGTCTGACATAGCAATTCATGGCCCGTGACCCAACACGACCTATTAGACTTGGCTAATTAAAAATAAATAAAACTAGCTTCCTGATGCTTATGATTGAAGCATAAAAAGTGAACGTCTCAGATACAAAACATCTTAAGATTGCTGTCATTTATCTAGATTTCCCTAAGCAGAAAATGGTGACGGACATGGAGAACCTGAATAAGCTGGGCTTCAGTAAAAACTGCTGTCAAACTTCAGTTTCATGTTGAGCAGTGGTGGCACATGCCTTTAATCCCAGCACTTGGGAGGCAGAAGCAGGCGGATTTCTGAGTTCGGGGCCAGCCTGGTCTACAGAGTGAGTTCCAGGACAGCCAGGACTATACAGAGAAACCCTGTCTTGGAAAAAAAAATGACTTCAGTTTCATTAGCTGGTTTAACCAGCTTATCTTTAAGGGAAGAATTCAGGTTATCATCTGGGAAAGAAAGAACTTCTCTAGAAATGACCACAACCACTCACCAGCACACAGCAGACCATCAAAAAGGCATCAGGACACAAGGAATCTGAGATACCTAAGAGAGGAGTTAAGTTTCAATTGTTCACAATGTCATTCTTTACACAGCCCAGCAGACTCGTCACGAATTAGAGAGAAATGACTCACTAGTAGGGGACGTGACTCACTGGGAACTTCCTCTCCACCTCCAGGAGGTACTTTCATTAGATGATGATGCAGGCAAGTGGCGGAGAATCCTAGCATATATTCCTGATGTCCTAAGGATTGAGGGTCTGTAACTGAGGATGTGGGACAAAGAAAACGGTTGGACAAGTGAGAGTGGCAGGCCACCCTGGATAGAAACTGAGAACTGAGTGTGTCTAGCTGTACTGAGGACAGTTGAGTGGCTTCTTCCAGACTCTTGGTGTGAAAGAGAGATGCCTGACTATGCAGCCCTTCGGAAGACATGAAAAGTAGAGAACCTCCAAAAGGTCCACTGCCGCGTTTCAAATACCAAACACTCTCTAGAGCTAATACAACTGCCTGAAACACAAAAGACAAAAAAATATGAACCAGACTTGCACACTGTCCAAGGCGATCTCAAATATTTCATTGACATGTGTGATGGTTTGAATATACATGGCCCAGGGAGTGGCACTATTAGGAGGTGCGGCCTTGTTGGAGTAGGTGTGTCACTGTGGGTGTAGGCTTTAAGACCCTCATCCTAGCTGCCTGGAGGCCACTCTTCTCCTAGCTAACTTCAGAACAAGAAGTAGAACTCTCAGCTCCTCCAGCGCCATGCCTGCCATGCTTCCTGCCATAATGATATTGGACTGAACCTCTGAACCTGTAAGCAGGTCCCGGTTGAATGTTGTCCCTTCTAAGAGTTGCTGTGGTCATGGTGTTCACAGCATTAAATTCTAAGGTAACAAGAAAAATCAAAACCACACAACTTTAGCCATAGCTTAGAGGCATTATGGGAAATCATAAATGGGAATGAAATGGTTCTCAAAACCAACTGGAAAAAAGTTTGAAGGGCGCAAAGGAGCTTCAACTGTCCCTAATCCACAGAGTTTCCAAAATGCCCAGGGACCAGTCTTCATTGCTCATGGTGATTCACCTACTGCTTCTCTTATAACTTCATGTTGACAATCAACATTAATTGTAGGCAATTCGTATGCTTTACATGCCTCTTATCATCACTCAGGGATCTGCAGTACACTGTTAAAAGGAACATGGCAGGGACATGCCTGTGTCATAGTTGCCTTCCCAAAGAACTATACTACCACTTCACCATGAGCTTTAGGGGGTGATGGGTGGATTAGGTCTTCACCTAATTAGCTTAATAGTTTATTACCTCATTATTATTAATCACCTCATTAGCTTAATAGGGTTTACATGTCTGCCAGGATTGTCTCTTGGTGTTTAGCCATAAATAAGTGCTGCTTTTTCCCCTACATCAAGTGAAATAACTTTATATTTTTTCTATGCTAATAACCTTTTTAAAAAATTAAAGGATTTTTCCTAAGTAAAACACACAATACATTTGGTAAAGGAGATGCGTGTTTATGTAAGCAATATATATCTTCTTTACATTACAGGACTTGGTTTGCCAATTCTATATTAAGGAATTTTCTTCTTCATTGCTGAGATTAATCTGAAAATTTTTTTTGTTGCTCTGCCTCTATTAGTTTGGACCTAAGGGTGATAATAACATTAAACCATATTAGAAAGTGGTGGTGATATTTTTCCTGTTTCCTGGCTAATAGTATAAAGTTGGGGGTCTCTTTTCCTCAGGTAAACTGTAAAATGGCACCATAAGCACCCAGGGGGTATGGTACCTTTTCACTGTGGGCCATGGCCCTGCATCTCTACAGCTGTGCATTTGCTCTCCTCTTTCTATTCCTTCAAACCTGATTTTGAAAGTTACACATTTTTCCTAAACAACTGCCCACAAATTCCTATAGTAGAGGAATCTCCTTATAGTCAGGGCCTTACATTTCCCCAAAGTATCACAGATCCCTTTTCACCAAGAATCCATTTGAACTCTTGAAATCACTGCTATAGAATACACGGAGAACTGAGCCATGTGCCTACCATCAGGGGCCCTTTCACTTGCCAGGCAGAACACGATGGTGACTTTCAGCATTTCTGCTCATGGGTGGCAGTGCACACCTGTTCCTGTCCTGTCAGTGACAGTTACAATGCTGCCAGGTGAGGGCAGCTGGTGCCACTCAGCTTAGGGGCCAGCAGCCACAAGAAGCTATTGAAATCCAGATTGCTTGCAATCGATAGTTCTCGTGAAGCCTAGTCATGTGGCCTGTGATTATTTACCACACGTGGTTAGCAACTATTGCAGTGGTCAGCACAGAGCCACAAGCTGGGAAGCCCAGCACTCAGTAGGCTGAGGCAAAGAGCAACATGGGTACAAGGCATGCTTAGTTAAACAGCAAGTCTCTAGCTAGTATTTTTTTTTAACATATTTTTATTTTCTATATATGAGTCTGCCTGGGTGGAAGTCTATGCACATGTGCATACAGGGCCTGTGGAGTCCACAAAAGTGTGTTGGATCCCTTGGGATGAAAGTTACAGACAGATGTGAGACTTCTACATGGGTATTACGAATTGAACCTAGGTCCTCTGGAAGAGTAGCCAGTGTTCCTAACCACTGAAGCACTTCTCTAGCTCCTTCCTAGCCAGTCTTGACTACACAATGAGACCCACTCTTTCAAGAAAAGGAAAGGGAAGGGGGAGAGAGGGAAAGAGAATAGTTAGAGAAGCCACAAGAACCTTCATGTTTCACTAACACGTGATTCTTAAAGTCATTTTGTTTCGTGCTGTTTTAAAAGTTAAGTTCCTGGTATAAAGATATAAAGATCTGAACAAAGTATGTTAAGACCAAATAAAAATTAGGTTGGTTGGAGCTTAGAACTCTCCACACTTGATCTTAACCAAAAAGCCTAGAAGCGATAACTTAGAACTCCCCAGCAGATTGATAAGTTTAAGCAGAGCTACACCAGCCAGCCAGATGGAGGAGGCAGGACTTCCAATGAAGGGCAGAGCCAGGGTAAGCTCACAGGACTGCCCTCCCTTAGACAGCTCTGGGTCTTACCTGACAATGAACTGTTCTCCTACAGTGTTCCTAAACCACGCAGTCAAAACTGCCCTCATACTAAGGACGATCCATTCAAACAGAAACAGAGTCAGCGGCAGCCACCACCAGCCATGGCTGACCTACCACCGCACATCACAGGGAGTGCAGTCAGGCTCCACACAGATAGAGCTGTTGATTCATACTCTGTTTCTGCCACTATGCCTTCAGCTTCAGATCAAGAGCTCTGAGAAAGGGCAAAGTGTGTCATTATGGCAACACATGTCATTATGCAGAACTGTGCGGCACTTCAGTGCTGTAAACTCTGGGAAGCTCAGCCTAGGAACTGTGAGCTGTCCCTTGCAGCAAACTTCCTTTCTCTGCAGTGAAAACAATCAGAATCCTCTCCTTTAGCTATTTTGAATGCTATGCTACATCACTAGTGTCTGTGCTCACCCTCTCTGTGTAGAGGGACACTAGGACTGCCCCCTCCTCGCTGCCTGTGACTTCACTCTTGCCAGCCACACCCCAGAGCAGCATCGCTTTCCTCCCCTGGCCTCTGCTCTCCACAAACTCAGTTGCTTTAGATTTCATAAGTGTAATTCTCTATTCCTCACATTCCTAAGGTGTATGCTTTCTATATCCAAAACTATAGTAATCCCCTTTATTTATGAAGAAGTCACCTAAAGTTACATTGGCAGAGCTTACCTGGAGGGTGAGGAAGATTCAAATACACAGTAGAATATTATTCTGCCTCAAAGATGGAAGGAAATTATGCCACATGCCCCCAATATGGGTAAACCTTGTGGACATTAAGGAAAATATTTCAGAAAAAAAAAATAAAAAATATACTATAAAATCCCACCACCATGAGGTGATGATGGGTCAGCTAATGTGAAGAGATCAAATTCATAGATGTACAAGTAGAACAGTAACTTCCAGAACTTGGGATAAGGTGGAGATGGGATGTTATCATTTGTATTGAGTATGTATGTGCAGATGTGTACAATGTATGTGAATATGTGTGTATGGATGTGTGTGCTTATATGTCCCCTGGGAGCCAGAGGAAAATGTCAGGTGTCCTACCCAGTCACTCTCTGCCTTGTTCTTTTAAGAAAGGATCTCACACTGAAGCTGGAGCTAGGCTGGTGAGCAGCAAGTTCCAGCAGTTGTCCTGTGTCTGCTTCCCAGTCCTAGCTGGGCTTCGAGGCACACACAGACCATACTCAGCTTTTTCATTTCGGACCCAAAAATTCACTGAACTCAGGGCCTCGTGCTTGCACATCGGGCTCTCTTTTCCACCAAACCATCTCTTCAGCCTGGAAGATGTTACTTAATGGGCACAGAATTTTAGTCTAGAATGCAGAGAAGATCTCTGGATATGGATGGGGGTGAGAGTTACACAACAGTGTGAATGTTCTTAATGCCATCGAGCTGTATGTCAAAATGCTCTTGGTTTATTTTACAACGTGAACATGTGTGTGCGCACGCAGCACATCTCCAGTCACGAAAAGTAAAATAAAGGCAAGTGCACTAGGGAGTGCTGGTGACATCAGGACATGGTTTCTCAGGAAGGTCTCCTTAGGGCTCCAGAGAAGGGAAGAAGAGTCCAGGCGATAAGCATGACCTCAGACAACAGGCTTCTTACATATAGTTTGGTTGTCTAATGTTCCACAAAAACCCATGAGCTCATTGTTTGGTCCCCAGGGTGGTGTCACTGGCAGGTGACAGAACCTCTAAGAGGCAGATCCTAATAAAAGGTCTTCAAGTCACCATGAGCATGCCCTGATGGGGATCACGGTCCTCAGGCCTCACTGTTTTGGCTTTTCTGGCCTTCTGGCTCTGAGGTGAGTAATGTTACTCCACCACGTGGTCCCACTAATGTGCTGCCTTGACCTAGCCCCAAAGCAATGAGGAAGCCAACCATAATGGCCAAATAACACCCCCACCCTGAACAGTGAGCCAAAGGAATCTTTTCTATTTACAAGCTGATTATCCCAGGTATGAGTGACACGATGCTTTTTAACCCAGACAACAAAAACAAGCCTTACAGAGAAGCACCCTGAAGCATTCAGTGCAGGCCTGGCATCTTGCCAGTGGTATCTTGGACTCAACACTGAACCAGGGCTCAGCCTCTTACCCATGAGACCTTGAGGGAGTAAAGAGAACTGGTCTTCACAGTAGGGAGTCTCCCAAGTTTTCACAAACAGGGACCTCAAACTATGTATCCTCTCTTTCAAAGTGTAACCAGCCCAGGCACTGCTCCCAACACTGGTATTAAATATACCACCTGAAAGGGGGAATGTGGGTACCTCCAGAACCTTCTGGAAATCTGGACAAATAGAATCTCATATTTCACTAATATTTTCCTGTCTGACAGCTTTACCAGGTCACTGGTTACCATTGATCAGTGCCTATTGCTGTCTTCTGGGGGAGTGTTAAGTCAGGATCTTAGTTAGGGTTACTATTGCTGTGATGAAGCACCGTAATCAAAAGCAAATTGAGGAGGAAAAGCGTTTGTTCAGCTTACACTTCTACATCACTGTTCATCGCCAAAGGAAGTCAGGACAGGAACTCAAATAGGGCAGGAACCTTGGGACAGGAGCTGATGCAGAGGCCATGGAGGAGTGCTGCTTCCTTGCTAGGTCCTCATGGATTGCTTAGCCTGCTATCTTACAGAACCTTGGACTACCTGTTCAGGGATGGCACACCCAACAATAAGCTGCTAGCTCATCCATCACTAATTAAGAAAATGTCCTACAGACTTTGCTCCAGCCCAGTCTTTTGGAGGAATTTTCTCAGCTGAGGCTTCCTTTTCTCTAAGAGGCTCAAGCTTGCATCAAGTTGACATAAAACCAGCTAGCATAGCCAAGAATATACTTGCCCATAAAAAATACTCTGGCACCCAAAGTGTTCCATTCTCCATGATCTATTGGTATCTGGTGTTGGAGAATTAAGTTTACCTGTATCCCGTTGTTACATAAATCTAAGTAACTACCAGCACTTGATTGTTAGCTGTATTGGGAGGCATCTACCATGAGGAACACCCCAGGAACCTCCTCTGAATCAGCCATTACCAGGAGGTAATACTCTAAGCCCATAAAACTTTGATGTTTATAGGTGAGACTGCATGGCTTCTATTCATAAAGCTAAACTAAACACAGTCGTTTTCAATTGTTTTGAACAAAAGCAAACAGATTAATAGTTATAGTAAATAAGTTAATACAGCTATGTCTTGATATAACATTTGAGAAACTACTTACATCTAAAGAATCCTCCTTCAATAGGATAAGGGCCATGTTCTGTGACACCAACCGACAGGAATACCCTGAAATGGAGAAGAGACAGCATGTGAACTTTCTTCTTTCTTTGAATTACTAAGTTTTCAATGGTAGATACAATCTCTCTTCTTGAGGCAAGGTCTTCCCCTGAACCTAGAACCCATGTTTTCTCAGTCAGGCTGGAAGCCAATAAGCCACATCCATTCTCCTGTCTCCACCCCACTTGAAGCTGAGGTTGCACACATATGTAGACACCGGTCTTACAATCTCCCTTCTTATGTCTACTTAATCACCAAGGGGCATAAGCCTAAACAGACTTCCTTGCAAACAGCTTGAATGGAACTACCTGATAAGGTCTTAATAACTAATGGCTAAAATATGTACTTGCCAATTTTCTGTAGATTTTTTTCTTTATTCTGGCTATTCTCGCATTAAGATAAACCTTGGTATGCCTGAAAGAACAGCAGACCAAGGAGATGAATGGAATATGTCTTCCTAGTTAGCATGGCTTCTGCACAAGCCAGATCACCCTTTCTTTCTAAAGCTGGCAATTATCTAGCATTTCAGGAATACTAGCATACCAAGGGAGCCATGCTCCTGCCAAAAGATGAATGCAGTCTGCATTTAAAGAAGTGAACCTAAGTTTAAGTTTAAAAAGTACAAAGATTTAAAACAAAATATTTCCAATTAGAATCAACAATTTCAATCTTGTTCTTAAATCAAACTACCTCTCTAAGATAAATTACACTAAGAATGTTGGACAAAAACTCAAATAATTCTATTATTTTATATTTACTTAAAATTAAATTATGTATAATGTACACACACACACACTCACACACACATGTGCACATGTGCCTCTTTGACTACCAGTGCTCCCCACAAGAGCCATATAGCTTATCTAACAAAAACTCCAGTACCATGTACGAGAAAACTGAGTTATTCGGCAGGTTAGGCCAAGTGGCTCCCAAGACAATGTAGGGCTATTGTTGCTGCCCTTGGTTATTTCTCAGAGGTAGAAGGCAGGCAGTAAGTGCCTATTGCTGAAAGCCATACACTTCCAACACAGGACTCAGAAGATTCATGCTGGATCTAACCCTGAAAGACTCCTCCCTGTGCTCTAGCTTTCATAAAATCAGAACATAACTATGTAAGCTGCCAAGTCGGGGAAACAATCAATAACCCTACTCAGCTGTGGTGACAATAGACTGGAACAATGACCAGCATGTCAAGATGTCCTTAAAGGTGCAGTAGTGGTGATCACACATCGCATCAACCAACAGTTGTCTGAGTGGACTTAAGGCCACCCAACAGGAAGGAGAACATTCCTGGTCTAAGAAATCTAGTTAACTACCTGGGGCTAGAGCTCAAATAAGACTAAAAAAAAGTTTTGTGAGTTTAAAAATGAATAAATATTTTTACTTGTCTATTTTGGAATGTATACCCTAATCTTCACTCAGGATTGCCATTTTTTAAAAAATAATTACTTGGCAAAAGCACCCAGAAGACAAATTATAAAGACAAAAATAATAGCTTTTAATAAGTATATTATTTTTGGAGCCATATACAAGCAGTGTAGTAATCATAAAAAGAAGTAACCCAGAGTTTCTCAGGCTAAAATTGTTCTTAAAGACCAATGGCATCTAGAGTGAGCATCCCAGGACTTCAGATTGTAGAATTCAGGATTAAGGTTGCTTAAGACATCCAGGTCTCATGCTCCTGGCTCAGGGCCTCTTAAAGAGATTCCAGAGCTTTCTGAAATTTGGCTTCTGAAACTGGAGGTAGAGGACATGGGAACATAGAGCCACCTCACTGTTCCAATGTCTGTACCTTGTTTGCATTCTAACAACTTGACAGCAAGATGTTGGGGTTTTGGATGCTTCTGATTTAATTGGCAGTATTCTCTTAGTTAATGGAACACATCAGAAGAGCTTGTTCATAGATTTTGCAACATTTGTTCTGTTTGGAACTGTTGACTTTCTTTGGCAATTGTCTACATCTATCTCTACCTATAATAGTAGTTTTCCAGTTGAAAAATCAATTAAAACTTTTAAATGGTGTGTGTGTGTGTGTGTGTGTGTGTGTGTGTGTGTGTGTGTGTGTGTGTATTAGGGAACAACTCCCACAAGCCAGTTCTCTCCTTCCACCATGTCGGTTCTTTGGATCATGTGGGTTCCGGGGATCAAACTCAAGTCCCAGGCCTGGGAGCAAGCACGTTTACCCACTGAACCATCACCTCGCCAGCCCTAAAACTTATTTTTATGGTGCTTGGGTTTGAACCCAGTGCTTCCCACTCCAGTGCTCTACCACGAGCTATCCTGCCAACTGTAACACTAATTTTAAGTTTATCTTTCCATAATACCTTAGAAATTAACTTAGTCAAATTAAGTTCTAGGATATGTGTGTCTTGTGAGAGACAGTGGTTTATATGAATAAATGACCCTCTTGCCTTTGGGGACCACCGCTTACTAGCAGTGTTTGGGGAAAGTGGAAAAATTAATTTTTTAAGCTTGACACTTTGTCATTACAGCCTAAAGTGGGATTTCAGAGGAGACCTTTGTGAACTCTAGTTGTCACTTCCTTATTGCCATGGGATATTCGTCTATCAAGCATACATTCAGTAAATGCCAAGTTTTCAGTCTGCTTCATTGTTCTCATGAATGTGAAGTTAATGAGACCAAAATGCTACTGTGTATTCATTTCATTTTAAAGTCATGAGGATGGAAATCATTTTCATCTCAAGTTATTTCTAAATTGGCAATGTGAGACAACTCTCACATCCTTCAATATCCCTGATTTTGTTACCTATCAACAGAAGCTTTTAAACTCTTATGATCTTACAAATTTATTTTAAAATTTAAAAAAAAACCCTTGTCACATACATTTAACATATAAAATGATTAGAAGTTTACTGTTAAAAACCCATCAGCTCCGGTTCCTGTACAGACTGCCAAGGACTATGTATAGCCTGCATCTTCAGAGGAGATAAATCCTCATTCCCAGGTAAAGTTGGAACTTGCCAGTTTGCATTAATGGGAGAGGTTCTGACCTTAGTTGTTGTTGGTCACAAAAAGCAGAGCAAAATAAAAAACAAAACACAAACAAAGAAACAAAAACAAGACTTGCATTTCTGTACAATGCACAGCTAGAGTGGTTGCCAGGCACTGTACAATGGAGTTGGGAAATGTGCATTCTCCAATTTGCATAAGTTAATAAACTCATTGGAGTATGAATGGATGATAAAATCCTAATCGTGTGGCAGATTATAAGCGTGGTTAGCTCTGCAGTAGTTACTAGTAAATGTAACATGATGTTCGAGTTATCATGAATGAGGCAGTCATTTTTTTTGTTTTGAATTCAAACTGAAGTACAGAGAGATGAAGTAACTCAGACTGAGTCACGCACCCAATGACCTGTGGTGTCCATTTCCAAGGAGGAGAAAGAAATGAGTGGTAAAAGAACAGAGATGGGTGAAAAACAGAAGAATTTCTAAAAGTAAAGATGCAAACTTTAAAACATAACAGTTAGTAGAATAGACAAGGTGTGTACAACTTGAAGCTCACAAGATATAGTCAGGTAAGCACACCCTTCCATGGGCTCCTGAGGAGGCCTGAGTGTCTGAGGAAAAGGTGCCCAGGAGCCCGGTTCTG
This sequence comes from Mastomys coucha, assembly GCF_008632895.1. NCBI lineage: Eukaryota > Metazoa > Chordata > Mammalia > Rodentia > Muridae > Mastomys > Mastomys coucha. The sequence goes on from NW_022196915.1 coordinate 46,491,749, forward strand.
TGAGTTTTTCCCCTGCTCCTTGACTCTCTAGACATTAGGCTCTTGCCTGGACCTTCTGGTTCCTATTGGAGTAGCCTACGAGACAATCTTGTATCACAGTGTCTAACAATGGTTTTCATCCATCCACATGCAGACATTCATTGACCAGATTCTCTGGGAAATAACTGAGATCCTCCAACATAACACACTCTTGTGGGTTGGCATCATGCTGAGTCATGGTAATGATAGTCTGGTGCTGCTATGATGTACGGTCAGGAAGGCTAGCCTCTTTCCAATCTTTCAAACATGTCTCCATAGAAACCTAAATTTGGTCCTCCAGTCCTTCCCTTAGCCCATGCATTGGGGTCTCCAGGCTCAGACCAATGGTTGGCTGTGAGATCTGCATCTGTATTGGTCAGGTGCTGGTACAACCTCAGGGATCAGCCATACCAGGCTCCTGTCAGCAAGCACTTCTTGGCATCAGCAATAGTGTCGGGGGTTGGTGTCTGCAGAGGGGATGATGAATCCCTAGGTGGAGCAGTCTCTGAATGACCTTTCCTTCCGCATCTGTTCCATTTTTTTGTCCCTGTCTTTCCTTTGGACAGAATTATTTCTGGGTTAAAATTTTTGAGATGCGTGGGTGGCCCTATCCTTCAATTGGGGACCATGCCTATCTACTGAAGGTGTGAGGTGGGAGTGGGTGAATGAGTGGAGGAGCACCCTCTTAGAGGCAAGAGGGAGAGGGGTGAGGAGGGATGGGATAAGGGGTTGGTGGAGGGGTAACCTCAAGGGGGGATATCATTTGAAATATAAACAAACAAAGTGATAAATAAATAATCAAATAAATTTTAAAAAAAGAAATCTAGATTTAGATGTGTCTAGGCATATGAGTTTGCTCTCTCCACTGTCTCCCCAAAGGGGAGCGCCACTTGGGAGGTGCTTCTGTTTGGTGATGTTTATTTAGGGTGAAGTGTTACCTTATTGTGTTAAAGTCACATTCTGCTCTAAGATCCAAGGCCTATAGTACCTTCTTTCTCTGCATGGTGATCAAACCTAGTAGTGAGGAGAGTGAGTGCCTTCCTGGTGTGCTGTTTACACCAAGCCCAGAAGTCACCCCGGGGGGGGGGGGGTCTTCATTCTCAGTCCTGATGGCTGGTTTACAGATTTCTGGATTAAAGAGCCAGACCTCAATTTACAAGAGTGGATAGACTTCTTTACCTGGCTCTTCTCCAAGAGCCGATCTCATTTCATCCAAAACCACTACAAGTCAAAGGGCAGCAAACTCGGGTCAGTGCTCACAGATAACTGACTGTCCCAGGTCTTCTGAGGGCAAGCGGCCTATGACAATTTTCTGAGCATGGTCCAACTTCATTTTCCAAATGAAGCCAAACAACTTCATCTGCTTCTCCTCAGAAGCCTCTAGCTTTCTTGTTACATGCAGGCCTTGCCACATATTTACCACCCTCCTCCTGCCATGCTGGGCAGAAGGCACTTAAGGGTTCTCCGTAATATCTTTGTGTACCTTCGCTTCTCAAATGGCATTTTGCTTAAATTTCAAACTATAAAACAAAGCAGAAATCCAGGGTTTAAAAATTACAGCTTGCTTCAGCAGCTGTGGTTCAAATAAAAAGCTTCCAGTAAATCTTTTTGCTTTAGTGACAGAGCATGAGTTTCTAACAGTCTGGGCTGCGCGGAGTTGTGGGAGGTCCCTAGGGATGTAGAGTTAGTCCAGCATACAGGGGAACGATTAGTCCAAATATCCCCCTTTTGTAAGTGAAAATCAAATATAGGCCTTCCTTCTGGAGCTAATCTGAGAACTTCCAGGAGGGAAGAAAGCACTTGTGAAACATTAAATGGGACCCAGGGACCCATCCTCAGAGCCTCAGAGCTACCCAACAGAGCAGTTAAGATGGTCGGCAACTCTGCACAAAACTGTTACGTGTTACCTCCCTGTTTTTAATTTTGACATGTTTTTTTTATGACATGTTTATTTGTCTATTAAATTGGGGGATTTTAAATTATTTTTTCTTTTTGTTTTAAAATACTTTTCTGGTTTTAACAAGAGAAATAACGATGCTCCCTTGACAGAACTTAACCAGTCTGGGTGACACCACTGGATTTCCTAGGGATGAGGGCTAGAGAGTGGGAAAGATGCATAGACAACAGACTCTGCCTCTGGGCATTGGTCCAGTGCTTTGTTGCTGGAGTTCAGCATGGACATCTAAATGTGCTGCAGTAGAATCCGGGGTCCTCCTTGCCTTAGCGCTATCAAGTCTTTCTGTTAAGAAGCTCAGATACCCAAGTTTGCAGCTTACATAATTACCATGTTAATGATGCATGTCACTCAGGATGTAAGAAAATGAGGAATGCGACCCTGATACCATTTCCACTTGCAGGTTGACCACATTTTCCTAATCACTATAAGAGTCAGTAAGCATCACCTCAGGGCAGCGGTCAGCTTGCTGTACCCTCTGGGAACGGGACTCATTGGTCGCATCATGGGAAACTCTGTTTAAGGCCAAAATTGGAGAGGGAACGACCCACAGACATCTATGGAAAAACAGTACTCAAGAGGCAAATGTCATCCCTTCATGTGAAATAGCTACTGGCACATCGTAGGACTACAGGCTTGAAGGTTTAGTGTCTAGTAAAAGCAATGGGTCTGTAGAGAACTGTCACCCCACTCTTCTCCAAAATCACACACGTGAGTGACAGACAGGAGCTCAGATCTATACTCAAGAGTTTACTGTCTCAGAGATTCAATGAAAACACTTCCGGTTCTCTCATGAGTCTAACTAACATTAGGTGTTCGGGAGTCTAAACTGCAAAGAGTTAACAATTAGCTCGGATTTTTAAAAAACTATTAGTGGGTTTTACCTATTTTTAAAATAAAAATCACCCTCGTGGGAAGGTACTGTCTGCAGCCGAGGCTGTCTGAGGGGACAGCTGAATCCAACGAGAAGGACATGAAGAAAGGCTCACCACTGCGGTGCGGACAGGAGGCTGAGGAACCTGCTCTGAGGACAGCCGGTTCTGGGCCCGAAGCTGTCTAGCCTGTTCTCTTCTAAAGTGAGCTAGGGCAGAGTACGTCAGTGAATACGTGAGTTAACATAACTCTTGGATTTTTTTTTTTTTTT
>NW_022196915.1:46494874-46532204 GCF_008632895.1 Mastomys coucha
TTTTGTCTTGTTTGCCAGTGCTGGGGATTTGTGTGCACTAGGTGAGCATGCACTACCACTGGTTACATCTCAAGCTCACAAGTTTTACAAATCTATGTATTCATTTCGTTATAAAAATGCCAGGTCTCATGGAGCAATAATGCCAGAGACCCAGGTGGTTTAAAATTAACCGAAAGCCTCTTCCATTCCAGGTCTCTGGGACTTTCTAGAGGTCCCCACCCCGGCAGCTGCATGCCTCCATTCATTCTCCTGGCCCTCTGGACTTCTCTCCTGTCTCCTGATCCTGCCCCCTCTCCACTTCCCCTCCCCTCTCACACCCCTCCCTCAGCTTCCCTTGATTATTTTGTTTCCCCATTTTAAGAGGGATTGAAGCATCTTTCCTTATTGTTTAACTTCTTTGTGTCTGTGGGGTGTGTCATGAGTATCCTGTACACTTCTCTCTCTCTCTCTCTCTCTCTCTCTGTCTCTCTCTGTGTGTGTGTGTGTGTGTGTGTGTATGTGTGTGTGTGTGTGTGTGTGTGTGTGTGTGTGTGTGTGTGTACATACGTAGAAACCCATATGAGCAAATCATAAAATTCTTGGTGGCTCTTTGAAACCAAAGAGAGATCCATAAACTACCAACACATTCAAAGAACACAAATTTTTACAAGAACCAGCACCAGGAATTTTAGGAAACTGAAAACTGATTACCGATATTAATTGCAGTTTCTTGTTTGTCTCCTGTCAACACCCAGATTTTGATTTCTGCCTTCAACAGAGTGGCTATGGTTTCTGGAACCCCGGCTTGAAGACGATCTTCGATGGCTGTAGCTCCAAGTAACAGTAAATTCTAGGTCAGAAAATAACATCAGTTAAGGGACAGTTCATCCACAAGAACAGAAACTTTGGCATCCCTGGCTGGGTTTTTACCCATTATTGATACCTGGGTCTGAAACAACCACAGACCATTGATCATATTGAGCTGCTTAAGACAATCCCATCAATCATTCTGTGGTACCTGGGTGGCATGTTTAGTTTTTGTCAGTTTGACTCAGGCTAGAGTCACCTGGAAGAAGAGCCTCGGTTGAGAAAATGCCTCCATCAGATTGACCTGTAGGCAGGTCTCTGGTGCCTTTTCTTGATGGACGATTATAATGGGAGAGCCCAGGTCACTGTAGGCAGTGCCACTCTTGAGCAGATGGCCTCAAGTTCTACAGAAAGTAGGCTGTGTAAGCCATAGGGAGCAAGCATACAAGCAGCATTCCTCTACAGTCTCTGCTTCAGTTCCTGCCTTGAGTTCCTGCTCTGACTTCCGTCCATTGTAGGGAGCAAATGAAATCTGGACTGAACGTGTACTCTTTGACCTGGGCACAGCCATGTCAAGGACCAATGCTTCAAACAGAAACTATATTGCAAAGTAAAGTGGAATTATAAAACTAGGAAAGGAATGAGGAAGGACAGCAGGTGATGGCTTTCAAACTATAGAAACTAGAAAACAGGTACTTCAGAGGTTGCCGACATGATCCAAAAAGATTGAAACCGAGCTTCCAGACTTTGGGGCATTGACATAAGTATAAAGTTACCTAACATACTAGAATATTCAGAAAAGAAAAACACCAAGACAGAAACCAAAGCAAGCAGCAATGGGACAGCAAAAGTGAAGCATGGACATCACTTGAGTGTGGAAAACTGTCCACAGGTACAGTGTGTCTACCCAGAATGCACAGTGCTCCATACCTGGAACTCAGTGGATAAGCCAACATGAGGTCTACTTTCAGGCAAGGCTAGAGAATCACTAATGCTTATATACTGATGTGAATGAGTAAATGAGCGTGTGTGTGTGTGTGTGTGTGTGTGTGTGTGTGCGTGTGCGTGTGCGTGTGCGTGTGTGTGTCTGTGAATGTGTCTGTGTGTGTGTGTCCACGTAGGATAGAGGATACCCTCAGGTATTGTTCCTTAGCTGCCATTCTCTCACCATCCTTTGTTTTGAGACAGGGTCTCTCAATAGCTTGGAACTTGACACATACTAAGTGACTAACTCTCAAGTCCCAGAGACTCTCCTCTCTTGTCTCAGCTCTCTCCAGTACTGGGGTCACCATTAGGTGCCAATCATATTCTTTTTAAAAAAAAAAAAATTCAGGTTTAGGTGACTGAACGGACTTGGGTCCTTGTGCTCACCATCTCTTCATCCCACCAATGCTAGTTTAGACCAGATATCTAAGGTTTCATTAATATCTGACCGACAGTGGCTAGACCTTTCAGACAGCCTAACCTGAGAACATCCCAAAGCAAAGGAATGATGAAAAACTGAGAGTCCATATACTGGCTGGCTTTGTGTGTCAACTTGACACAAGCTGGAGTTATCACAGGGAAAGGAACCTCCCTTGAGGAAATGCCTCCATGAGATCCAGCTATAAGGCATAATCTCAGTTGGTGATAAAGGGTGGGATGGCCCATTATGGGTGGTGCCATCCCTGGGTTGGTAGTCCTGGGTTCTATAAGAAAGCAAGATGAGCAAGCCAGGGGAAGCAAGCCAGTAAGCATCATTCCTCTATGGCTTCTGTGTTCACTCCTGCCTCCAAGTTCCCACCCTGTGTGAGTTCCAGTCCTGACTTCCTTTGGTGATGAACAGCAATGTGAAGTGTAAGCTGAATAAACCCCTTCCTTCTGAACTTGCTTTTTGGTCATGATGTTTTGTGCAAGAATAGAAATCCTGACTGAGATAGTCCACAAAGACATCTAGAGAGAACAACAGTATCCCAGGACAACAAAAGGATTCCTATCCAAAGACTTTGCTCAACAAATGTGACATCCTTCCCTGGGCTGACTCTTAGCCTTGTGTAGTTACCTTCTCGATGATCTCGTAACATTCTTCCAGCCTCTGGGCTCTGTCTTTCAGAATGATGCTGGCCTCTTGATAGACTTTCAGCCACTCCTCATACTCGTTCTCAGAAAGATCTGCATAGGCTACACACAAAGTCCGCAGGCCTGCAAGACAGCCACCAGTAAGTGGTGGGGCACAGAACACACCACCTCCTAAGGGACATCACAAGGCACTTTTTATGTCAGTGTGTTCAAAAATTAAAGAGGCCACCTGCTTCTTAGGTCCCTCTAACTTAACATTCACAAAGCCACAAAGGGAAATAAATTTTAGAGTTGCCTACTTCAACTGCTAATATTGATTGTTAGCTTGATAAGCTGTAGAGTCATCTAGTAAAACAATGTGTGGGCATGTCTGGGAGGGTGTTCCTAGGTTCAGGTGTGAATGTCCATTCAGACTATAAGTGACCCCTCTCCATGGGCTATGTCCTGTGTCCCACCCTGTATAAGAAGCAGGGAGATGTATGAGTCAGCCTTCATCTCACTCTGCTTCCCAAGATGCACTGTAAAAAGCTGTCCCCAGCTCCTGTCACCATGCCTTCCCACCATGATGGACTGTACCCTCAATCGCTGAGCCAAAATAAACCCCTTCTTTCTCAGGAAGTCTTTGCCAAGTATCTTTCTGTAGCATTGAGAAGAGTAGCTCACACCCTCCCCCATGCCTTCATATAACTAACATAAACTGTCCTGCCCATAAATGTAGGAGTGCATGGGAATCCCATGAGTAAATTTCCCATTGCAGGGAGGTGCAGAATCTGTGTGGCTCACATGTGTGTGCCACGGGCAGCCTGGAAGCAAAGGAGCCAGGAAGCACATTTCAAGACATCAATAAAAAGCCTATTGTGCTGTGTTGTGGAAGAACTTTGCTCTCAGGCAGCCATGCCCTCACGTGTGTGCATGTATGTCTAGACACAGAAGCATACCACTGTGAGAGAGCAGCACTCGGCACTTAAGTACCCGTCATCACATTCACTAGCAGGAAAATATGATGTCACCATTATCCAAAGGCTTCCAGAGAGTTCCTTTCCTGCTCACTGTGAGCAGGGAAAATTAGTATCTGCTTAAGTCCTGGACTAATGATAGCACGAGGTCAGCGAAATCACCCCCAGAGTATACAGAAGAAGGGGCAACTGTGATTCTAATTACTGTGGGTCAGTTGCCTTCTGTTTTAGGGCCACTTATGACATAGCAGAGTCAAACACAGGTAATCAAGTTTGGACTCTGCCATTTACCTCCTCACTGTCACGGGATGAGGGAGGGGACAAAGGAAAGCAGCTGTACAACCAGTCCTGGGAAGTAAGTCAGTACTTTGAGTAGTCTGTCGGAAGGCACGCCTGCCCACCGGAAGGCACACCCACCCACCGGAAGGCACGCCCACCCACCCCAGCAGCGGCCACGGGCATATGACACCTCCCCTGCAGGGTCAAAGCAGCACCTCAGAATTGCACCTACCTTCTGTGGCAAAATATTCCAGGTGGCATAACGTCTCCTCCATGTACTTTGAGTCCTTTGAAAGTCTTTCAAAGATTACATTATCCTGTGGAAGGGAGCAACATCCACTGAGACTAGCAAAGCCCAGAGGACATCTGCCAGTGGGCACGCTAAACAAGGCTCTCTTTCGTGTCTATGTAATGAACATGAAAATACTTGACTTGGGCAGAGTGGAGCTGTCAGTTGGGCCAAACATGAGCTTTGTAAAATGTGCATAGCAATACCAAAAGCTGCTGGTGTGTCTAAAAAAAAAAAAAAAAAAAAAAAAAAAAAAAAGCAAAAAGGAACAATGGGGTGAAGATTCTGACAGCAGAGACGTGATCAAGGCTGTTAGAGTGCCCACATTTGCACACGTCTACAAAACTCAGGCCCTGGGCTTTGCCCAGGCAGAGCACCCATTATCCGCATGGAACTGCTTCAGATTTGGGGTATTTTCAGATTTTGGAGTAGGTGTGTATATCTATGATGTGATAGCTCATAGATGGGGGCTCAATCTAAATATTTTATGTTTCATGTCTACCTATTTGCACTAGCTGAAAGTAACTTTCTATCTTTCCCTGGCTACATTTAGATCCCGACTCCCACTATGAGGTCAGCTGCCAACTTTATGCTGTATCATGGCATGCTTGGAAAGTTTTGGGTTTTTTTTTTTAATTTTTTTATTTGTGTGGCGTGTGTGTGTGTGCAATGTGACATGTTGCAGCAAGAAAGTGTGGGGTCGGAGGACAACCGGCAGGAGTCAGTTCTCTCCTTCCATCATATGACCTGAGGGTTGACTCACTGTGGTCAGACTTGGCAGCAAGAACCCTGGCTGCTAAGTCATCTTATTGGGATTCTGTTTGTTGATAGGATTTAGTTGTTCTTTGTTTGTCTGTTGTTTGTTTGAGGCAGGATCTCACTGGTGCCCACAGAAATCTGCCTGCCTCTGCTCCCAAGTGCTTGATTTACAGGTGTGAGCCACTATACCCAGCTAATTTGTTTTTTGGTTTGTTTTTTGTTTTTTGTTTTGTTTTGTTTTGTTTGTTTGTTTGTTTTTATTTTTCAAGACAGGGTTTCTCTGTGTAGTCCTGGCTGTCCTGGAACTCACTCTGTAGACAAGACTGGCCTCGAACTCAGAAATCTGCCTGCCTCTTCCTCCCAAGTGCTGGGATTAAAGGTGTTTGCCACCATCACCTAGCTACTTGTTTTTTTGTTTTTAATTAGTGTGCTCATGCTGTAACATCTTTATGCAGACGTAAAAAGAGTAAACCGCGTACCCTAAGCTATTCCAATACAATCTGCCAATAATGGAAGTTCCCACGCCCTAAGAGACCATAGGCCTCTTTAGAGCTTTTGCTTTCAACTCCTGTTTGATGAGAAACACCCAGTTGGGCACAGCCTGTCCCTCACACTGACAAGCCTGAATGGATGTGCGTATGCTCCTGATACTCCACTTTTTAAAAAAACTAAACTAGTGTGTTGGAGGGGGCAGGCGGAGACAGAACTAAGCATGAAGAACTAAGCATGGAGAATTAAGCATGGAGAACTAAGCATGGAGAACTAAGCATGGAGAACTAAGCATGGAGAACTAAGCATGGAGAACTAAGCGTGGAGAACTAAGCATGGGCATCAGCAGCCTTTCCCTGCCTACTCTCTCCTGCTTCCTCAGCCTTTCTGGTCCAGCTGCTGCAGCTACAACACGCAGCACACAAACAGAGCCTACAAACCAGGTCACTCTGGGACACTATGACCTCGGTGGCTTTAACTAAAGCCGCCTTACCATAAAAGTAGAATTCTTTTTGTTGGACCAAATGGAATTCCTTTAAAAGCGAAGTACAGTGTTCATTGTCAAAAAAGCCCCCATCACAATGCATCCGTAGCCATGATGGTGGAGCTAAGTAACCTCTGCCACTCACCACTGGTCCAGGCTCATTACCTTACTCCTGGCGTAAGTTTGAGAATTAGTCCCTTCATCCCACAGAGCCACCACACAGTGGGATACAATTTTACAACCATATAATTCATAAGTAGTAATAGCTTTCCTTAGCAATAACACCTTTGGAGTTTTCTTATTATCAGTTATGGATACTAGAGAAAAAGCCAGGCTTAGGACACTGGCCATATAGATCTGCTTGTGAATATGACTTCTGTCTCCATGGCAAGAATAGCTGCTGGGGAACCAGCAACACCAGAGGACAGACTGATGATCACAGATCAATATGGTGTCATCACCTTTTTAGACACCAGACCATGGTGGCAAAACCAGATCTGGAATTCCTACTCCAAGGATTCTGTGTCCAAAGCTCACTACTGCTAAAAGCAGGTTTTTCCCTGCCCACTCTTATCTAATGCCACCTTGAACCTGTGCTCCTAGTGGCTTGTTAGGACTGTCTTTCAGCTCTGAGCAGACCATGAGGAATATGTGAGCAGCGGTTTGGAAAGCAATACATTGGCAGAGCAGCCTCCAAGGGGTTGGCCGAGCCCCTGCATCTCTGATACTTACAGCTCCCTTGCAGTAGAGTCGAAGTTGTCCTGACGGCAGTCGGACGATGACAGACATTCTTTTTCTGTCACTGTAATAGTATAGAAAAGAAAGAGAAAGACAAGAAACGGGAAGGGAAAGTCATCACCCTTTGCTTTATAGGACCCAGGTCCAATAACAAGCCAAAACAAAACATCTGGAGCCTAGGAATGTCAAGGTCCACTTCTCAATAGCTTTTTCATCAAGGTAAAGCTTCAATGGCAGACTTTACTCATCTATACCAAATGAACAGACACCTGTATACCTTGCCCTGCTGTGAGGACTCACTACACGGCTGTTTGCAAGTAGGCCAGACACGGAACATTTTGCCCATATGCTGTCACATGCCGAATCAGTCAACCCTTACAGTAACCATTCCGCTAACCAGAGCCATCCCTCGCAAACAGGAAGGTGGGAGACCCAACACTCCTCCAAAGCTCCTTGTACAGCTTCCTTTAATTGGTGAAGGAGATTACCAGTTCCTAGGCCTGTGTCAGCCAGCCCCTGGCACACCCTCTCCCCCGACTCTTCTTTACACACTTATTATCAGGGTCAAACCCACACTCTGAGAGGCTCAGTGACTTCTGCTGCCCAAGGTCCGTCTCCTTTTCCTAGCCCCCACAATGTGTGACCCATTTCCCACTGATGCTCTCATGGACCACCTCGCTCAAGCACACAAGACCCATATCCTGCTCCCTACCATATTTTGCTCTGTGCCTTGCCCACACTTCCTCCTACTGGGATGCATCCCCCACCTGCAGCCATCCTCTCTCAGCTTCTAGAGGTTGGGTGTCCTTAGCAATGTCACCTAAGCTGTTTCTGTTTCTCAATGTACAAAGCAGGTGGGCACAGACTACTCCACGGAAATCTTACAGAAGGAAATGGTGTCGGCAAAATGATGCATCCATTAAAAAGAATCAGAACCTGTAACCGCAACTGGCGCCTCTTCTCACTCCTACTCGCCCATTCCTTTAAACGCTAGTCTCTTGTGTCTCCATCCACAGTCCCTGTGATCAGCTCATCCCTTTCCTCTCCCTTCTTGTGTGGCTGTTAACAGCTGGCCACAGTTAATGCAGCACGGGTTTACAATTTCCAACAGGAGATGCGTTAGGGGCTGATCAGTGGCTCGGTGGGCAAAGTGCTCACAGTGTTAAGCATGAGGACCAGGGGATGGATCACCAGCATCCTCATAAAAGCAGGGGGTGGTGGCATGTATCTGTAACCCCAAGGCCTGGAAAACGGTGACAGGCACGTCTAAAGAGTGATTTCTAGACTCTGTGAGAGACTGTGATGGTATCTGTCTCAAACCACTAACCTGGAGGTGACAGATTGTGCTTCTGGCCTGCCTCCACATACACATGCATGGGAGAGCACACACACACACACACACACACACACACACATGCCACATGCATACACATATGAAAGAGAATGAAGAAATGACAAAAAGTCTGAGGAGCTGGAAGCCTGGCTACACGTGCCACACAGGCACATGGTCACCAAGCCGACATGGACTGCCAGCATCATCAGCCACCCTATGGCTTATCTGACCCCAAGGGCTTCTCACCCACAGAACCAAGCTCACAAGCTCTCAGGTAAGCATCAGGCAGGAAAACATTTCGTCTACGGCGATATAAAAACACTGCCCCTTTCAGGTCATTTGTGAACGATTTAGCAGAGATGTCTAGAAAACAAAGCATTTCCTTTTTTCTGAGATTGTCGTGGAACCCACTATGTAGCTCGTGCTGGTCTTGAGCTTGAGGTGATTCTCCTACATCAGTTTTTCCAGACACTGACGTTACATGCCTGAGCCACCACACCCAGCTCCATCTATTCTCAGTATCAGGCAAAGGTGGTCTCAAGACATAGACAACAGGATTTTGCTCTGGTGCCAGAAGGCAGCTCTGCTCAGGCCATTCCCAATGGGTCAGTGCCCTAGCACTGACCGTCCAGTGTGCAAGGAGAGAGAGACATGTTCAGACTCACTCCTCAGAATAAACTAAAAAAGGCCCTGGGAGAGCCAGAGAATCTGACAAATATTCCTAGGTCTTAAAGAAACTTCTGGGTGTGATGGCTTTAGGACAAGCCTGAGAGTGAGGCCTCGTGGAGCCCAAGCCTTCCAAGAGGATGAACTGGCCACATCTGCTCTGTGGTCACATGTTAGTTTTTTGCTCAGACAGAGAGGAAGGCCTGACCTCTCGGAGCCTGGGTTCAGTGAAGCCAGTGCCCTTGCCACATTCTCTGAGCCTTGCACACATCTGTGGCTGCCGATGTAAGTAAGAACACCCGCACCAGAAGGCTAAAGGTGAAGGAGCTTGGAGAGGTTTAACCTTGCTGTGAGAAGAAAATAGAGTGGCGGACTGAACTTTCCTTAATGGAACCATAAATCCTAAGATGAAGGCTGTGGGGGAGACGTACTTATCATGACTAATGCCTAAATAGAAATCATCCCACACAATCAGGAAAATCTGCAGGCGAAGCAGTTAAGTATATATGAAATGTTTCATGTCAAGTATATGGAAGAGAAACATACCTAGAAAATTCTAGAACATTGAGGATCCCAAATGTCTGTTCTTGTCCCATCTATAAAACAGAAAAAAAAAAGAAGGGGGCTCTTACCTGAAGTGCAAAAATATTAAAATCTCAAATCAATCACCCCTCCTCATTACATACACAGAGAGAGAGAGAGACATAAACACATACAGACACACACAGATACATAGACACACACACACACACACACACACACACACACACACACACACACTCAATTAGTTCCTCACAGAGGTATTTACAGTCTGCACTGTGCTCTCACAGTCTGGTGGGGTCAGAGCGCCCTCTTCTGGTAGAATGCTTTCATTTTCCTTCTGGGACAGGCGCCAAAATGCTGCTGTGTAGCCACTTCCAAATGTTGGAAATAAAAGGTCCAAGCTGCTTAGAACCATCTGAAACCTTGGAGCCAGCTCTGCATATGAATGTAGGGATCCATGCATGTGTGTGTGTGTGTGTACCAGTCACCCAACATCTCCAGCAGGGTCTGAGCTGCACTTCCACATATTGTGAAACCATCACACTTGAGTTAGCATCATAGCCAAAAATGGAAGCCCTGTAGCCTGAAGTCCTACTATGCAACCATGAGACTAATGGGGCTGCAGAGGTGCAGGGCCTACCTTAGAAACAGGTAGAAAATACTTCTCGGCTTTAGGAAAACAGAGGAGACTGGCAATATTCCTTGGTACAGGTAATTTCATGAAAGTGAGTGAAAGACTGTGAGGAAGCTTTTTAAAAAGGAAAAACTCCCACAGACCCAAACACCATGTTTATGCCACTGCCTCCTGTGAGACCACAGCATACTTCTCCACAAAGTACTTCTAACCTATTTTTTTCACTTACAAACAAATACAAAATTTTGCCATCGTATTTGCAGTCAACACACTATTTCATATACACCATCTTCCACAGCGCTGGCCCCTTACCGCTTCGATGATGACTGAGTACGGCGTCCTCCCAGTAAACACAAAGCCAAGCTTCTTAGCCCCCTTGACCAAAGCAGCTTCATCTGCCAACAGTAAAAGCCAGCAACACACAGGTTCACCCTTTGTCGTGGCAGAAGTCTGCTCAATATCATGTTCACACTAAAAGCCATCGTGACTCATCAGGCCTGGTGTTAGCCGCATGATAACAAAGACTTGAGATGGACAGATGGACACTCACTCTTCCTGACACCAGGTTTGAGATGAGTGCTCCTACTGGGCAGATGGCATACCAAAAGCTAAGTCATCAGGACTCCGGTAGTTTACACTCCAGCCATGCTCTGCTGGATCAAATCATGGCAAACTCCCAGATCAGTCAGCAAGGCTAGGCTTCAGTTGCAGTACTGATTCAGACCCTAGGAAAGGGGTGAAGGGCCAGTGCTCTGATGCCCCATGGGGCGCAGTGGGTGAGGCAGCCAAGGTGCCGGCCTGGTTCTCTCTTGAGAGTATTGCCTAGGTCAAGATTTTGTACCAGGATGTGCAAGACAGCCTGGGATCTTCCTTGCCACCAGAGTACCATGAGAGTCAGCTAGTACCCTGGTACTAGCTCTCCTGGGTTTTAACACCCATAATCGTGAACTGGAGAGAGGTCAAAGGCAAACAGCAGGCCTTATGGGGCAAGGCCCACCATAGCGTCTTCCAAGAATAACTGAAAACACCCAGGTCCCCAGGGGAAAAGCCAACCAGGCACTTCCAGCAACAGCCCTCACCTGGGGACGAAGCCTGGTAGATGATTTCATCGCCATCCTTCTCGGGGACGACGGTGTGACACACAGCCAGCAGGGTAAGGAACTCTTGTATGCAAGGGGCTGTGGGCTAAAAGCAGCAAGACCCAGTTAGCCAGTCACCAGACTTGCCAGGCATAGAGGATGCAAGCCATCACCTGCTCTAAGATCCAGTGAGGCCAGGCAAAGTAGCACACAGCTTTGATCCCAGCATTTGGGAGGCAGAGACAGGAGGATTTCTATGATTCCAAGGCCAGCTTGGTCTATAAGATGGGCTCCAGGCTAGCCAGGGAAACAGTGTGACCTTGTCTCAAAACAAGAAAAAGAAACCCAACCTGAATTTGCCATTTGCTTTGGCACAGAGCTCAGATGCTTAGCTACCTGACTCTTGGCCCGAGGTTCTCAACCTGGCTCATGCCACGACCCTTTAGTTCCTCAGGTTGTAGTGATTCCCAACCGTAAGATTATTTTCATGGTGAGTTTATGACTGTAATTGATATTGTTATGAATGGTAATGTGAATGTGTGTGTTTTCCAATGGTCTTAGGAAACCCCTTGTGAAAGAATTGTTTAACCCCTAGAGAGGTCACATCCCACAGACTGAGAACACTGCTCCATGCTCAGACACTTGCTCTCCAAGGAGCCCATCTCCTGCCACTCCGGTCTTCAAATGAGTCGTATCTTTCTCGGTATCCCTTCACGCCCACAGCCACCTGCCTGCTTTCAGTGAGCTCTCCTGTGTAACGATTTGAGTCACTTCCCCGAGCCCATTACCCTGTACTTCAGAGCATAGTCACCAGTGCCATCAGAAGGTGCTGTCCTGCCCACCACTGTCTAGTATTCTGAATGTCTGATCTTTCCAGGATCCACACTTAAAATCCTGCTCAATCAGACTTTCCCTATCATCCTTAAGAAAAAGAACCCTATGGTTTTTGGCTGAAATCTTAGAATACAGTATACTTTCCCATTTACCAAGGACTTCTAAGTCTTATAAAACCAGAACTGGCTTACATACTGTTCATTTATTTGCCCAGACATTCTCAGGTAACGAGTGTGCATCAGGCAGTGTGTTCATCAAGGTTTGCGAGGCTGAACACGTGTACTGTGGGCCAGCTAAGCCAACCAGGGGCCCTGAACTTTGGGCCCCTGCAGGACCTGAGGCCAGTTAACCCATCAGGCTGGAAACAAACAACTAGTTAAGTTGTAACCTAGTAGTTGGTGGACTAAGCCAATAAAGTTGTTTCCTATACTCCACCTCCATTTTCATTTTCTGCCTTATCTTACTTGGAGTAAGCCCAGTGCTTCCCCATACACTAACCAAGAATTGTACCACAGTAGCTGCACAGGGACCTGGGCTCCAGCACCCTCAAACAGGATCCAGGAAGAGCCCTCCACTCCCTTTGATACAGAATTCAGACCCTCAGCTGAACCCCGGGTCCCCATGACCTTAGCTGGACCCCAGGTCCCCATGACCTTAGCTGGACCCCAGGTCCCCATGACCTTAGCTGGACTCCAGGTCCTCGTGACCTGCCACCTCTGGTCTGGTATCATTCCCTTGCTGCCTTCTGCCTTGCTTTGCTTACATAGACTCTATTAAATTAATAGTCTAAGGAACTACCCTTTACATAGCCATGTGCAAAAGTTCTTGTCTGCCACTCCTTATTATAAATCTTATTTCTGAATGTTTGCTGTCGTTTACTTTCCAGATTCGGACATAAGCTTTATTTCGACATGTGAGATGTTGGTGTAACTAGTTTTAGTTTAGTCTCCACCTGGAACTAAGCTCTTGCTCCCTTAGTTTCAGTTCCGTTTCCAAGATTGTCTTAGCTTACTTTCTAATGCTGCAATAAACACCATGACCCAAGACAACTTGGCTACATTTCAGCCAACAGCCCCCAAGTCACATTCTATCACTAAGGGAAATTAAGGCAGGAAGCTGGAAGTGGGAGCTGAAGCTGAGGCCATGGAGGGGTGATGCCATCTTGTTTGCTCCCCATGGCTTGCTCACTTGCTTTTTTAAAAAATTAGTTTTTTTTTTTTTAAGATTAAAATATAATTGTATCATTTCTCCCTGACCCTTCCTGTGTTACCCCTCCCCCCTGCTCTCTTTAAAATTCATGGCCTTTTTCTTTAATTGTTGTTATACTATTTTTTCTTTAATGTGTAAATACACTTGGTATTAGAGAAAAACACCTGGCCAAAATGCAGAGAGCAAGTGACTGTGTGGTGCTCAGCTCCAGTGGTACAACACAGCTCCTGGTCTGAGGCTCGGGGATCATTGTTGGGAGTGGGGATCTAAGAGCCAGCAGAACCAGAAGACATAGAACGGCCTACAGATCTTAGTTCCTTCCCCCCTGCCTCCCACTAGACACAGTTCTCCTGTCCACAGAAACAACACTTTTTGAACTTTGTCTTTTGAACTTTGAGGTTCAAAGACAAAGGCAGGGTACAAACATCCACCCCCTTTCTGATCTGCAAGAAGATAGATGCCTTGTTGGGGGTGCCATGGCTGGTTCAGGCAGCATCCAGACCCCAGGCTTAAGCTGTCGTGATCTTGGTTCTTACTAATATCACTGTTTCAAGTGAGGCGGATGTCACCTGCCTGGATACTGCATATAGACAAGTGTCGGGTCAAATGGTTGCAGGGCGTCTAGCAGGCTCACACTACCTGGTAACTCCTCATATCTCCTCTCTCATCCTTCACTGCCGCACATCCACTGTGCCTGGTCCCTAAGAGGAGTTAAGCAAGTTTCTGCGAAGGGGCTTGGAACCCTAAGTGGGAGGACTAGAGGGGACCTCTCTGTGCCTGCCTAAAAGGTAAACCCCTTATTCCAAAGTTCATTTCAATTGAGAAGAAAGTTCATGTCTGGCACTATAAGCCTAGTGACAAGCCCTCAGAAGGAAAGCGCGTGGGTCCTAGGACAAAGCCTTCTATATTTGTTTTGTTGGCTGTTCATGTTATCAATGTGCCTTCTGAATATCGATATTCATAACAGAGACACAATCTGGCCTCTACCTTGGTTGTGGAATAGGAGCAGAGAATTGCAACTGGACACGATGCTGAGAAATATTGATCATGAGTGCTCCTCCCTACAGGGGTCATCACTAGGTATATGAGATTCTGTCTTCTGGATACGACAAGGATACTTCTCCCCTGGACTCACTGAAGCTGTGGCCCTTTACATAAGACTTGTAGAAGATCAAGCCAGCATGTGCCACATATAAACAGTGACCCACTAGTTGCTCTTTATCCTAGAGGTGAGGGGTATACTCACGTGCTGATCCTCAATGTTCTTTAACAATCTGGGATCATTGAAGTCACATGAGTCACTGCAAGAAGCCATCCGGCTGGAAGGAAGAAGAAAATCCATTCATTCAATTTTAAAAGTCCCTGCCCAGATAGCTCACACCTAGAGAGAATCCACCCTGAATTAAAAAACAAAACAAAACAAAACAAAACCATGGTCCTGCAACCACTGCTTAGGGATCTAGAATAATGAATATTACATCAAGAATTAAAATAGCTTAAGCCCCTAAACCTTTCTATAAGCAAATTGTAACAAGTTCTTATAAACAACAACAGATTTACAAAAGGGTAAGAATCACAGGTTGTGTCAATACTATGAGTGTCAACTGAGGTGGTCCTTAAATAACTACCAGGCAAAAAGTAACCCCGACAAAGAACTGCCCCATCCCTCATCACACACAGCCAGCGTGCATGCAGTGCAGAGAAGGCAGCAAACAATAGAAGAAAGGACACTGGACCTGATAGCTGTCAGACTGGAGCAAGGGTGAGCTTCACAAAGACTCCTTCACCTCTACCAGCAAGCTATGTCAGTCTTGCTTATGAATGGATTAGTGCAGCAGATAAAACAACAGCCAGCTAATAGCTTGTGGTGAGGGGCATACAAAATGCCAGCTGCTACCACCATGGAACACTAGGAAGCTGGAGAATGACCTATGTGAAGGATGCAAAATATCCGTGAAGCATCCCAGGGACCTGTGAGGTATGTCAGGTGGGTACTGTGAGAGACATGAGGGACCTGTGATGATGTCAGGTACTGCGGGAGACATGCGGTCTCTGTGATGGATGTCAGGTACTATGAGGATCACGAGGTACCTGTGACGAATGTCAGGTTCTGTGAGAGGCATGAGATGCCTGTGAGGTGAGGGGAGTGATGTACTTGAAAGAAACACAAGGTACCTGTGAGACACAGGGAAAGACAGTAGACAGGACAGACTTCAAACCCACATCATGAACAGTGAGCCTGCAAGAGCGCTCCCTCATCACATGTTCACAGTCAACACAACCAGAAAGAAATGTTCATCCCATAGAAGGATCAAAACAGAGTAGTCCTAAACCTAGAGTCTCACTCAGTGCTCAAAAGAATGATGCTAGCAAGCCAATCAAGGCCTCAAAGGAACATCGAATGCAGATTACTAAGTTAAAAGGAATTGAGTTAGGCAGGTGACAACTCAGACATTTTGAAGAAGGCAGAACTATAGAGACAGAAAATATCCCAGTATCCCCCAAGGGTAAGGTGTCTATGGCAGAGGGGTGGACGGGCAGAGCAAGGACTTTGTGGGTAGCATACACATTTCCCATGATGCTATGGCAATGGGTTTATATCAGTATGCACACATTCATGCTAACAGAGTATATACCACCGAGTGACCCTGATGTCAGGTGTGGTCTGAAGTGATCCTGAGATGCCACTATTGGTTCCTGGAGAGTACTGAATGCACTATGGTGAGGGACTTTCATCATGGAGTAGGGCAGAAAGTTCACCATTGAGATCATCCAGTGAGGCAGGTATTTTATGGGACATCTTTGTGTCTTTGTGATTTTATTGTGAAATCAAAACTCCTCTTTAAAAAGGTTCAATTCCCAGTGCCCACATGTGGCTTACAACTGTCCAGTCCCAGGTGATCCAACACCCACTTCTGGCCTTTGAGAGCACTGCATGCATATGGTACACAGGCACTCATGCAGGTAAAACACTCATACACACAAAATAAAAAAAGAGTTAAAAATTTTAAATATGAGGACACAGCCAGTGCTCACAAGTTTTCAATGAAAATCTATAAGGTGTTGGGCACAGGAGACAGAGCAGAGGAAATGGGCAGATAAAAGCAAGAACAGGTGTGTGCTCTAGAGAAATAGAAGAATTATTAAGGAGGAAGAAAGGTTAGAAATGCAGGAAAAATACATGGAAAAGGGAAGGGCGAGAGGACAAAACCAGAGGATCAATTCAAAGATCGACTATCCGCCTAATAGGACAGGAGAGAGAGATGGCAGAAATAATAATACAAGGATGTTTCCCAAATATCAATAAGAGAAATTTATAAGACAGAAGTGCCCCGATAAAAAGTAAATTAGCCACCCAACATGATGAAGAAAAATAGTCTATGGTTAAAAGTTCATCCGCTAAAGGAATACAGAAAGAAACATTTCCAAAGGACTGGGAAGATGGCCTGGGGGGAGTAGGCTGGCTACACCAGAGCAGAGGGAGCTCAATCTTCCCCCAGATGTACAAAGCTCTACAATGTCTACAGTTTTTAAATAAAAATATTATTATTTTGTGTAAAAATATTATTTTGAAATATAGAATTTTTTAAAAAAAAGAAAAATGTTGCAGGTGGCTGTAAATGGGAAGGACTGAAAAAGGGACATACTGTTGTTGTTCAAAGCTTTGTGGTGTGGATTTAAACCACATCTGAATTTAAACCTTATTCTGGCTCTTTTTCAGACTAACATATTCACAATTTATATTTAGACTTAAGACTATCCTGATGCGTCCCCACTAATGTTGCAAGATATGCTAGACTTTACTTACCAGAAGTCATCTGAGGACTGCTCTCTGGCTAGTTCCGGGAAGTGGCTGTCAGGAAAAAAAAAAAAACCTGAGTGGTCAGGAGATGGATCCAAACACAGGGAATGAACAATTCTTAGAATATGTGTACAAATCCACAGGTGTCCTGGGACCTCTCAGTAAAATTGAAGAGACAAGTCATATTTTAGCTGTTTAAAGATTCACTGAGGAACCCACTAATTTTTTTTAACATATTTAACAACAACCACACATCTGGATCCCTCAAAACAACAAAATAAGAACCATGCTTTCTTGGAAGACTAGGAATGGGGGTCTCCCGAAGGTAGAAAGCATACTCACCCATAGGTCACACCAGCAATGCTACACTTCTTGAAGTTCATGATATTACATGTAAGTGTTCCAGTCTTGTCAGAAAACAGGTATTTTACCTAAGCAAAGAATGAGAGCGAAATGCAGAGAGAGTAATAGGGGGCTAGAGAGATGGCTCAGTAGTAAGAGCACCAGCTGCTCTTCTAGAGGACCTGGGTTCAACTTGCAGCAATCACATGGTGGATCACAACCATCTGTGACTTCAGTTTCAGGGAACTTAGGGCCATCTTCTAGACTATCATGTGGTACAGAGACATATGCAAAATTAAAACACCCATACATGTAAAATAAAGTAAATTTTAAAAAATGGGTGGGATAAGATGTAAGGATCAAGACATGAAGCTGTCTGTATATATGAAAACCTACATGAAATTTAAATGAGAGTCTATAAAAGTAAACAAATTAAGCATGAATTATGAACTTTAATTCATTGACATTTACAAAACTTTTTATGTTCCTAATTCTACACTTGGGTAATGAAAAATACAGAAGCCTCTGCAATCCCTCTGGCCACCATCTGTCAGCATCACCACATATTACTCAACATTTCAGTGATATAGTTCATTCTCCCAAGTTCCTACATGTTCTCACAGAAGATGCAACTCTTTTAAGAGTTCACCCCTGACTAGATTAAAAATGGCAAGACATCTCTAAAGACTCAGAAGTGGCACTCGCATGGTAGCAGTAACCAACACTGTCTAATTGAACCTGAGGCTCACGCAACAGCATGGTAATCATTCCTAGTTCTACAAACCTATCCATACCTGGAGCTAATGAGGTTGCAGATCTCAGAAGAGAATCTACTGCCACCAGACCAGCATACCTCCTAGATTATTTTTTAAAAGGCAGTCTCACTGTGTAGTCTTGGTTGGCCTGGTAGATGCTTTTTTGACCTTGAACTAACATATCTGCCTGATTCTGCCTCCCAAATGTTGGAATTAGAGGCAGGAGCTGATGCAGAGTCCATGGAGGCATACTGAACACTGGTTTGTTCCCCCTGGCTTGCTTAGCTGCTTTCTTACAGAACCCAGGACTACTAGCACAGAGGCAGCATGACCCACAGTGAGCTGGATCTTCCCACATTAATCATCAATCAGGAAAATGCATCAACACTTTGCCTACAGGTCAGTCTGGTGGTAGAACTTCCTCAATTTGGGTTCCCCTCTTCCAAAATAACTAACTTCTGTCAAGTTGACATAAAACCAGCTAGCACACCTTCAGAGAGAAAACTAGTTTTTCCCATGGAAGAGCCTCCTAATTGGTTGTCTAATACTATGTGGCCATCCCTGATCATAAACACACAGCAACATCAAATGGACTCAGTAGGTTGTACTTATATTTCTATGCATTTATAGAATTATGTATAAGAATAATAATTAAAGAAAAGGAGGCCATTGATTTGAGAAGGTCATTGGAGAAGCTGAAAGGTGGGAGTTGGGAGGAATTTAAGGAAGAAAGGAAAAGGGAGAAATGCTATAATTAACTTTTAATTAAAATAGTTTTTTAAAAAGATTGCATAATGATCAAATGAAGACAGGCAGCTTTTCCACATACTTCACACAAAAACTTATTTATAAATAATTATATATTTACAATGTACACATGATATCTAAAAACATATATGCATATTGATCATATGATTAATGGGATAATTAGTTTTGTTGCTTTCAATTAATAACAAATTGTTTCATACAGAGTAAATCTAGGAACATTAAAAACATAACAGAGCCCCTTCTGTCCCTTGCACCTGGTCCTTTCTGCAGGGGAAGATTTTTGGCTGGTTTGCTCCAGTGAAGACATCATATCCTGATCCATCCTAGAGAACCCGCTGCACTCAGAGCAGTTGAGGACAAACTAAACTCAGAGCAGTTGAGGACCCACTGCACTCAGAGCAGTTGAAGATCCACTGCACTCAGAACAACTGGACAACAGCTTGACTGCCCCACTAAAGACCCAACAGTCTGAAGGCCTCCCAGCTTCTCTGCCCCTGTGAAGAGCCCCCAGTTGGAAGGCCTCACAGGTGGTCTCCTACAGCCAAAGCTGCAGGCCTACCAGGAGACCTGAAGCAACCCAAGGACAAAAGAGGCAGACTCCAGACAGTCACTCAGACCAACAAACAACAGGGATATCCAGATGCCAAAAGGCAAGTGCAAGACCATAAGCAACAGAAGCCAATATATGTGGGCATCATCAGAACCCAGTTCTTCCACCACAGCAAGCCCTGAATACAATAACACACCTAAAAATCAGGAAGCTGAACTAAAATCCTATCTCATGAAGATAATAGTCTTTTAAGGAGGATATCAGTAACTCATTGAAAGAAATACAGGAAAATATAGGTAAACAGGTGAAGAAATTGAATAAAGCAATCCAAGACCTAAAAGTGGAAGTAGAAATAATAAAGAAAACACAAATGGAGGCAAACCTGGTAATGGAAAACCTAGGAAAGAGGTCAGGAATTACAGATGTAAGTATCACCAATAGAATATAAGAAATAGAAGAGAGAATCTCAGGTGTAGAAGATACCATAGAAGAGATTGACACAACTGTCAAAGAAAATTCAAAATATAAAAAATTCCTAACCCAAAGCATCCAAGAAATTCAAGACACAATGAAAAGATCAAATCTAAGAATAGTCAGAATAGAGGAGAATGAAGATTCCCAGCTGAAAGGACCTGAAAATGTCTTCAACAAAATCATAGAAGAAAACTTCCCCAACCTAAAGAAAATGATGAACATAAAGGTACAAGAAGCCTATAGAACACCAAATGGGAAACTCCTCTCGTCACATAATAATCAAAACACTAAATGCACAAAGAAAGAATATTAAAGGCTGCAAGGGAAAAGGGCCAAGTAACATACAAAGGTAGACCTATCAGAATTACACCAGACTTCTCAACAGAGACTATGAAAACCAGAGGGCCTGGTTAGAGGTCATGCAGACTCTAAGAGAACAGAAATGCCAGCCCAGGCTATTATACCTAACAAAACTCTAAATGAAATCAATCATAGATGGAGAAACCAAAATATTCCAGGACAAAACCAAATTCAAACAGTATCTATATACCAATCAAGCTCTACAGAGGATCGTAGAAGGAAAACTCCAACACAAGGAAGGTACCTGCACCAAAGAAGGGACAAGATATTAAGCATCTCACAACAAAGCCAAAGGAGAGAACCACAAGTACATAAAGCCACCTACAAAAAAAAATGAACATATCAGGAACCAACAGTCATCTCTCTTTAATATCTCTCAATATGAATGGACTCAACTCACCTATAAAAAGACATAAGATAACAGACTGGATACACAAACAAGATCCAGCATTTTGGTGGGGCAATGGTGGTTCACGCCTTTAATCTCATCACTCGGGAGGCAGAGGCAGGCAGATTTCTGAGTTCAAGGCCAATCTGGTCTACAGAGTGAGTTCCAGGACAGCCAGAGCTACACAGAGAAACTTTGTCTCAAAAAACCAAACCAAAAAAAAAAAAAATACAGCATTTTGCTGCATACAAGGAATATACCTCAATAACAAAGACAAACACTATCTCAGAGTAAAAGGATGGAAAAAGGTCTTCCAAGCTAATGGTCCCAGGAAACAAGCAGGAGTTGTCATCCTACTTTCCAATAAAATAGACTTTCAACCAAAAGTTATCAAGCATAATGAAGAAGGACACTTCATATTCAAGGGGAAAATCCACCAAGAGAAAGTCTCCATTCTGAACATCTATGCCCCAAATGCAAGAGCACCCACATTCATAAAAGAACCTTTACTAAAGCTCAAAACACACATTGAACCCCACACAATAATAGTGGGAGACTTCAACACCCTACTCTTATCAATGGACAGGCTATTGAAACAGAAACTAAACTGAGACAGGGAAACTAAGAGAAGTTATGAACCAAATGGATATAACAGATATCTACAGAACATTTCACCCTAAAACAAAAGAATAAACCTTCTTCTCAGCACCTCATGGTACCTTCTCCAAAATCGACCATATAAATTGGTCACAAAACAACCCTCCACCAATACAAGAAGACTGAAATAATACCAGGCATCCTATCAGACCACCACAGCCTAAGGCTGGTCTTCAAGAACAGCAAAATTACAGAAAGTCTACATACATGTGGAAACTGCACAGCTCTCTACTCAATGAAAACTTGGTCAATTAAGGACTTCCTGGAATTTAATGAAAATGTTGATACATCATACCCAAACTTATGGGACACAATGAAAGCAGGGCTAAGAGGAAAGTTGATAGCACTGAGTGCCCTGGTAAAGAAACTTGAGAGATCTTAGACTAACAACTTAGCACCTGAGAGCTCTAAAAAAAAAGGAAGAAGCAAACTCACCCAAGAGGAATAGAAGGCAGGAAATAGTCAAACTCAAGGCCGAAATCAACCAAATAGAAATAAAGAAAACAATACAAAGAATCAACAAAACCAGAAGTTGGTTCTTTGAGAGAATCAACAAGATAAACCCCTAGCCAAACTAAAGGGGGAGAGGTAGTATCCAAATTAACAAAATCAGAAATGAAAAGAGACATAACAACAGAAACGGAGGAAATTCAAAAATCATCAGATCCTACTATAAAAGCCTATACTCAACAAAACTCGAAAATCTAGATGAAATGGATGATTTTCTAGATAGATACCACATACCAAAGTTAAATCAAGAGCAGGCAAGTCAAATGTAAACAGGCCCACATCGCACAAGGAAATAGAAGAAGTCATTAAAAGCCTCTCAAACAAAAAAAGCCCAGGGCCAGATGGATTTAGGGGAGAATTCTACCAGACCATCAAAGAGGACCTGATATCAATTTTCCTCATATTATTCCATAAAATAGAAAGAGAAGGAACACTACCTAACTTATTCTATGAAGCCACAATTACTCTGATACCTAACCCACACAAGGACCCAACCAAAAAAGAGAACTTCAGACCAATCTCGCTTATAAATATCGGTGCAAAAATACCCAATAAAATTCTTACAAACCAAAACCATCATTCACGTCGATCAAGTAGGCTTCATTCCACGGATGCAAGGTTGGTTTAATATATGAAAATCCATCATATAATGGATGTATAATTACATAATATAATTATGTAATCCACTATATAAACAAACTCAAAGAAAAAAATCACATGATAATCTCCTTAGATGCAGAAAAAGCATTTGACAAAATACAACAGCCCTTCATATTAAAAGTATTGAAGAGACCAGGAATCTAAGACCCATACCAAAGATAAGAAAAGCAATTTACTGCAAACCAACAGCTAATATTAAATTAAATGGCACATACTTGAAGTAATCCCACTGAAATCAGGGACAAGACAAGGATGCCCACTCTCCCCATATCTATTCAATATAGTGCTTGAAGTGCTAGCTAGAACAATAAGACAACAAAAAGAGATCAAGGGGATATAAATTAGCAAAGAAGAAATAAAGGTATCACTATTTGCAGATGATCTGATACTATACATAGGTGACCAGAGAACTTTTCCAGCTGATAAGCAACCTCAGCAAAGTGGCCAGATATAAAATTAGTTCAAATAAATCAGTAGCTTTCCTTTATACAGATAATAAACAGGCTGAGAAAGAAATTAGGGAAACAACTTCCTTCACAATAGCCACAAATAATATAAAATATCGTCTCTCAAGAAAAAAAAATCGAAGAAGGTCTCAGAAAATGGATAAATGCTCCATTAGATTGGCAGAATTAACATAATAAAAATAGCCATCCTACCAAAGGCAATCTATATATTCAATGCAATCCTCATCAAAATCCCAACACAATTCTTCAAAGACATGGAAAGAGCAATTCTCAAATTCATCTGGGAAGACAAAAAACAAAAAACAAAAAAACAGAATATGGACATGTGATCTTTGACAAAGAGACCAAAAATGTATAATGGAAAAAAGAAAGCATCTTCAATAAATGGTGCTGGTCTAACTGGCTGTCTGTATGCAGAAAAATGAAAGTAGATTCATATTTGTCACCTTGCACAAAGTTCAAGTCCAAGTGGATCAAGGACCTCAACATGAAACCAGACACACTGAATCTAATACAAGAGAAAGTTGGGAAAGAGCCTGAAACTCATTGGCACAGGGGAATAGTTCCTTAACAGAACTCCAATGGCTCATGCTCTAAGATCAAGAATTGATAAATGGAACCTCATGAAACTGGAAAACTTCTGTAAGGCAGAGGACATAGTTGTGAAGACAAATTGGCAACCTACAGATTGGGGGAAAAAATCTTCACTAACCCCACCTCTGATAGAGGGCTAATATCCAAAATATATAAAGAACTCAAGAAGCTAATTACCAAAAATAACAAACAACCCAATCAAAAAATGGGGTATAGAACTAAACTGAGATTTCACAACTGAGGAATCTTGAATGACTGAGAAGCACCTAAAGAAATGTTCAAAGTCCTTAGTGATCAGAGAAATCCAAATCAAAATGACCCTGAGAGTCCACCTTACACCAATCAGAATGGCTAAGACCAAAACCTTAGGTGACAGCACATGTTGACAAGGATGTGGAAAAAGAAGAACACTTCTCCATTGTTGGTGGGATTGCAAACTGGTACAACACTCTGGAAATCAATCTGGATGTGGCTCAGAAAATTGGAAATAGATCTACCTGAAGACCCAGCTATACCACTCTTGGGAATATACCCAAAACATGCTCCACCATGCCACAGGGGCATGTGTTCCACTATGTTCATAGCGGCCTTATTTGTGATAGTCAGAAGCTGGAAACAACCTAGATGTCCCATGACAGAAGAATGGATACAGAAAATGTGGTTCATTTACACAACGGAATACTACTCAGCTATTAAGAACAAGGACATCCTGAGTTTTGCCGGCAAATGGATGGAACTTGAAAATATCATCCTGAGTGAGGTAACTCAGACAGACCCAAAAGGACATGCATGGTATGTACTCACTAATAAGTGGATATTAGCCAAAAAAAAAAAAAGTACAGAATATCCAAGATTCAGTACACAGAACTAAAAAAGATCAACAAGCTGAAGTGCCCAAGTGAGGACTCCTCGGTCCCTCTTGGGAGGGAGAAGAAAGCAATCACAAGTGGGGAGGGAGGGAGAGAGGGACCTGGGAGGGAAAGTGGACAGTGGGGGAAGGTAGTGGAGGGGGCAGAGGGAAACCTGATCTGATACTGGATGAGGGAAAAGGACTGAAGCCCTGAGGGCTAGCAGAAAGAATGGAAACAGGCAACCTCAGGAGATAGGAGGTGGGGGGACCCTCTATAACGCACCAGAGACCTGGGAGGTAAGAGGCTCTCAGAACTCAAAGGGAGGGACCTTAGATGAAATGCCAGACAGTAGGGAGAGGGAGCTTATAGAGCCCACCTCCAGCAGGAAGACAGGCCATCAAGTGAGGGATGGAGTTGCCATCCTACACTCACAGCTCTGACCCATAATTGTTCCTGTCTGAATTACAGTGATGGAAATGGAGAGAAGCCTGAGGGAAAGAAGGTCCAGCGACAGGTCCAAAGTGGGATCCAGCTCAAGGGGAGGTCCCAAGGCCTGACACTATTGCTGAGGCTATGGAGTGCTCACAAAAAGGGACCTAGCATGACCACACTTTGGAAGACCCAACAAGCAGCTAAGAGAGTCAGATGCAGATAGTTGCACCCAACCAATGGACAGAAGCAGCTGAACCTTGTTGAATTAGGGATAGGCTGAAAGAAGCTGAGGAGAAGGGTGATCCTGTAGGAGGACCAGCAGTCTCAATAAATCTGGACCCCCGAGATCTCTCAAACACTGGACCACCAAACAGACAGCATATACCAGCTGATGTGGGGCCTCCAACGCACATACAGTAGAGGACTGCCAGGTCTGTGTTCATTCAGAGATGATGCACCTAACCCTCAAGAGACAGGAGGCCCCAGGGAGTTTAGAGGTCAGGTGGGGTGGGGGGTGGGGACATCCATGTTGGAGACAGGGCGAGGAGGAGGTATGAGATGTGGAACAGTCAGAGGGTGAATGGGATGGGGGGAATAAAATATGGAGTGTAAAAAAATTAATTAATTTAAAAAAAGAAAAAAACAGCAGAATCAGTTCATTCCGTCTTTTTAAAAATAGAATTAAAAGATTATCAACATAGTAAAAAGAATTATAAAGAACTGTCAAATTTGCAATTCCTTTCCCTCCTAAATTTTAACTTCTTCTCCTTCAGAAAACCTCCCCATGCCTAGTCAGGACAGGATATTTCATCCTGGGCACTTTCTTGAACACCTTCAGTCTTTCCATCTCGCTGGGTCAATTCAATGGCAGCTGAGGACAATTATATATTTAGCCCTGTAAACTGACAAAGATAACTGAAGGCCACATACAGTGTTGTCCTTAAATATCCATAGGGGGTAGTTCTGAGAACCCCTGTGAATACGAAAATTCTCAGATGCTCAGGTCCGCTATATAAAGTGGTACAACGTTTGCACAAAATCCTACATACAACCTCCTCAGTGTTTCATAAAACCCTAGAGGGTGTGTAACACCTAAGATAACAGAAATGGCACACTGTACCAGCTAAGGAAGGTGTCACAAGAGTTTTCTGTGTATTGTTGGAGCAGATGCAACCACTGGAGGAACAATCACCTCTTGACCTGCAGTTGGCTGACTATACAGGGTTCCAGCCTGCTCCAGCTGGACTCAGATATCTCCAGAAGACACAGACATATGACTAATCACAATGTCATTTCACTGTGTGTGTGTGTGTGTGTGTGTGTGTGTGTGTGTGTGTGTGGTATGGTGTGTGTGTATGTGTTTGCAAAGAATGCTTAAGAAAATAGAGCAGACAGGTATTAATGTTGCCCAGAAATACTGGGAAGGATTCAAAGAAGCAAATGCCATCTGACATGTACCAAGAACTCATGGATTCTTATAGGAGTAGAATTTAACCAACGGCAATGCCATTGTAGAAAGAATGAATACAGGTAGATGATAGACAGACAGACAAATGACAGAAAATAGGTAGACAGGCAGACAGACAAACAGATAGATGCAGGCACACACACACAGATGATAAGACACACGCATGCATACACACACACACACACACACACACACACATCAACAGATGATAAGACAGGTGGCACTAGGTTCTGCTCCTCATTTCGTGTACCTGAAGTGCAGGAGGACAAGGGGAGGACGGGGACATGGGCCTCACTTAGGAAGATGTGTGCTCTGTACCAGGCTATTCTCTTTAAAGAATAATCACATTCTCCTCACCGCACCAAATAACCCTGAGGACTCTTGTAGGTCCTCAAAATTTTCAGTTTAAAAAATAGAAAAATTTATTCTTAGCTCTAACTAGATTTGGAAAATATGAAGGGAACAGAATCACCTGAAAATGTGGTTACAGAATTCTATTTAATTACAAAATTTGACTGATAAATCTGAGCCTTAACTTTCTAGCAATGACTCAAAATGCACTAACGCCACTTCAGGACTGACTCTGTCCTTAAGGGGAGAGAAGAGGAAGAGGGCATCGGATCCTACTCCTGGCCCTCGGATGAATGAGAAAGAAGTCAGGCTTACATCTGCCCGGAAGGTCACGTGGCAGGTGTTGCAGGGGAACAAAGGCCAGACTTAGGTAATTTACAGTCCTCCACCTGTCATGCATCAGCAAGCTTCACTGAGGTGATCTACTCATTGTTTTTTAATCTATAAAATGAAGATGTGGCATACCACCTCCCAGTTGGATTGTTGGGAGGATTAAGATACATAAAATAAAATCATAGTCTCTAATTGCTTTAGGTTAAGAATAAATTTTATGTCTTCAAAAAAAGGTTATGACTTGCAGTGGTTCAATGGAAGAGGCAAGCATAATGAAACAAGAAAGTTGGGATGAACAAGTAGAAATCAATGTGAGACCCAAAAGTCATGATTCTTGGGACTCTGTCAGCAATGCCCGCCCTTCAAACACCCCCCAATGCTTTGTGGGGTGGCCCAACAGCCAATGTCTTACCCTGTTTTCCTTGTCATCTGTCCTGACAAACACATTGAAAAAGATCCAAAATAACATTGTATTCTTGTACAACATTCTGCACATCATTTATGTGGATACGTTCTGGGCAAGAGGATATGTTTGGGTCTCTAAAGCCAAGTGACAATAGCATTCATTGTCACATTGCAAACCGGATGTCATAACCACAGTCACGGATAACCATGCCTGCAAAATCCTCCAGGTCTCCTCTGTTCACACTTCTTCCTGCTCACAGCACTGCCCCCAAAGTCCCCAGACAGGCTCTCACCTGCCCAAGCTCTTCATTGAGGTTTGACGTCCTGGCCATTGCTGGAGTGTCATTTTCAATGTAATACATATCCATGTCCTGAAAGGGAAAATGGGGGGAGGAGAGAGAAGGAGCCTTTAGACAACACGTAATTCTAATATCTCATTAAGGTTGACACAGTCCCACCAGGGCATCTTAAAGTCCTTCCACCTTCCATTTTCATTTAAATGCTAACTTGTAACTTGGCTAAAACTGTAGCTGCAGTGAGGACAGACAATCCCTATGACACATGTGATCCATGGTATTTAGGTTTGGGTTCAAGAGGATCACCTCATGTCCTATGAGCTGGGTGAGTGCCTTGTTCACAGGCTTATTGTGAAAACCAACATAAAACACACATGAAAGTGCCTTGTCTGGAAAAAAAAAAAGGCCCAGCACTTAGTAGCCATGGCAACCTTTGCCTCAGCCCCTAGAGTCCATCCAAGGTGACTGTCAGGATGAAATCGGTGCAGAATGGACACTCTGGTGAGCACATGAGAGGCCTTTTCCTTAGCATAAATGAGACTTTGGACACACAGCATGGCCAGACGACAAGCACCCACTGCACATCCTCCTCCACCTTCCCCACCTCTGCAGTTATGCTAGCCATTGGTTTGGCTGGCTTAATCCCATGTCCTAACAGCTAACAGCCTCTATGATTTCTTTTCCGGGACTCAATGAGATAACAAAGGCTCATGGAGAGTATGAGAGGGCGGTGGCTGGCAGGCCTCCAGTAGCTCATGCTTCACACTCTGCTTTGAAACTCACCCAGTTTATGAAAAGGGCTTGCGTGTATTTCACGACCTCAAGTGTCACCAGCAGACTGATAGGAATCAGATTGTTGTACAAGATGATAAACGTCAGCAAGTTGTAGCCAAAATTATCTGAGTTCGTGTCTACGGACAAAAAAAAAAAAAGAGAGAGAGAGAGATTCATACAGTTTTAGTGGAAGTCTGTATTTAGTTTCTTCTCATTTTGTTATTTTGGATGTTTTTCCCCCTAAAAGATGCTCACAATGAAAACCTTTATTATGTGCTCCTCAGGAGACTAAGAAGTTACTGAGCCCATTCAAACTCCAAAGACTATTTCAATCCCTTGAATACTGTGCTGGCTTCTCTTTAGAGGCTGTGGGAGGAGAGAGAGGAGGGATCAGAAATAGCACTCCCCTGGGAAAGGCGTGCCCTCACTGGCCTCAAAGGGGCTTGTGGTTATTACTGAGGTAGCCAGGCAGCACTCCAGGAACCAAAGGAAGGCTCCGGAGGAGGCAAGCAGAAGACAACCAGAAATGGTGGGCAAGTAGGTTAACGGAAACAAGCTCACGGGCATTTATCTTTCTTTTAGCTCTTTAAGAGATCTGAGATTATACAAAGTACTGACTATAACCCTGTATTGTTAGGTTGACGGTACATACATGCAATGTATATATGACAATAATATGCATAATATACTAATAATATTAGTCTCTAGCAGGGGAGAGCACAGAAGTGTGCTGGTCTGATGTTTGTGAAGTTAGTAACACCGAGGGGTTCTCATGTTGTTATCCCTAGAGCAACCGTAAGAAAGTATCTTTTTAAATGGCTGAGAAGAAATCATTTGGTCATAAAACAGTCTCCAGATACACCCATCTTCACTCTACATGTGAGTCCTAATCGGCTTTCTCTATAAGAAAACCTGGCATATGCATCGTAACCATGGGGAACAGAGGGAGAGAGGTTATGACTACCATTTACAGACTCTACATGGAAGGAACTTCCAAGAGATTGAACACACAGTAGTGAGCAGCAGTCACCCCAGGACTCACCCATCTTCTTGATGTACCAACTCTTTCCGCCATGAGACCTATTCCAGAACAGGGCCCCCACTGAGCTCACCAGCGCCATGACCAGGAGGATGCCAAACAGCACCAGGATCTGCACGTTGGTTACCTTCTCAACATTTGACCTCTTGAGAGGTGCTTTTGTCGAATTCTGTGAACAAGTAGTGAAAGTCAGTAACCACCACAAAACAGGCTAGAGAAGGAGTAAGGAGAAATGGAGTAAAACAATCACATTCAATGACAGAAATGAAAAAGACTATTTCTCTCCCAAATAAATGACAGAATTAAAAAGTGCATCATACTATTGAGTAAACTGATCAGTTTTTAAAAGACATTCTCCAGTTTAAAGAACTTATCTGAGGTGGTTTGAATAAGAATGGCTCATATATTTGAATGTTTAGTCACCAGGAAGTAGTACCATTGGAAAGGATTAGAACGATTAAGAGGTGTGGACTTGTTGAAGGAAGTATGTCACTGTAGATACCTTACAGTATACTTTAAGGTTTCACCAGAGTCTGTCTCTCTCTCTCTCTCTCTCTCTCTCTCTCTCTCTCTCTCTCTCTCTCTCTCTCTGCCTACTGATCTCAGCTACTGCTCCAGCATCTACCTGCATGCCATCATACACCCCTACATGACAATAATGAACTAAACCGCAGAAACTGTAAGCAAGCTCCCAATTAAATGCTCTCTCTTGAAATAGTTGCCTTGGTCATAATGTCTCTTTACAGAATTAAACCATTGACTATGACAACACCCCAGCTCTGCATGATCTATCTTGTACTTTTATTAACATCTTAGCATAACATTGACAATTTTCACAGGCACAGTGGCCTCTAGAGAATATAAGTCTGGTCTAAAAGCAAACAACACACAGCTAATTCTTCACTATAAAAGTCTAAGGAGAACCTCCAAATCAATAATTTAGCTCTGTGATAAGTATCAGAGAGATTTTTAAAGCATACATGTTTCTTACAGTAGAAAGGAATAAAAAAAGAAAGAGACACAAGTACAGATACATCACTAAAGCAAGAGAGAACATGGGTAGATGTCAAAGCAAATGAACAAAGGTTCACTTGGAGAGCTCCAGGGAGGGCCTTTACATCGAAAAGGCCAGGAATTGAGTTGTGTAAAGAAGGTAGCCAAGAGGGCAGGAAGAGAACAAAGCCTCATGCCTGGTAAAAAACAATTTGGTTGGAACTGAGGCCTATGTTGGGACCTGGGTATACCAAGATGTTTAGGAAAGTGGCACTTGAGGCTCAGGGCATCTCATAGGGAAGACGTGAGACTGTATCCTCTCAGCAGTGGAAATGACAATCATGAGGTATCAACAAGATAATTATATACGCAAATCAATTTTATAAAAGAAATTTCCAAAGATGATTAAGATGTGCCAACGATGGGCCCCAAGAAGAACTTCACAGAGCGGCTAGCCGGAACCTTCTAGATGAGGTCAGTCTATTGCACAGTGACTCTCGTTATCACAGCATCAGCCATGTCTTTCCAAACTCTACCTACTGTGTGCACCATGGATTTCACTGAGGGTGGGGAAGCTGAGGAACAGCTACACTTGGGAACTTTAGGGTCTCTTCCGGGTATGTTCCTTTTTTTTCCTGCTCTGTCGTTAGTTCACTAAATTGTTTTTTATGAACTTTGAAGAAAAGTCTTCCAGGGTCAAGATGGAAATTTGTCATTTGTCAGTCAACGCAGGGACAGGACACCCACATCTGGCCTCACTCTGAGATCCAGGAGCCATTCTGTTTCAAAACTGATTATTCGATTCCTTTAAATTCCAGCTTTAATCAAAAGTCATTAGATTTTCAGGAAGGAAGAAAATGACAAAAGCTGTCATTTCTGTGACGCTGTAAGCCGAAGTGGTTGAAACCCAGCCAGTCACTAGGGTTAAGAAAACAGACTTTTCATCCAACATGAGGAAACAGCCTAAAACTCCAGGTCTTAACACAAGCCCAGCATGGAAAGCCAAGCTCAGCACACTCACTCCCGTTTCCAAGCATTTCCACTTGCAACAATGAGTTCTTAATGCTCAATTGCTACTAGAACAAGGAGTTCTTTTATAAAATTCTTAAAGGACACTATTACTCTAATGTCTGGGACTACCTAAAAAAATGGGTCAAACTGTCAGATGTTGCAAACATTGGAATCTGACCTGCATTTATACATCTTATTCCTCCTGAGAAAGCAGACATCAGAATCCTAGTGAGAATAAGCCTGGAGTGTATAGACTCGGATTTCAGACCATGCCTCACTCTTTCTAGATGTCTAAGCTAAGCTGGGATCGATTTTAGTTCTTCTGTCTTTAAAATAGCTGTACCAGGGCTAGAGAGATGGCTCAATGGTTAAGAGCACGGGCTGTTCTTGTAGAAGATCTAGGTTCAATTCCCAGTACTCATATAGTTGCTGATGTAACTCCAGTTCCAGGATCTGACACCTTTTTCTGTCTTCTGGCCTCCGCAGGTACCATAAACACATGGTGCATGGAAATTCATGCATGAAAACCACCTATGCACATTAAGTTTACAAATATTTTAAATTTAATAATAGAAACACCTTCCTCATGCAAAAGAATAAACGAATACATATGAGTCAGAAAGCAACATATGCTTTGTTGTAGCCAATGTTTCCTATAATTATTAATTGCCTCTTTGCCACTAAGTCAACCAACAGAAATAATCTGGGTGGGTGCTGTGTGTAGCTACACTAAGCATGACCTGAGGGAGCTCTGACAGGTGCATGGTACACAATGGGAGCTCAGGAGCCCTTAAGCCATCCAGCTCCCGCTCTGCTGTCAAATACACAAGTGTAAACACAGTTCATGAACAGAATGGCTTCCAGCTGTGGATGTTATTTTATATTCCTTTTGAAATTTCATTGTTCATGTTGTTTCAGCCCTAAAGGCCCAGCCAGTCTAGCACAGATGTTTCCGGGGTTTTCCATCACTCTCAGGTCTGTCAACAACAGGAAGTCTTGCCAAGGTTTGTCATACAGAGGGCAGGAAAAATGCCCTTCGCTCTCAAAGGAGGCAAATGGCATGAGCTCACCTTGTCCACTGAAGACATGATGAGGATGTTCTGATACAAATTACACTTGGCCTGGGCCCTGAAGCTGTAATATTAATATGTGATCTAGAAGAGCAATATTATACCCTGAAAAATCACCCAGGTTACGAGAGAACTTGGAGACAGCTTGACTTTTTAATAAGCATGATCTGAAAAACTAGCCTTGGGACTCTACTCAAACCTGAGCTTCCCATCCATGGTCTCTTTACCACTTCAGTGTAAAAACACAGAAGCTCCGATGAGCACAGCTCCGAGGGTCTGCTGTGGCTCCTGGTAATGTGCTGCAAACGTTCAAGCCTGCTTAAGAAGTGGTGGAGCGTGAAACTATCTGTCAAGGTGGTCTCTGTATGCAGACTGCTCAGAAACAATGAACTGTAACTGTTCTAATCTTGTGAATGGCTGAGGGCTGAGAAGGAAAGTAGATCAGACCCATCTCAGACATGTGGGAAGTTTTCCTTCACATGCAAAACAGTTTTCATTCACTCAAGAGCTGCCATGGCAGTGGTAGACCATTTTTCTACTTGCTATAAAGCCCACCTCCAACACACACTTTCTGTGAATATTCTTCTGGGCCTAGAGACCTCCCTTGTCATTCCCCACATGCTATGTGTCCTCCCCCATGCTTCTGAATCTCTCCTCATACCACTTTCCTTATCCAAGGCAACAACATGTGACACCTCAAATCAGACCCCTCTCCCCAAACAGGATGCTTCGGAGAGACTCACAACCATTGGCATCTGGAGGTAGCTCTCCCAGATATATGGTTAAGATCTCATAGTATTTCTAAAGTCCTTGTTCCTCCAAGTTGATGCCAATTGACATTTATCTTCTCTTCCCTCAATGGGTCACCTCCTCCAACCTCACCAATATCAAAGACTTGAGAAAACTAGCTCACAGAATTCTCTGGTCTGGCCCCATTTTTAGTCTACTTTCACAATCCCAGCCCATCATCTGCCTTAAGTGCTGAGTCGCTTTCTATTCAGCACCTAGGAACCTGGCATTGTTGGACCTTGAGCACTCACTACCATGGATCAACTACCCCTCAACATGAGAAACTTGGAGGTGAGTACTGTATCCTCAAAGCTACATGTCATCCAACTCCAAGGATCTTTGGTTCCAGGAACTCTCACAGCTTTCTAATCAAGATTCCTTTTATGTTTGTGTTGCATTAACTAGCACTCTAAGCCTGGGATTAGAGATTCTTGCACATACATCCACAGAACTTTATAACAGCATAATCTACAATAACTACATCCCTACTTTCTATATTTTCCATATTACTACTTTACCTACCTGGGCCCCAAAGGTAAAGATTTAGCCTTTGTGATAATGTACTCAAATGGCTTAGCATAAGACTCAAACATTTTTTAACCAAGTCAAATGTGGCTTTGGAAGTTGCACAAAATGGCAGAAACCCCAACTCTCTTTACTAGGTATAAGTAACAAAATACAATGCTGTTATGGGCTAATTTCCTCTGATATAAACCATTTCACCTTGAAAAGAAGCTTAAGATACAGGGTCTTCTAAGGGGAGGCACAGCATTCCATCCTACAGGGCAGCTCCTTGAACTTCAAAAATAAAACAAACCAATGGCTACAGGAAGTCCCTGAAACTGATCAGATTGACTAGGCTTTTTCCCTTCCCAAGAATCTATGAACATTAAGGACTGCTGAGAGGTATTTCCAGCCATTAGGCTACGTAGAAGAGGATCAGACCAGCTGAGCTGCCTGAAAGAAGCAGAGCCCTGGAAGAGGTACATGCCAACAAAGCTGCCTGGTAAGAATGTTCTCTGAGTTGCCAAGCTGTGGCAGGCTGTGCGCTCCAGATATCTAGATTTTATGAGCCATCACACATGCTGGCTGGGCTTTGGTGATGCAGCTGTCTTTGAGTCATTTCTACTCTTCTAAATAATCCCTCACCCATATTCCTATAGGTGACCCAATAAACTCACTGATTCACCAAGCTGAACTTTGGTGGTATCTGTGCTCTGGTTTGTCATTGGTTCCCAGTCTGAGAAGAATACAGGTTTGTTCATGTCTCCCCAGCAACAGTATCACACAACAAATGCCAAAAGATATCAGAAGAATGCAAGAAATGACACAGAGACACTGATTTGTATAGAAGCTCAAAAGACATTTGGCCAACTATGTCACCATACAAATATTGGCTATAAGTCTACACACAAAAATTTAAGAAAAATTGAAAAAAAATCT
The DNA here is from genome assembly GCF_008632895.1 of Mastomys coucha. Taxonomy (NCBI): domain Eukaryota; kingdom Metazoa; phylum Chordata; class Mammalia; order Rodentia; family Muridae; genus Mastomys; species Mastomys coucha. The sequence continues at coordinate 46,529,593 of NW_022196915.1, forward strand.
TTTAAATTAGTACTGTTTCTTTGATATATGAAGAATAAATATTAGTTCAAAGTCCCTTGCTATCAAGTGACTTAGAATGCATATAATAAGAGTTTACTATAAAATCCTAATTAGTAGAATTCAGAGGACAAATAGTGAAAAAAAAGTTAAAGATAACTAAGCCCTCCGTCATCCAGAAGACAAAGTTAGAGCTAGCTGCCCCCTCCTGAACCTAGACAACAAAGACCACTTATATTCAGAGGGACTGTGGCCACATGTTGGCAAGGGTCAGAAGGAATAACATAAGGAACCAAAATAATCGCTTCTCCTTGAATTTATATTCTCAGATAAACTTGAGCTTCATATTTGTCTGTATTTCCCACCCTTGAAGAAAACAGAGAGATGGAGAAACAACAAAGTAGCTAAAGTTGGCACAGCTTTCCAGAGAAACATTTTACCTGCATGAGTTTGGAGTCATGTCCAGTATATACAACAACACCAAAGACCCACTGTGTGTTCCTGAGCTGGGTGCCTCTCAGTAAGATCTGGTCAGGTCCAAGGGCAACAGAGCTAAAAATAAGAAAAAACATTTATATTTCTTAATAATCTGTCAAATAAGCATGCATTTTCCTTTACATAAGCCTACAACACACCAAATGTCCCAGCCAGTCAAATTTGCTAATTTATTCTTTGCTTAATCTATCTATCTTCCCTCCTAAAATGTCTTTTTTTTTCCTTTCTTCATTATAGAATAGGATGGAGTTTTTTTTTTCTACAAAATGTCAGAGAGGATTATATCTCACAATCCTGCTAGGCAACTCAACACTGAGAAAGGAAATGCTGAAAAGCCACAAGCTTATTCACTTCTGAAAACAAATTTACTTTATAGACTATAAAAGGAAAAACAGCAATAAACTCATATCTAACGGCATAGTGATTAAATGGGCATCTGACGGACCATCTTCAGAGGGGAAGCTCGCCGGATGGCTGCACACAAAATGCCAACGGAGGAGAAGCACTTGCATGCTTGGTTATCACACTGAGCATCTGTTGAGTCCTACCATTTGGTTGCCCCTCCCCCAGTCAAGGGTCTTTTCAGAGGAAGAGGAAGACCTCAGATGGCAGGCTATAGAGTTTCATCAGGTAGATCACAGGTCAACATCACAACAAAGACACCCTCAGGCAGTAAGTCATTCAACATGTGTGTGTGTGTGTGTGTGTGTGTGTGTGTGTGTGGTGCCTCTGTGTTCATATATGTACAAGCATGTGGGAATCAGAGGTTAACAACATTTATCTCTCCACCTTCCATTCAATACAGAGTCTCTCCCTCTCACTGACGTAGCTGGCTAGCCAACAGACGTCGGGGATCTGCCAACCTCAACTTCCCCAGCACTGGGATTGCTTTTAGTGGGTACCAGAAGTCCAGACTAATTCTCATGCTTGCATAATAGACATTGCACTGACTGTAACAGTCACAGCCCCATCTCATTCAACTTCCTAAAAACAAGCGGAGTTGGGGTGAGGCTTGCTGGTGAAATGCTGATCTACCAGTTACGCAGCACCGAAAAAAACAAACAACAATTTAAAAAGCATGCAGTTTAAAAGAAAGCTAACATCTGTTGACCATGTGTAGTGAGCTGAATATCATCAAATACCCCCCTGCTGCTTTCCTGCACCATTTAATGCAACCTCAACCAAGTATTTGGCCTAGCAAGTCACAAGCAAGAAAGAATAAGCCACTTTCTGTGAACTCCATATGAGGTCTTTGACTCGTTTCTTTTCAAAAATATCTCTTCTTTCCTTCAATGTGAGGGAAGGTTTAAATGAATTTAAGTGGTGTTTCAGTCCCTCAGAGCTGAGCTAAACAAAAGAAAGCACTATATTCAAACACTGTGAAGCTAGGATTTTCCACAGCTCCAGGAGTTCTTGGCACATTTAAGAAAGAAGGCAGGGTGAGGTGGCAGGGGTCCGGGGGTGGGGAGAAAATGATTAGGAAAAGGAGCCGTGAAACCTCTTCCCATCCAAGTGCAGGTTGCCAGTGAAGTCATAGAGGTGGCGGTTGGGCCCTTCACACTCTATCCTTCCCGACAGCTTCATGAGCACGTCCCTCGTCTGCATGTCGGTTGTGTGGCTCAAGCCCTGAAACGGAACGACAAGCCAACAGAGAAGATCACTGCCATCCATGTTTAAGAGACGGCGCGATATTCTGTCAATCATAGGGGCAGAATGAGCCATCTGCCATGTGATCATCTCTGATAAGTCACATAGACCCTCAAGACTGTACACAGTTTCACACAGAGATGTCAAAAGATCTCAATGGTACAGGAGAGGAAGCTTCCACCATGAGGGAACCGGCCTTGTTTAAGTAACAGTCAGGCACTGAAAGAAGGCAAAGCTGCTGCTGTCCTACAACACATCAGAAAGTCAAAAGAAATGGCCCTTTAATATTGTGCGGTATACCCCCTCATTACACTTACAACTTTTAACCCTTTATTCTAAATATTTCCTAACAAAATAGTCTGACAAACTTCATCAATGCTTTTTCAAACAGAAAAAAATTTTTAGACCAAATGTCTACGGGAAAAAATAAAGGTACATGAACCGAATTATTAAATTCCATTTTATGAAGCAAA
>NW_022196915.1:46532214-46542007 GCF_008632895.1 Mastomys coucha
AAAAAAAAGAAGAGTCAAATCCCTAGTATTTTTTATTCATGAAAAAACTACTCTTTATATTATCATGCAATGTGTGTAAGAATAGGGGTATTTATTTATTTGTATTTCTTTTGTACTGAATTTATTCCTGTGCCAGAGTTTGGGTTTTTTTTTTTTAATCTAAAAAGAATTTTTCATGCACTATATTTGATTATGGCTTCTCCCGATTCCTCCCTGTGCCATGGGCTTTGCTTTATCAGTTTCTCCTAGGATGTCTGTTTTTCTCTATGCAGCTTCCTCTTTTAGTTTCGGAACAATGGTTCATTAGCCTGGCATGGCAGATTAGCCTGGCATGGTAGATTAGCCTGGCATGGCAAATTAGCTTGGCATGACAGAGCAGCCCAGGCAGGGTTAACTCAACCAAGAGAGCTATAAATGTGGTAGCCAATCAGGAGATCTCCAATGACTAGATAATCTATATCTAAACTTCCATTCAGTGTCACTCTGCATTTTTCAGCATGGGCAGCAGAAATTCAGCACTCCTCTTCTATCACAGAGGCCACTCTCTGGCCTGTGCACACCTACGGACCTCACTGTGACACCTGAATGTCACACATTGCTTCTTTAAACATCTTTCAGAGACTTTGTAGCCTTCCAGATAAGCAGACCCACTCTGGCCTGGGCACTTTCCTTGGTGTTCTTAAAAATGAACAAAAATATTTGAACTTATTTTGTACAGTTTATAGGGATTTGGGAATCAAGACGGTAGGGAAACATTTTGTAGGTCACCCCAGGCGGCTCACAGGAATCGTGGTAGGAAGTGATCAAGGCAGGGAAACGGTGTATCTAATACTCGGCTCTCCACTATTAGAATAGCAGCTCCAACTGGAGATGCAAGCTGAGGCATCTGGCTCTTTCTACTCCCTAAACCCAGGTAGCTGCTCTCTTCAGTTCTCAGCTCAGCCCCGTGAGGATCTTCTTGTCCGGAGCGCTGTGGGCAGAGCTTGGGAAGATATGACACACTGGGGGCTGAGAAAACTTGCTTTTCTAAGGCCCTGGGCCTCCTCAACAAGCTTCCCTCATAACTGGGGGCACAATCTTCTATCCATTCCACTGAGGTTTAATGGATAATCTTCCATGGCTAAATGACATCTTCTCCACAAGATGCACAGTGGATATCTGCACCAGATATCTGCAGCCTGGTTTCCTAAAAGAGCACAAGTGTGAAGTGACTTTACCTGTCGTATTTTAAGGTTCGTCTCGCCATCCAGGTTAGCAGTTTCAACATAGCACATCCCCTGGGGCTCACTATAAGGAAGGGGGAAAGGCCAATGTTAGTATTATCCTCTCCACAGATTCCCAGCTCCTGAGACCTCTGATAAGGAAACTGCTGCTGGCCCTTGACATGCACCATTACAAGCGCTGTTCTAGTCCAAGCAGTGACTGAGAAAAGGGGGCGGGGGCACATACTCTTTGGACTAGACACCAGAATCCAGTTTCAGCTCCATATGCTTGGTCTTGACGAGATAATAATAGGGTGGATAAGAAGCAGGCATGCCTTGGTTCTAGAATGGGAATAAAGTCCACCCACAGAGGTAGAGTAATTCTTAAAGGCTGAGGACCCTCCTGCCCCTGACCAATAGTGCTACCCTGGCAGGCCCAGCACAAACATATCTTTTGAGGAAAATTAGAGCCATAGGAGTTAAAAGAAAAGGCACAAATGTGGTAGGCCTTTGTTTCCCTACACGCTTCACCGTGTCAAAAGGCATATAGCCTCTCCTCCAGCCTTCCGGCTTTAGTAAGCCCAGGTAGTGGCGGAGATAGGACTCTGAAACCCACTAGCCAAGTTTAAAGCCCCCGATGAGACTTTCCATATGACCTTGGAAAGATGTTTAAGCTTTCTGTGTCTTGGCTTTCCTGTATCGGGATCAAAAGCCATTGATCAGGCTGCTCACACAAAACCCCACTCAGATACAAGGGAGTACCCCAAATCCATTGTCAACCCAGCAAAGCATCCGTGGTAAGCCAGCTTACCTGAGATTACAGACCAGTTTCCTGGCCCAAACCTCCAACTGACTTCTATTTTAATATTCCTAAGAGTTTCTTTGTTGGTATCGAATATGGCCAAATAAATATTGAATCATACCCCATGTTTATGGCTCTTTCCCCCTACAATAGTTTAGGTCCATTGTAGATTTACACATTTGGTTTACAATAGTTTACACATTTTATCCCTAGTGAGAGTCAATGCTGGGCTTGGTTTCTAATGAGGGATAAACCCCACACAGCTACAAACAGCCTGAGCATCCGCATTTCCCAGTGGCGTATTATCGAGGGAGTGTCACGGTCCTAACGACGCTTAGCACAATCTTGAACTTCTGGAACAGAGAAGGTCTCTGTTACCCGCACTTTGGCTTTCCTTCTTTGTAATATATTACACCACTTATTCATGAAGTCAAGAAAGCTAAGGGCAGCAGTGTGTGACTCTACACACTCCTGTGTGCTGATGGCTGTTTCTGATACAAAACTACCCAGTGTGCAGCAGCTGTTTGGGGGCAGAAAGAGTGACAAGCAAGGTTATCAGCAGGTTGTGTCTGTGCTGAGAATACGTCTCTGAATTTCAGAGGAGTTGTTCACTAGCAGTACTGAATGCTAAAGGACAGACAGCTGGCTGGACTGACCAAGAAAGTGCTGATGTCTCAGCTCTGTCGCCTCCTAGGTGTCATTAAACACTCACCCTCTTTAACTAGAGTCTTGACCGGTGAGGAATACCCTAGAATTGCTGGGAGCTAAAGCAGTCAATACCAGCAAAGGGGGTTCTAAAAACCTAAGGAAATGAAAAGGAAAAAATAACAAAACAAAACAAAAACAACCCAGGGTCCAGGCAGGAGAAGATAAGTGACAAGGCTCCACCCTGAGTATCTCTAACTTATACAAAACACTTAAGGTTAGAAGTACCCCCAATTTTTTGACTATTTCAGATTTTTAAATATTTACATAGACTTTAACAACCGAACATCTCAAATCTCACACATGAAATCCAAAATGCTCCAAAATCTAAAACTACAGTTCATTAGGCATGCTCAGCTTGTGAAGGGAGAGCAGGGTGGAGAACTCATGTGATGGAGAAGGGGGATGAAGCTTGTGCACTTCATTCATTGTCCTTAGCATTCATTTCCAAACCTGTGCCCACTGGCACACCTGACCTGGAGGAGAACAGGACCATGTCTGCTGGAAGATACTGCCCATTGAGGACCTTCACGATGTCTCCCACTGCCACCTAGAGACCAGGGACCAGACAGAAGGCACAAAAGAAAAGAGAGCACATATGTGATACAGGTGGTTAAATACACGAAGAAGAAAGTTAGTACGCAACGTTCACCCTACAAGAACAACAGGCAGATGTTTCTACTGTGCCACAGCTGGCTCTCCACAAGCTCCACATCTGCGAGTTCAACCAACTACAAATGCAAACTACTTGCAAAGAGAAGTACCCATGACCCAGAGTGGTGGTGCATGCCTAGAATCCCAGAGCTTGTAGTTTTGAGGCCAGCCTGAGCTACATGGTGAGGCACTGTCTCAACGAAACAAAACATAAAAGAAAAGCCATGGCATTAACAAGGATATCAAAAGCTGCCTCTGTGCTGAGCATCACACACTCTTTCTCGGGCATTGTCCCCTAAGCTACACACCATAATACTGTTTCCATGGCGTTCACATTGCATTGGGTTTTCTGTAATCCAGAGAGTTTACATTCATGGGAGGATACACACTTGTTCTACGTAAGTGCTTCTCTGTTTTATATAAGGGACTTAAACATTTATACACTTTGATATCTCTTGTTATCAACCTGGGACTAGTCCCTACAGAAACTGAGAAATGACCGCACTGCATTTTTAATTTTTAATTATAGTTTATGTCTGTCTGTGCATATATGCACCTTAGTGAAAGTGCCTGTGAAAAAGAGGGTGTTAGAGCCCCTGCAGTTGGAGTTACAAGGAGTCCAACTAGTGCCTATAGTGCTTCTGTCTTAACCAGTAAGCCAACCATCCAGTCCCAACAGTGCAGTTTTGCAGTGGTATTTAATTAAAAGGTATTTTAAAAAGAAAGAAAAAAAAACAAAGAAGGAAAGGAAAGAGAAAAGATGAGTGAGCAAGTATAAAGATCACATTTTCTTTCAAATATTTACTCATCTCAAACACTCAAACATCTCCATAGCTGGCAAGGTAGAAGGACACATGTGGCTCTGAAGCTGGCCTGTGCAACTATGAGTGCCCTGGGCAGCTGTGTAACCATGAGAAAGCTATGGAACGTGTGTTAACCACGTGGAAGTTAGGGAGTAGCCCAGCCATTAAACTGATTAAGGCATATTAAATATAAGGGTGTGTGTGTGTGCACGCGCACGTGTGCGTGTGCATGTGTGTGTGTGTGCGTGTGCATGTGTGTGTGTGTCTGTGCGCGCGCGTGTGCGTGCACACGTGTGTGGGTCATTCATTCGGGAACTCAGAATGAGGGTGAGTAGCAAGGAACTCTCAATGCCACTGCTGGACAATTTGAGAGCAGATTTATCACCTACCACAACAGTGGATTCTTTTTTTCTTAAATCAAAGTAAGAAGACAAGTCAAATGATGTTCTCTTATCTCTAAATAGAAGACACTTTATTTCTAGGATCTGGGTGCTAAGAGGTTTCAACTCCAATGAGAAACTGATGCCTCAGAATTCTGAAGATTCTGTTTGGTGTTCTTACACATGGCCTACCATTCCAGGCTTGTGTGATACTTGCTAAAAAGAATTTGTACGATGAGGGAAAAAAAAAACAAAAAACTATTTCAGGTCTCTGAATTCACTGCAGCCTCAGAAGGAGTCTCCTGTCTCTCAACTGTAAAACAGCTAAAGGACTCTCAGAATTGATCCCAACTCTTGAGATCTACCTTTCTGAGATCACCGGAGTTAAGCAAAGCTCAGGGGCTCTGTCTCAAATGCAATACTCTCACATGAAAGCTGCTGGGTGCTGCTCTCGAGGACACCTTTGTGTCCCTTCCCTACTCTCTGTCTTGAACAACAGCTTTTCTCGACCCCTACCAAGCTCCCCAGAGTCACTGTTCCCCCACGAGCTGCCCATATGGCCAGCAGTAGCCTTTCCTGTGAACTTGTCAAAATGTAAACTTCAGACTCTGACTCAGGAATTCTGGGAAGAGGACTGGTGTGTGATTGACCAGTGTTGGTTGCCAAGGATAGCTTACTTGGTTGAGAGGACAACTATATGAGAAGATTGCATCACAAATTCTATGGTTGGTAGTCTCTAGCATCTGCTAACTGGCCTGCTTAAGGTGATGGCTCACCACAATGCATTGAAAATGGGAATTGCAGTGTATCTAAGCAGGGCCTACAATGCGGTGGGGATACCCCAAGCACGTGTGGGAACAGGAAGGAATTCTGGGAGTCTGTAAGATCACTTGCTCTTGAACTCAGAAATCAGTGACTCCATGTCTCACAACATCATGTGGTGGTACCAAGCCACTGCTGGTGCCATTCTGAGAAGAGCAGCCAGATGACCACTGGAAAGACAGAGGGTCAATGAGGTTCCCGTGGCACAGGTGCCAGTTCTCCCCCTGGGAATTCTGCCTTTTGACCAAGAGCCATCACACTGAACTTGCAAAGGTCTGAAGGCCAATGAGGCCTCAAGGGTTGTAGTGTCCTACAAAACACTACAAAGGGAAGTTTTCTTTAAAGAGTTGGTGGATCTCCTAGACTGGGTAAAATCAAATAAAACCCACAGTGACTGCTATAGGCACATTGGCAGCATCCCCCACCACACACACACACACACATTGAGACATTGACTATAACTCAGATGTTTAAGCAAGAAACAATACTTTAAGTTGCCCTTCTAAAATAGGGTTGTCTCTTTTCCAAAAAGTCAGTTTTGACTGACAGAATGATGAATGGCATCTTTAAAAATCAATACCGTGTGGCCGTCAACAAGGCCCAGCTAAGGAAGCTGGATAAAAATCTGGCTTCTCAGATACAAAACACCAATACAGTACAGTTGATTTCAGCCAACAACCAACTACGATACCTTCCCTCCGTGTGTCCGGGCGTCACACTGCCAGCGGCAGGAAGGAAAACCCCTCTTGCAACCACTGAATTGGTAAAAACCAGCAGCCCGCTCCACAGCCCTGCCTGGGAATCCTGTTCACACTTGGAGATCTTTCCCCCAAACATATCTGAAGTGAGATTCCAGGAAGGTAAAAACAACTCTAAGCATTTGAATCTTGGAGAGAAGACAGACCAAGGGGAAATGTTTCGCACACCGGGTTCAGAAACTGTAAACTACTGTGAGGTTGTAGAACTATCCTGGGAGAATAATGAAGCTCACAGCTTGAACTGCTTGCTACACTGGGTCCTTCTAGAACAGGCCAGAAAGGAGGAAGCAAGGGCCAGTCCTCATGGGAAAGCAGACTGCACAGAGAAATTCATGAAGTAGGCACAGCCTTGGCCTGACAGCAAACTTCATACTGCCATCAACATGCACAGTTTGAGACAAGCCTTCAAATCGATATTTTCTGGTATTATCGTTAAAATCCATCCTTACCTCTTTCCACATGATGGTGTGCCACATGCCATTTCTTAACACTGTAAAAGAAGAAACAAGGAGCCATGGTCAATCAATATTGGTGGGGACTCAAGATTAAAAGTCAGTTATCTACAAATCCAAAAGACTTCTGTGAAAGTTGTACTTATTAATCCTCACAAATCATATCCAAGGTGGATGACCAACCATGCACAAATGGGCATCCATCTGTGCAACTCCACAACATATGTGTGTGAATACACACACACTTATGTGTGCATGTAAGCAAAGCAAATTCGTATTTAGCCCAGGCGTAGGAAAGTCCTTGTGTTACACAGTTCCAACAGCAGCAATACCAGCAACAGAAAACAGAGGTAAGATTAAAAACCAGGATAATGAGAAAAGTGAACAAAAACAAAAGCTGTGAATATGGGAAACTTATTAGGGGCATAAACTAACTAATTTATGAACATTCTATCTTCTAAAATCCCAATGTATACAAACCCCATTAATATATTACTATAAACACTAACATTTTATTTTATTACGCTTCTTTCTCTTTAAAGATTTTATAGATGACATTTCCAATTTAATCAATAGCCACTGATTTAGAATTACTCAAACACAAGACTTGATCCTAAATGAACAATGGAGAAAGTGATTGAGCCTGGTTGCTTACCTATTGTTTTCTTCTTGTTAACTGCATTGTCTGCCTTATGTCGTTTCTGTTACAGGAGAAAAACAAAAGCAAAGGTTCCTACATTCAAATGTTCCAAATGAATAATTGAAATGGAAAGCCGTAAAATCAGAGGGTAACGGGGACCAAGAACGCTACAATGCTAGTGCTGTAGATTTCAGCTGGGTGGTTCACCATCTGTCAGCACCGACGAGATCTATTCCAAGCCTAAGTAACTATACTTTGCTTCTAATAATTTACAAGCCCTTCAAAGTTTCAAATTCCCCACAGTTATTTGTGGACAGCCTGAAACAATGATTCAGTATTATAAACCCAGCAACAAACAGCAGGTTGCATTCTCAGGTTAGCTTACTATGTTATTCCATGAAATATGTATGTTGAGGGAATCGTGTTTGTGTGTATGTGTGTTTGTGTGTGTCTGTGAGTATCTCTGTGTGTCTGTGTGTGTGTGTTTATCTGTGTGTCTCTATGTGTATTTATGTGTGTTTGTGTATGTGTTTATCTGTGTGTCTGTATTATGTCTGTGTGTGTATGTGTGTATCTTTGTGTATGTGTTTATCTGTGTGTCTGCACATGTCTGTTTGTGTCTGTGTGCGTGTCTGTGTGGGCATCTGTGTGTGCATCTGTGTGTGTATGTGTGCGTGTCTGTGTGTGCATCTGTGTGTGTATGTGTGTGTAAAACAGAAAGAGCAAGGGAGATAATAGCAGCATGGTTATGGCCAGTGAAGAGTGAAAGACGCGTGAGGAGAAAGATTACTGGAAAATTACTTCAGGCATATCAAGCATAATGCTGCTTGCAGAGAACACTAATTAAAAGCTTCATTTGCTACCTGAATCCAGGCACTCTAATGTTGGATACAAGGAGTGATAATGATAAACAGCAGCCAGGGATTTACAAAACAATATAGAACATAGAAGCCCCCCAGAATCACTGGCCAGGGGTCTAGGACTCTCATAGTATACCTTCCTCCCAGCAAACACTACCACTCCTCTAGGAACTGCTTAAGGATAACCCGGTTTCCTGTTATAAGCATACACCCAGCCACACGCACATCAACTGTCATATTATAGTGTTTTATTATCCGGAGACAAAAACTTACAAAATCTTCTACAATCTCTTTGATGCCTGCAATCGTTAGAATGATGACCAATGGCACCAGGGTGGTGTACCGTCCTGTTGGCGATACGTCTGGGATTTGCTGTAAGAGAAGAAGAGAGACTGGGATGAAAGTCACTACAAAGAAGGAAGACATGATGCTCAACCCTCCTCACTCTCGCTAGCCTGGTTCATTTCTGGGACACAACAAAAAGCCTACTAACTCAAGACCTAGCTATGTAGTTTACATTGGAAAGTTTACCTAAAAACCTGGCAATGTATTTTGAAAGGAAAATGGGTCGAAAATATGACCTTCATGGCCAAAATACATGCATGGTATATATGTATGAAGTGTTACAGTGAAATATCATGTCTAATATAATGAATGTGCAATCATAAAATTATGAAGAACAAGAAAAGGTAAACATGACAAGGTATGACCCACAAGAACCAGTTTCTGCTCCCCTTTGGTAACTACTTTTTTCAAAGACTTCCCTCCCATGTCTGTTTTATACAAAGATTAGGTCTGTCCACCTTAGTGATAATTTGAGGAAGGAAACTATGTAAATATTCTAACCCTTTTCCAATAAAGGCACTTGCTAGAAGAATCTCATTTTACACATAATTGAGCTTGCAATCTTTAAGTCCTTAAAAACCATTACCTGTAATAAGGCAATGAAGAGGAAGAAGGCATTAGCAGCTCTCCTAATCTGCTCATACAGGAATCGAGGTAGAAATGTCAACACGCTGTACTTGGCCGTACTGGAAGTACAAAGACAAGTACGACTTTTAGTTAAAGAGGAAACCCTTAAATAACAGCAAAGTGAGGCCCAAGGGTATGTCCTTTATAGGAGGACACAACTGACCAGAGGCACTTCCCATGTGTTTGAAATTCAAACTTGGATATGGACATTCAACTTTCCCATGCGGTGATGAGCCCATTGACTCCCATCTGGGAGCCACATGCTAAGAGCATCATGTGTGTATTGAGGTTCATTCAGGTGCACCTGATATGCTGGGTAGTTCCCATTTCCCCTACACACCGTGCACCCTTCATCTTTGCTCAGGCTTTGGCTTCACCTGGCTATCCTCTCCCTCCATCCTGTAGCAGTTAATGAATGGCCTGTCTCCCCATCCCATTCCAGCCTCACAGTCAGATTATAAAGGGCTCTTCTGCCTTCAAACGCACACTGGTTATTCTGACATCATTTCGTCTCTGCTTCCATTCACGCATCAGCCCTCTGGACAAAGGCTCTGAGTCCATAGATTTAAAAAAGAAAAAAAAAAAACTTGAAAAGGGGACTGTGTCTGTACGGAACACACACAGGCTTTTCTCATTGTTATCACCCAGTCATCGACACACTATAATGATAATTTCCATAGCATGTATATTTATTGCACTGAGAATTTTAAGTCATCTAGTTATGATCCAAAGGTACGGGGGTG
>NW_022196915.1:46542017-46607457 GCF_008632895.1 Mastomys coucha
GGGTTTTATGCACGAGCAATTCCATTTATAGAAAGGACTTTAACATCCACAGAGTTTGGAATCTCAGGGGGGCTTGGGTTAAATCCTGCATGGATACTGAGGAAGTTGCCATTTATTTCTCTGTCCCCAGAAGAGACTACTTAAACAGACAGAATATGCACCTCAGCTACATGACAGGGCAGTCAAGGAACAAGGACATAAACTGAACCAAAGACACAAGCCGAGATCCACAATGACTCCTGGCCTACTCTCTGAACGCATGATCCTAAGCCTATTTGTTTTGGTTGTCTGGGGGTTTTGAAACAGGGGCTCACGTTGCACAGGATAGCCTCAAATTCACTATGTAGCTAAGGATAATCGTGAACACCTGGTGCTCGTGCCTGCACTTCTCAAGTGCTGAGTTCTGGGATTGTATGTTCTAATCCTGCCCATAAATATAGTTTAGCAAGGTTATCTAATACACACATTGTTCCAAGTGTACACATCAGAAGAACCAAAGCAGAAAGGCCAAAGCCCGAGGTACATCAAAACACCTCAAGATGATGTGGACTGCTACAGGGCCTGAGAGCATCTTAGGCCAGAGCAACAGAGCATAACCCAGGCCTGAGATTTCCAGAGGTAGGAAAAGAGAAAGAGGAAAAGGAAGAATCAACTGGTGGTAGAAAGGAACTATCATAAAGAAAGCACAAAAGTTCACATCTGCAAGATAAAACTAGACAGAATCTTGCAAGATGGTCTGGTTACACATTTGAACCTAAGATTCCATCTGTGGAATAAGTGTGTGTGCGTGTGCGCATGTGTGCATGTGTGTATGTGTGCATGAGTGTGTGCATGCATGCGTGTGTGCTTGTGCATGTGTGTGTGCACGTGTGTATGTGTGTGTGCATGTGTGTGCGCACTTGTGTGCATGTGTGTATGTGTGCGTGAGTGTGTGCATGTGTGTGCGTGTGTACACATGTGTGTGTGCTCGCACGTGCGCGCGCACACACACACACACACACACACACACACGGCATATAACTCCATCAAGGTTGAACGTCTCCCATTTCACCAGAATGCTGAGTGTGTTTGATGGATCCAGGCCATGAAGGTGGAAAGCTGAAGAGTAAAGGAGTCCTGGTAATACAAACAAACAAACAAAAACAAAGACAAGAAAAGAAATGTGTGCCAACTAGATGTAAAAAACATGGTTTCATCCTGAGGCAGAATTAGCATGGTCAGCTACTCATATTCATCTAGGTAAGGATCACTGTATGGCATTAACTATATATATATATTAACTAATATATATATTAACTATATATATATATATATATATATATATATATATATATATATATATATATATATATATATATATATATATATATATATAGCTCAGATGCACATGGGAGATCGTCTGGGTTGCCCTCTTCAGGCACCAAACTCAGCTACCGTGTGAGGCCAGTGCTGCAGGTTCAGGGATCATGGCTGGGGGAGATGGATACTTGTACAACTCCTGAGAAAAGCAAGGTAGTTCACACTTCCTACCACATCTGTTGAGTTCACACCCTAAGAATTTACAGTATAAGGTGGGACAGAGTGAGAGGTGCTTTAGCATCCATGTACCAGGAAAAACCATCTAGAGTGCTTAACATGCAAATGAAGAAGGCTGGCAGCAAAGGAGGTTATCACCAAGTGGGTAAATTCTCCAAAAGATTCCCACTCATGTGTGTGCCAGAGCCTTTGCCCACATACCACTGTTCATAGCAAAAGGTTGGGATGGGTGTTTATAAGTGTGAATATTTGGCAAGCAGTAAGGCCTGGGAACTGGGGAGAAATGATCCTGAGGAAAGTGTACCCTGCTGGCCATCCATTCTCTTCCTACACACTGTAAATGACAGGGTCCACTGTATGATGTGTGGACCTGAGTTCCCACAGCTGGTTGTAAAGGTGAACACATCAGGCCCTGGACATTTCTCCTCCAGTACAAAAGCTTTCAACATTTCTCAGGAGAGGACAAGGTTGTGGGGGGGAGGGGTGTCCTAATGTGATTGAACAAATGACAGCCAGCCCAGCAGAAAATAAAGACCAGCAAAAACATGGGTCTGCAGCTACTCACGGTCCCAAACCACCAAGCTGCCTGGTAGTCAGAGATGCAGAACACAGCTCTGAAGAAGGAAGGCATCTTCAGAGCCTCTAGCTGCACTGGCTCCCAAGCACAAGAAAGGCTGGAATGGATAATACTGAATTTCACCAACCGCCGAAAGTGTGAGTTCCCCTGAAGAAGCCTCCAGAACCCTGCCAGCTGAGCTTGCTTAGCACACATCTCCTAAATGTGAACAGTAAAACCACAGGAACCTCGAAGACATCCACACCACCTCTTATCTTGCACACGTGAAAAGCACATCTGTCTGCACAATGGTGAAGGCATCACTGACTAGGTGAGGAGAGAGCAGAAGACCAAGTGGACATCCCCACAAGATGATGGCTTGATGTACAGACTGGTATTTCAAATCTATGTTCAGGGAGCCTCTCATCCTCCATGCTCCCTGGAAGACGCCATCCCTTCTCTTCTTGAGAACACTCATCTTGCACACTGGGGGTGAAACCCAGTGTGGGACACTCTCCTAACACGCTCAAGGCCCTAGTATTGATGCCTACAACAACAAATTCAAGCTGCTACCCCCAACCCTGCCAGACATGAAAGATGCACACCTATAATCCTAGAACCAGGGAACCAAGGCAAGAGGATTATGAGTTCAAGGCCAGGTTAAGCTACATAGTAAATCACTGTACCAAAATCACTGAAGGGAAAGGAAGAAACTAGAGAGGAATGGAAGAAATGGAGGAGAGGGGGAAGGAAAGGGGAGGAAAGGGAGAGGGGTGATTAATAAGGAGTTGTAGACTGCCAGAATTTGAATAAGAAAAAAAGACAATATTAAATGTCCTAAGAATGTATTCATGTCTTTATATCACAGTTAATTTATTTATTTTTAATGTATTCATTATTTATTCATTTTATGGTACTGAAGAAAATTGCCAAATTCTATTAAAGTACTTAACTCTAGCCGAAATACTCTTGTTGATCTCCCATATACATACAAGATTGTGCATAAAACCAAAGTATGTCACCTGAATTCCCATATTTATGTGTATTACTGTAGACAAAAGTTGTCCCCAGCCACCCTGACAATGAACAGTGATAAATGCAGAGACTTGCAGCTATCCAAGATGCTAAGAATGAGAATATGTGATAATTATGAACTCATTTCTAAAGAAGACATTTTCACCTCCCCAAATGAGGCCCAGGGAACACTGCAGAAGAGGAGGCAGGATAATGTAAGAGTTTGGAGATAGAGTTAGTTGAGGGGCTGTGGAGGGCTACACTCTAGACTCACACCACGGCAATCAGTAACTCACAACTATGCTCTCTTGCACTGGGCTCACAGAAGACTAGCCCCCCAGCAATAATCAGTCATGGAATCAGGAGAGGCTCAAGGGGCCCTAAGGCTTATCTCTCAAGTACTGGCTATTGATAGATTCTAGAAGAGAATTACCAACTTTGGTTGTATAACCACTGCTAAGCCCACTAAACCCCAGATCCTTCAGAATGTCCTGATTAAACTCAGCAGGTCATCAAACAGAGCAAGTAGACATGAACACAGAGAGTAATTTATGGAGAGGGATGGTAGAGAGATGACTTGCTGGAAATGACCAAGGAATGAGACAACCAAGCTAAAAGTCAGGAAGTATTTAATATGTGCGTGCAATAGGCCCAGGGACATCAATTCCAAAGCAGCCGAAAGTTCGGTTAAACAGAGCCATTTATGCTCTCTCTTGTTCTCTTACCAATCTAGAGTTGACATATATTTTCATCAGATAATCAAGTTTGCTTAAGTAAGTACCCTATATAAGCAGAAATGTTTCCTTAAGCAGCAGAATTTACCAAAAGCTATTTAGAGGGCAGAGTGGAGGGAGAAGGAATTTAGTTACACACAAATCATAATGGGATTTTACAAGGGTAGTAGCCTGTTATGTTTATGACTGTAGTATAACAAATGTTTCATAAAGACACAAAGCTACCAAAAGGAGACATATTTGCAAAGGAGAAAATCAATTAGACTTTGATTGGGCTTCCTGCTAGCAACACAGACAGCTAGAGAAAGAGTTCAGATTTTATACCCAGCCAAACTGTGATGTAGTCTGCACATTCTCTTTTTAGGAATCTGCTTACTGTACCAGGAACATCTATAGAACTGGATGGCGATGATCGCTTTACTGGATCATTGCAGATTACATATGCATTGAAGACTTCTAACCAACACCATAAATATGTATAAATATTACATGCAATTACGTTTTTAAAAAAAGAAAGCCCAAACCTGGATATACAACTCAGGAAAGAGCTAGGATGACAGCTTATAACACAGCTACAGAGTAACCAGTCTAATAGCTACAGAGTGACCAGTCTAATAGCTACAGAGTGGCCAGTCTAATAGCTACAGAGTGACCAGTCTAATAGCTACAGAGTGACCAGTCTATGCAGTGAGGAGCCGCCAGTGTAGATACAGAGGTCATTTGACAGGATTACTTCCAAACACAGAAACAGAGGGCTTCCCTAGCATGCTCAAGAACCATGTTCAATTCCTAACACTGCAAAAAATAAAACAGAAAGCTTGGATAGTATAATTACATAGTAAACCTAATATGTAAAAATAAATGTTTAATCCCAGAAGTGAGGAGGGGAAAACAAATTATACTAAAATAGATGTACTCACAGTCCAATCACTTCACCATTCAGCACCAAGGTCAGTAAGTTCATTCTTCTTTTGTTAAAGAATGCCATGAAGATAACTTCTAAATTTAGTTTTAAAACACAGTGAAGGGCTTGTGGTGTAGCAATTTCTTAGCATAAGTAAGGCCTCAGGCTCCTTTCCCCAGCACAAAAATCATAATAAACATCCATTCAAATATATGAACACATACTTAGGAAAACTAAATTTCTGATTTTAATTTTGAAATATGGTAGAAACCAACAGAAAAAATAAAGACAGGGTTCAGAGTGGTTGTCTGCAATTGAGTATGCACAGAATGAAAAGATGAGGCTGGCAGTCATCCACTGATTTTTCATGATAAGCTTTTCTAACTGTTTCAACTTTTAACCGTCTATATATGTTGTCTTTATTCTAATTTTATATTGTCTGAAAAACTAAAGAGTATCCAGATAGAGCTAGGAAGGAAGTTATTATTTGGGGGTAGTTTTAGGATGACATAAGGAGCTGTTTATTAGAAGATGATGTTGGACTCAAAGACCCAACTTGTTGTCGAATGGTCTGGAAACTACCCCCATCTGGAATTACAGCCAACAAGCACTTCCTCTGGCCAGAAGCCATGGAGGGGGCCCAGACTCATGGATGGAAGGGAGAGAATTCTGGCCTGTCCCATGAGGGGCTGACAAGCAGCAGTATTAACACAACCCTCTGATACACACTTGAGTAAACTTTCTTGTCATTGTCCTAGGAGATAAGTGGGCATCCCAGCACCAGGCTCCCTTCCCTGCTGCCCCCCACAAAGAGACATTCAGAGACTAACTCTTCCCCTGAAAGTGGAAGTCACTATTCTGAAGGGCACTGTCCTTACTAAAGTTTCCTCTCCTTTCATCCTCTGCCCAATCCCTCAGAACATTTTTCCTCTTCTCATCAAACCACATCCTTGTCTTCGGAGCCAACAGCCCAAGGGGTTGTCTACTCCAGCAAGTTTTTCCCAATTCAGGTCAGTGCAAAGGGTACATTGTGCATCCACCCACCCACTGCAACAGAGTGTAAATGAGACAGAGAGAGAACCAGCCAGAAACAGTCAGTGGCAGTTGTTTGTCTTTGTATATGGTGATCTCTAAGATGGTCGCATCACAAATGCTCTTTAGTCCCTCTCTGTGCCTTGCAGGCTGAGGGGACCATGAAGACAGACCAACAGCACAGGGCTCTCCTGGTACAGCAGCACTTCCTTCAACACAGCACTGCAGGGAGTGCCCTCAACTCCACAAATCCCAGATGCTTAAGGCAGTACTTGAATGTCTCCCTGCTTTGTCCTTATGCACTAACTAATGGATACTTTGTGTAAAAACAACACACACAACACACGAGCCATTCCTAAGACATTCTATTTCTCTTTTCATTTAGCTCACTCTAATTTACAAACCCAGAACTATATTCAGATTTTGTGGGTCCTAGATACAGCTGTACAAGCAAAAGAGGATGCGATAATGAGAAACTCAACAACACTGCAAAGACTCACCAGAGACTTCCTGACAATAGACTAAAGATCCTAGCAATTCATCATTTCAATGATTATCTAAGATTCTGTAATTTATTCAGTCATTCAATTATGAGCATTGTTTTATTTATACATCACAATACATATCTGTGCTCATATGCTCATGTATTTAGGTAAGCATAATTCCATAAAACAGATTACTTGAAGCAGGATCTCTGAGGGAAATGTGTACTTTTAAAAAGTAACAATTCCCCAATGGTAATGACTTTAGTTGAAATACTCAACAAGGGGGAAATACGATCTGAAGAGACCACCTCCAATAAATAGGCACAGCCCCCAGTTAAGGGATGGGGCCATCCATGCATCTCAAAATTTTTAACCCAAAAATTCTCCTGTCTAAAGGGAAGACAGGGGCAAAAAAAATGGAACAGAGAGTGAAGGAAAAGTCATCCAAAGACCGTCCGACCTAGGGATTTATCCCATCTGCAGACACCAACCCCCTACACTGTGGCTGATGCCAAGAAGTACTTGCCAGCAGGAGCCTGGTATGGCTGTTCCCTGAGAGGCCTACCAGCACCTGACCAATACAGATGCAGATACTCACAGCCAACCATCAACTGAGCCTGGGGACTCCAATGGAAGAGCTAGAGGAAGGACTGAAGGAGCTAAGGGAATTGCAACCCCATAAGAACATCCAGAGCTCCCAGGGACTAAACCACCAACCAAAGAGTATACATGGGAGGGGAGGCCCTTGGTCCTGTGGAGGCTTGATGCCCCAACATGGGGGGATGCTAGAGCAGTGAGGCGGGAATGGGTGAGTGGGTGGGGGAGTACCCTGATAGAGGCAAAGGGGACAGAGAGGGGTTTGTGGAGGGGTAACTTGGAAGGGGGATATCATCTGAAATATAAACAAATAAAATCACTAACTTAAAAAAAAAGAGAAAAGTAGCAAGTCACATCTCCTAAGTTCTAACTAGTGTACTTTTGTTCCCAAAGGATCACAGATTAATATCTATGTATCCAAGATCTTCCCAAAAATAGTTTTAAACTTTACATTTTACACAAGAGGAACTCAACTGCTATTCTGTGCCTTTGTCTTACGATGCTGGGGACTCAGGACCTGAAGCATGGCAGGCCAAGGGTCTTCTCCAGCAACAAACCCAGATGTGTTATTTCTAATGGTAGTGAATGGGAACGTTCTAATGCAGATCCCTTGCAAGCAATAGCTGTCAACAGTCTTTTACAGTGCCGGGTCTTGTGTCAACAATGTATTGCTGTTTCATTGTTTCTTGATTGCTATTAAAGTCAGATGGATCATCATTTATTTGGGGGCAAATTGTTTTACTCCAACATAATTTCCTCATATATTTCACTCATTTTGTCTTCTCCTCTCTCTCTCTTTCTCTTTCTCTCTCTCTCTCTCTCTCTCTCTCTCTCTCTCTCTCTCTCTCTCTCTCTCTCTGTGTCTGTCTGTCTGTCTGTCTGTCTATCTGTCCGTCTATCTGCAACACCTGTATGTGGAAGCCAGAGAAGAACTTCAGGTGTCAGCTTTGGGGAGCCATAGTTTCTCCAAGGCTCTGATAAAAAGACAAAGTGAACTTCAGTTCTATGTCCTTGCCCAGGATCAGACTTGGCCATCCCATCTGGGGCTGGAGCCAGTGCTTCCCAGGAGTCAAGGTTGTGATTGAAGCCAACTCCTCCCTAGGGCTGCAGTTATCAGTTCTAAGGCAGCTGTGTCTTGGATAGCCTATTTCTCTTTGCCAGCATTGTCTGATTTTGCTGTCTGCTGACCTTGGTCGGCTCCCTGGAAACTGTATATATGGTGCTGTACTTCCTAGCAAATTTGCTTGGCATAATTCATCAGCTTATCCAAGCCCTCCTTATCCAGGAGGTCCCAGTTACTACTTTTGTCTGCTTTATTCCTCAAACCCCACTCATTGTTTGGAACCTTATTATTATCCAGGTTCGGGTCAGTCAGCACTATCCTCTAGCACTAGAAAGGGGTTACCTCTTTGGGGGCTATTAGCCAATGGGGATTCCATAATCCACACATAGACAAGCTACTGCCAATGCTATTGGTTACTCTACAGAATGTGATAGTAAGACCCTATTACAGAACCTGATAGTAACCCTAACACTAACCCTAACCCTAACCCTAACCTTAACCCTAACCCTAACCCTAACCCTAACCCTGTGATGGTAAGACATCACAGACTTGAATCTCTGAACATGAAAGAAGGAACTGGTACTGAGCTGGAGCTTCACCCATGCTGGCTAGTTTTCATAGCTGAGGAAAGTAATTATCAACATCTAACTGCAAACCCTGAAAGCCATAACAACAATCAGGCTGGGAAGATATGCCCATGGGTACAATAGTGGCACAACTGTCATTGAAGTAACCAACCACTTCATGGCTGGATTTAACTCCTTCAGAGGGAACCCATACCTGCACCATTATGGGACCCTAGAACCCATAGCCAGGTGGGTTATAGGACTAGATGACAATCTACTACTATTACTCTACTCTAGGAACAATGAATTAAACTGACACCTAATGATTTACCATAGGTTAGTGCATCATTAATCAAACCTCACCAGAGATCTCCCTACTCAGCAGATAGAAATTAATACAGACTCACAATTGGTCAAGGTTCAGAAATAGAAGTATTCATCCCTTAGTGGAATATCTATAACACACTTCCTTCCATCCAAAGCTCAGGGATCATTGTAGAGGAAGAGGTAGAAGGATTATGAGAGACAGAGGTGGTAGATGACTACAAGTAAACTGCTTTCCAGATACAAGGTAACTGCACATGTGAATTCACAGAAGGTATGACAGCATCCACATGACTTAAGGAAGAGTAGCCCAGAAAACTATTCCAAGTATACAAGGGAGGTGTAATCCTGAAGCCCTGCCCTGGACTAAGGAGCTACTGACAATTGATAGCTACCAAGAGAGGGAAAGTTAGTTTTCTAAGAGAGTGTGACTCCTGGTATAACTATCATGCTCCAGAGAACAGCCACACATTCAAGAGTACATGGGTAACACTAATTGGACCTAATGAGTTTTTAAAAATGATGTCACAAAGTCGGACCTCAAAGTTGGAGGGTAGAAATGGGGGTGAATCTGGGAGAAGATGAAAAGGTATACAGATGATCAAAATGCAATGTATGAAATACTCGAAGTAATAAAATTGTATTAAAATTCTTTATTCCTTATATATGTGTGTTTTCTTTAATAGTTTATTATTATTTTATGTCAGATTTCAATCATGAATCAAAATTTTTAGGTGGACATATGACTAGAAGAGAATTTTTCATCCTAAGCTTCCCTGAAGATTAACTTAAAGGCATACATACACTATATGCTCTGTACTAAAGCAAATTCCCAGAAGAGCTGGCTTCTAAAACTGCTTAAGTCATTATTTTGGCAATATGCACCTGGAGTTTTTCTATAACCTTCAACCTTGAGATTAATGATTCTAATTACTACTGATGCAAAATTCATTAATCTAAGACAAATCCATAGTATTTGCCCAAAAGTTTGTTCAATTTGTCAAGTATATTTTAATATAATTAATTATAATATGCAATATATAATAAATATAACATAAATAATATGATAGCTAATGTGCCTTGAATGGGGAAGCCTTTGTTTACAGAAAGCCAATGACAATAGCTACTCCAAAGGCAAACAATGAAGACACAAAAATTAGACACACACACACACCCACACATTCTAGTTAGAATAAAAGAAGTTCTTCATCACAAATGTTACTATCTCCATATACAAGAAACTCCTGTAACTCCGCTAACACAGAGGGTTGTTTTTCCCCAACAGAAGCTCTGCAGAGTGAGAAGACCCAGTGCTAGCATGAACAACAATGTCCCAGACTTCTCCACCACGTCAGCACAGCCTGGGATGGTACTCTATTGTTCCTCCTTCAAATTCCTGGCTCTATTCCACACACAAGGAGATGGAAATTGGAGGATTCCACACTTCTCTCCAGGAATGGGAATGTCCCCAGGTTTCCTCAGCTCATGTGCTATGGGCCCTGATCAAATTCCACAACCAGGTCTAGTTTTGAGTGTTCTGCAAAAGGCACACTTGGAACAGACCTTGCTCAGAAGTTCCTGTTATACACGTTCCTGAGCCAGCATGTGTCCTGGATATAACCTCCTTGTTTTATTTACAGGATATGCCCCAGTCCATCTCCGAGGGAGTCAGAGCGTAAAGATGCCACATCAAACAGAGACCACTATATGCACTGCATAGATGGAAAAGGAGCAGAATTAATGGTTTGTGTTTAGAATATGACCTGAGATATGTGTATGTATGTACGTATGCATGTATGTATGTATGTATGTATGTATGTATTGTATGTATGTACTCCATGTAACACAGCCTAAAACTAAAAACAAAATAAAACCAAAAATATTTATCATCTTCCCTCAAGTGGGCCTTACTGATCTAGGAAATAATCAAATCATTTAGGAATAAGAACAGAAACAGAGCTGGGTGGAGAGATGGTGCAGAAGTTAAGAGTGCTTGCTACTCTTTCAGAGGACCCAAGTTCAGTTCCCATCATCCATATCAGGCAGCTCACAGCCACCTGGAGCCTCTACAGGCAATTCATGCATGTGCATATGCCACACACACAAACATACACACACACTCGCATGCACATTCACTCACACTCGGGAGCACACTATCCTGATCACCCTGTCTGAATATCACCATCAAACACCATCCTTATTTGGCTGTAGGTGCTACTGTCAGCTTGGAAGGCTAACGTTTTCCTCCCTCACCCAACAAGAGAGAGAGAAAAGCATCCTACAACTCACATCTGTCCAACCTGGACTATGAATCACTTTTGTTAAAATCTCGTGTACTTTGGCTATCATAAACATGATCAACTGTTCACTGAAAGTATCTGGGCTTCAATATTTGACAGCAAAACCAATCATATTTTTGTAAGGCTCAAGGCCTAAAGATTTCTGGAGACAGATAGTTGGTAATTTTCCCCATATTTGATCATTTCAAGGCTACTGTGGCCTATTAGAAGTTCCTATTGCCACCACCTCCTGATTCATTTCCAGATATTTTCCAACAGAATGTGTGCCATGTTCCAAAACCATTCTAGGACTCAAGTCACAGCTAGTATTTGAGAGTAGTGTTGGATTGTGATATTCAGACAGGGCAATCAGGATAGTGTGTGCATATGTGTGAGTGAGTGAATGCACCTCATGTGCGTGTGCGTGTGCGTGTGCGTGTGCGTGTGCGTGTGTGTGTGTGTGTGTGTGTGTGTGTGTGTGTGCGTGTGTGTGTACTTTGTATATTCTTCTTGAATTAGAAGATCCCATATTCTTCTCCTAAGCATCTGACCACCAACCCTTCTCAGTATGGGCTTCTGCCTCAGACACACTGGTCCTGTTCCCTGAGCTCACCCTGCTCACCTCTGAAAAGCCATGGGCTGTCCTCTCCCAGCACCAATCCCCTGAGCATCTCCCACATGCTCCATGCTGCCACCCAGCAAGGCTGACCAGGTCACCCCAGAGCCAGAGACCAGGCCATGAAGTGCACTCCCTGTAAAACCCACTAAAATGACTTATACTAGTGAATAATCACTACGAAGCTAACAACTAATCTTTCCTAGTGAACAATTCGCAGCCACAGCTCTGCTTGCCCTGTTTTACAAGTCTTTCCAGAGGGAAGGAAACACAATGCAAACCACTGTCTAAGCTAAGAGAGCAGGCCTCAGATGAGTGCTGACTGCCCTGCCTCCTCTGCTGCCCTTAGCTCTTCCCCTCTGCCCATTCCCGCCAGGCCCCCAAACGATCCGGCTCCAATCTTCTATGCCTTGATCTCTAGCCTTCCAACCTCCCTGGCACCTTGCTCTTAGCATCTGGCTTCTCCCTTCCATCTTCTGTCATTTTATTTTATTCAGTTTGGTTGTTTGAGATAGAGTCTCATGTAGCACAGGATAGCCTAAGCTCTCTAAGTAGCTGAGGATACCCTGAACTAGTCCTCCAACCTCCACCTCCCCAATGCTGAGGTCACTGTTGGGAGCCATCACATCAGGCTTCTCTTATATCTTAACACAAACATTCCAGAAAGGCCTAATTGATCACACCCTCCCATCCCTTGATGGGCCCTATGCCTCCTGTTTTTACAACGGCTCTCCTATTACAATGATAAGTTCTAGACGACTTTATTACTTAATGCCAGAATCTCAGGTATGGGTTCACAAATACTAATAGTACCCTGGAGAAGAGACCTCTTACTTCTTGCTTGTGTTGACTTGGGAATCACACAGTTCCTGTGTGAGAGGGCTGAAGGCAGTGCCCAGGATGAGAAATTACTTCCCACTAGTTTGGTGATTAATATGCACCAGGTAACTGACCTTGGAAACATCTATTAGGCAGATGACAACTTACCTAGTCCTTAAGAAGGGATTTAACTTCCTGGGGACCATATGGCAAGTCACTGCTAAGCGATGAGCCTCAACTATCCTCCAGTACACAGTGCACTGGACCCAGAAAGAGACAGGTGCCATGAGTCAGGACACTGACATCAGTTCAATATTCAGTCATCCAGCCTGATTCTGTGTTATAATATACTGGATTTTGCAGAGACTTCTTTAAATGATGAAGATTCAGTTGGGTGGGGGTTACTAAGTGTGGCTACAGCTGGGTTGTATGTGTCATACTACCTGGTCAACTCACGACTGCTATCCCTGGCATCCTGAAACCCAAGCTTATTATCAAGCACAAAACTTCTCAGTCTGCTGTCTTTCGTGTCATTACCTATGTGTCCTGATCTGAAGCAGGACCCTGTATGTGAGTTTCTCAGCATTCACAATTCAGTATCATTCTGCTACACACCGAAGCTCTAGAACCAGACTTCTGGCTTCACTATGTGACACTGTGTGGGTTATTTAACCATTCCAGGCCTTGGCTTCCATATCTGATAATAGTCAACAGGCAAATTTACAGAAACGCAGTCCTTAGAGCTGGGATACAGTACGTCCTCAGCAAATGTTATCTCGTACTAATTATATTATATATAAACTGCTGATGAAAGAGAGCATTAGTTAGCTAATTGTTGAATTATTGAAGACAGAACCCAGGGGCTTGCACATACCAGAAAAGTACTCTAACACTTAACACTCGGCCTCATGCCCACTCCAAATTTTTACTTCAAAACATTTTCAGATGAGGCAATTACTCTTTACATTGTACCCACATTCATATGTCTCAGCATCCTCTGAGTTCAGCTAAGGTAAGGTATGGTTCCATACTCCGTCAACCCCTCAACCAGAAGAGAAAGCTTGTCAGTTCATGCATGACCATCCACGCAACAAAAAAAGCACACACCAGAGATTGGATTTGTTCTCTCACTGGAGACTCCGAGACAACCAGAGAGGGACACTCATTGTGAGACAGAGAATTACTAAAGAACCACACAGCTCATGGATTCTTGTCTGGGATGGGGACATTTAAAAGTAAAATTTCAAATGCTAATCCTGAAAGTCAACCATGTAAGAAGCCAGGCAAGAGCACCACAGCACACTTGGACACGGGATCTGTGATTACCAATGTTTTGCCCCTGAAGACACAGCATGGAGCAAGTTCTGCTTACTATCCACACCGGAGAACCCAAACTTTGACCTCTGTGGTTGTTTTTCATTGGAATAGGACTCGGGGACTTCCTTATGCATGCTAGGCAGGCATTCTGCCATCGATCGATAACACTAATTCCCCTTCTGACCTTAGGATCTAACACAAAGCAAGGTTCCTAATCTTCAACCTGTGTTCAGAGTCAGTGTCCACATGAGTGGATGGACTGGTCAACAACTGCGGTAACCAAGTACTAAAGAATGGAAACTTCACTTATACTTCATGAGGCAAAAGAGACCAGGAAAAAGCAATAGTCTAAATTACAGATATTTCTTAAGTTGACTTAACATACCTACAATTCCCCCACTTGTTTCATACTGAAGGATCAACTAAATATTCATAATTCATATTCCACAAAATTATTTCACTCTTACACCTTAAAGTGTTCTATCTACATCAAATTTGATAGAGATAATTCAATTTTCATCCAGCTTCCAAACATCCAATTTCTCTAAAGTCAAGATGCTCATTAGGCAAAAAGTAGCCCTAAAAGTTACCATTCTATAGAGCTATGAAGTTAACCTGAAACATCGCCCCTCTACTCAATTTCTCAGGGTTTAGTTCCATTTATGAGGGCATGAAACTGAAATACAATGCCTACAAGCTTTATACAAATACAGTTGTCTCACACAGTTGAGTCACACACAGTATTCCTTAGATCACATGTACAGCCTGCCTCAGAACATGAGTCCAACACACATCAATCACCATGTATCACAGTCCCCAGCCTCACATCAGGAACATGCACCTGCCAGGAGTGGCCAGTTCTCTGTGGAACTTGGAGAAGACGGGCTTCTCCCTTAGTCTCTACATCTTTACCTTCTCCACAGTGGGCCAACCAAACTTAAACAATACTCCTGGAAGACCTTAATGCAGAAGAATGAAATAACACCACCAACTCACACCATAAGTTGTCACACAGTCAGTCCTGTGTGTCCATGATTTCCAAACCTTGGGTACAAACAACCAAGGGGAAGAGGCTGGCAAGAGCTCGGAGCTCAGGAGGGCTCCGTGAAGAACCAGAGCTGGGTTCACAGCATCTGCACAAGGCAGCTCTCATGCACCAGAAACTACAGATCAGGGAGCTGCAGGAGCTCAGACGCTCAGATGGCACCTGTCCTCACATGTACATCACACACACACACACACACACACACACACACACACACAATTACAAATAAGATAAATATTAAAGCACGTCTTGGGGAAGTGTACATGTGCTGAACATATAGAGATATTTATCTTTTCCTCAGACAATACAGTGTGTTGTCACTACAGAACATGCATAGGATCTGTGTATTCTGTGCCATTTTAAACGTGGGCCTTGAGCATCCTCAGACTTTGGCATCTGAGTGAGTCCTGGTGCCAGTCCAATGAATATCAAGAGATAACTATACTGAGAGTTACAATTCCCCAATGCTAGTAAGGTTATTGAATATTTAATTCCAAAGAAACTGGATGAATCAAAAAGTGACTTTCATACAGCATTCAGTTCTTTCTGGTATCTGTCTCTGAGAGGAAACACTTCCTCTGAGTAAAAGGATTAAAAAAAAAAAAAGTCAGCCGGGCAGTGGTGGCACACACCTTTAATCCCAGCACTTGGGAGGCAGAGTCAGGTGGATTTCTGAGTTCAAGGCCAGCCTGGTCTACAGAGTGAGTTCCAGGACAGTCAGGGCTACACAGAGAAATTCTGTCTCGAAAAAAGAAAATGTCTAGTTTATCTTCTCAAAAGCAGAATTTGGTGGGAAGGGCAGCTGGAGACACACCTGTATTCTGTCGGTCACAAGCCATGTATCCTTCCGATTTCCTGAGAAGGCATTTCCAGAAACCCAGCATCCTGGCCACTGTCCTCTAAGCATCCCCATGTGGACAAATGTTTTTGTGCCATTTACCTCAGCTTCAAAAGCCCCGGGATCAACTTCCTCACTTCGCTCACTGAGACTGAGACACACTTGTCTCAAGTGTCCACAACGACAGCCATCCCTGTCCAGAGTGTCATGCACACAAACAACAAAGCCATCTCCTGCCTCCAAAGTGCTTTCAGTTTGAGATTCAAAATAAGCCAGAAGCAGGGTGGTTAGGCTATGATGGCTCTGGGGCAGGTGTGGGCTTGGTTCAGCCCATCCACTGCTCCTCTGGAACGGAGGCTGTTGGTTTTTGTTTAGCACTCTGTCTCCTCTTCCACAGCTATTCAAACCATTAATTGTAAAAACGGGGCCTGTGGTGCTGTTGAGCACATTTCTCATTCCCTCCATAAGGATGTCATTTCCAAAGAAATGAAAACAAAAAACAAAAACCAAACAGGGCCACCGGACCTTCTGGTGGCTGCAGAGAGGAACAGCTGGTGTGGTGTCTGTGGGAGCTGTGATCTGAGAGTAAATGTGTGGGGGGTTCTAGTGGATAAGGCGCTGAGAAGAATACAGACAGGACCAGGCCCTGAAAGCCAGAGCTGGCGCTGTGCAGCTCAAACCAAGTGACGCTCTGTATGGATCTGCCACAAGCTGGCTATGGCAAAGAAACAAAGATTACGGGTTATAAAAACAGACAGGGTGGCCAGATAGAGAAGCACTAACAGGGAATCCCAGAATTCCAGGCCATGGGATATAGAGGCAGGAGGATTCAGAGTTCAAAGCCAGCCTCAGCTAAACAGAAATATCAAAGCTTGGGATTGGGGGCGGAAGTCAGGGAAACCCTTGTCGCTCTTTCATAGTACTCCAATCCTAACCTCTAATGACACTCGGGGGCCCTCTACCCTTCCAAAAGCCAACCCCACGGCTTCTCAGAACCATTACCCCACCCCCAACCTCTCAAAATCCACTTCTGAGCTAATGGTGTCCTTTGATTTTTCCTGAACAGAGATGCGGCAGGTGAAATGGCCTCTAATAGACACAGAGAGTGTCCAAGGGTGGAAGAGAAGGGTTGCTCTGGGAACAGCTTCCTGTTATTTTGTGTTTGCCTAATGGTGTTTCTGAAAGCCACCACCAACATCAAGGGTGGGCTCACATAAATGTCGGCTCATTAGCCAAAGCAAAATCTGCAGACACCAAACTCCGGCTCTTAAGGAAGTGTAATGTTAAACAGGAAGCCTGTAACCCCCACAGTCAAGTGGGAGAAAAAGCTCTAGGCAGGGCTATAGACCTGTGTGATGGCCAGTCTTGGTGTCACCCTGACAGCACCAGGAGTCAACTAAAAGCCAAGCGCATGGGTGGCGCTGGGAGAAATTTTGTTGAGCAGCTTTGATGCGGGAAGGCGCACCTAAATATTGGTGGTACCCAGATAAAAGGGATATGGAGGAAATAAACCCTGTTCTTCACTGCTTTCCCTTCCTCTGGCTTGTAAGCCCATCAACCACCACCTCTGCTGCTCTTGTTACACTCCAGGAAGTAGAACCAGCTCCCCAGAAAAAGAGGGGGGCTGTGCAGGGATCCTCCCAATGTCCAGCACCCAGCCCGTCAGGGCAGCTAGCAGGGCCTCAGCCTCTCTGGGGAAGGAGACAGTGAGGATTACCCATGCTGTGTGGTGCAAACCAACCTGACAGATCCCTCTGAATATATAAAAGGAGGTGAATTCTAACAGTTCTGCTCCTCTAGAGAACTCTAACACAGCACGACCTTGGAACACGGCTGTGACCAAAGAAGCCGTCAGAATATCAGGCTCACTCCCCAAGGTGGATTCAGACAGGTATCCAAACAACACAGAGGAAGACAGCGTGAGCGAAAAGATGGTGCTGGAAAAGAATTATTGAAATGCCAGAAGTTTCCAGTCAGTTTTAATGTCTGAATTTCAACTTTTTAAAACAGAAGATCCTATGAGTAATGGAACAGCAAAGTTCCTCTAAAACAAGGGCGCTGATACCAGCGATGAACCTGGGCCAAACTGAAACACAGCACATCAAAACCAGTCTTGCCCCACTTGCCAAATAACCTGCTATACCCACACGCCACTACACACACACACACACACACACACACACACACACACATACACACACACACACACACACACACACAAATACATACCACATACTCACCCCCACTACACACACTCTCTCACACACACACCACATACCCCCATCACACATACACACACTCACACCACACACCATATATACATACAATACACACAATACACACTCACACACCACACACCCACCCCAGCACCTACACACATATAAATACAACATACTCACCTCTACTACATACACACCCTCACATACACACACATCCCATACTCGTCTCATCCCCATCACACACACATACACACACACACACACACACACACACACACACACACACACACACACACACACCACTCTCACTCCCTGGGCAGCATGGTTAAAGACTATCAAACTATGACTGGCTCAGTGCTGGCAGCAGGGACGCAGTGTCAGGAAGGTCAGAGTCCTCGGCTGTGTCTCCCCCATGAGATTTTTATCTGCTGCATACAGAAGTCCATAAACTTCTAGCAACAAGTCTAGCCTGCTCCCTTCACTACACTTGCTATCCCCTGGCCATCACAGAATTGAAGAAATTGCAGAAATGCTAAGAGGGTTTCTAAACATCAATTCCCACAAACTCCCATGACACCTAAGCTCTAGGTGCTGTGAACCTTAGATGCCCCCTCTCCAGGCTCCACACTGGCTCTTCCTCTCCTCAGTCTCTCTGAAGCCTTCACCCTAGTGCTCTCCTCCATCCCAGTGCAATGAACTAAGCTTTGGGCTGGGCTGGGCTGGGCTCAACATGTCCTCGCCTCACAGACTGTCCCACCTGGTCCATCCCACAGTTTCTATGCTGACCTAGGAAGAGGTCTCTCCTCTCGCTGTTCACACCTGCTAACTGTGCCTGAGCTCAGACATGCCCAGCAGCATCTGAACCTGCCCACCCCCAACATCTTCCACTTGACCATCTTCCTTCACTTCTGCTTCACCCCACACTATGAACATCCTTGAGACCCCTTGGAATGAGCAATACATCACTAAAATAAAGCCTGTCCTAACCTCCTGTCAGACTCTTATCTTCCTTCACTGCCCACTTCACTCAAAAGAATACCCCGCTTGTGTCTCCACAGATCTTAACCCTTACGTAGCTCTCCAACATCCCAAGCTCCTACTGACTGAAACTGCTCAGTGACTTAAGTGCTAAAGTAAAAGGCTTCTGTATACTTCTAGAAGCATCTGCCACATCCCTCCTCCAGGGCCGCCCTTGCTTTCTGTCAGCCCTCTTTCTGGGTTCTTTACACTTCCCCTGAGAGCTCCCCCTTGAGACCTTTACACATGGGTCGATGGGTCCTGAGGCTCTGCCTTTTGTTTGTGTTCTGGTCAGTGGATTGGAGCATCCTCCCCACCTGGCTCAAATCATCAGTGTGTTCATGAAGGGATCCCCCAATCTGCCCAGTCCCAGCTCTGTAAGCTCTGTATGGAACAACAATCATGAGTCACTTAATGTCAGAGAAACATTCTCAACAGTGCTGCAGGCAGTTTGGGGGACTCTGGGGACACTGCCAAGTACTGGTGCAGCTCTCTGCACACCTGAATGCACTGCACACATGCATACCTGCACACCTGTATACCTGCACACCTGCATACCTACACACCTGCACACCTGAATGCACTGCACACATGCATACCTGCACACTTGCACACCTGCACCCCTGCACACCTGCACCCCTGCACCCCTGCACACCTGAATGTGCTGCACACCTGAATGCACTGCACACCTGCATACCTGCACACCTGTATACCTGAATGTGCTGCACACCTGCACACCTGAACGTGCTGCACCCCTGCACACCTGAATGTGGTGCACACCTGCATACCTTCACACCTGTACACTTGCACACCTCCACACCTGAATGGGCTGCACCCCTGCACACCTGAATGTGGTGCACACCTGCACACCTCCACACCTGAATGTGCTGCACACCTGCACACCTGCACTCTCACACACCTGCACACTCACACACCTGAATGTGGTTCATTCAGATGGCTCAGCCTGTTCTGAAGGCTGTGAGGATAAAGCAAAAACAGATGAAATCAAGCAGAAGAAATGACACAACAAAAGACCAGGCTCAGGCTGGGGCTGAGCTTGGTAAGGCTTAGCCCACTATTTACAGTGAGAAGGAGTACACTCTAAAGGAAGAACAGAATGTATAGTACAGGAAATATATGTACTAGTCACATGCTCTCTCACTATCATTATAGACTATTAAAAACTAAAGTAAATTACTCAACGGGGAAATATTAAATGGGTCCCAATAGCTAGCACACACTGCCCCCACATGAGTCTTGACTGTCCAGGCTTCTCTGGCCCAGCCCTGCACAGATGCCTCTCCAAAGCATGATTGCTGGATTAAACATGCTGTACTTGCCTGTATCTGCCTGGCAGTATGATAGGTTTATTTAACCAGCATCCCTGTACACGTTACCCAATGAATGCTTTGTGGGACTTCAGCATGGCTCGGGTCACTGGGGACAGGGATTTCACCTCTGCCACAGTCTCACAGGGCCACTGTCTTATGCATGCAGCTCATGATGACTCTTATGCATCTGTAACTCTCTGAACTGCTCTGTTTGCGCTTGCCCAAATGCCCCACAGACCATACGAGTCAACAGGATGAGGAGTGATGCCTTCATCCCTAGCCACTCTCATTTCCTTAGGGATCTGACAATATAGTTCA
Organism: Mastomys coucha; assembly: GCF_008632895.1. Classification (NCBI taxonomy): domain Eukaryota; kingdom Metazoa; phylum Chordata; class Mammalia; order Rodentia; family Muridae; genus Mastomys; species Mastomys coucha. The sequence continues at coordinate 46,562,628 of NW_022196915.1, forward strand.
CCAACCAAGACAGAGTAGAGAAAAAAAATCAAAAGAAGCAAAACTCAGGAGGACAAACCAAAAGTCACAAAGTTATGATGAGTAGACTAGGTGGCACCCCAGTGGCCAGAAAAGGGGTCTCTGAAGACATTTTATTTAATCCCAAAAACTCAAACACAAATTATGAGCAAAGTTATATAGAAAGAACTTGAGAAAAAAGAAAGCAAAGAATATTAACATCAAAATCAAAGTCAAGTTACGACCTTTTATGCAAATCTCCCCCTTTTGAGGCACATCCCAGGGCATGGCATGACTATACTGCCTTTCACCAGGGTGGTTCTGGAGCAAGCTCTTGTATTATTTCAAACAATGGTTTCTCCGAGTTCGTTGTTGAGAACAGGAAAGAATTGAGTGAGAAGACTTCCAGTGCAGGAGATGTTATTTCAGTTTCTAAATGGAAAATCTACTTTTAAGATTCTGCACTGAGATGTTTCTACACACTTCAGAGACCTGTAGTAAATTACGTTGGCAAAAAAAGAATAAACATCAAAGTCAAGGCTAAAATAATGGGTAATCAAAACTGTCTTGCTAGTGCCAGACTTGTGGTGAATTTTATTTTATGGGAAATTAAATTTTACATGAAATATAAATTGTTTAACATGAATATCACAAATCATGAGCAAGTCAAACTTTTAACAGTATCAGTTGGGAAACTGAGGCAAGATTGTGAATTCAAGGCCACCTTAAGCTACACAAGTGTGACTGTCTCAAACAAAACAAAAATCGTGCACAAAATGGTTTTTAAAAAGTGGATCAACAGCACGATTACACCAGCCAACTGGATGAGGTAAAAGCTTAAAAGCTTAAATCAAGCAAAAAAAGTCCTACTCTGGTTGCAAACCACTAAAGCAACAGTGGCAGAGAGGTGACCTGCAGCCAAGGCACAAGAGAAATTTATAGCCAACTCCAATGGGCCCTTTATACCTCCTCAAGCAGGCAGATATGGTGGTCACTGCACTAGCTGACCCCCAAGTGAATGGAGACAGACCATGCTGTCAGGGCAGAGCTTAGGACATCTACCCCCAGGGCTCCAGAACTGGGGGTACCCTGGAAACACTAACCCGCACTTTCTATCTTACACAGGACGACACTGACACTTTGAAAGATAAAGTGTCACCTCTACAGGAAGACACCTACTCAGGAACAGCTGCAGCAGCTCCTGGTCCTCATAATACAGACGGGAGAGTCCAGACCTGACCCCCACTGCAGCTAACTGAGAACACAGTCAGGAGCCCAGAACCAAACCCACTGTAGTGTTGGCTTTTACAGCCACGCACCTGTCATGGTCACCTCTCAGCTCCTCTCCTCTATGCAGCAAAGCTCATTTTAGTAACAACTGAAATGCATATATATAGCCAGAAAGAAGCAGGAAAAAAAAGTGTTATATTATGGTTTGGATACAACCCAGTGGCAAAACCCTTGTTTGTACAAAGCACATACAAAGCCCTGGGTCCTGTCCCCAACACTGCAACCAAACGAAACGTACACCTTGATTAAGCTGTATCTGACTATTCCAATAAGTAAAATAAAAATGTATCGCATTATGAAAAAAGCAAAATTACTTATTCAGGAGTCTTCATATCCAAATAGCAGATCAGAGTTTGAATCTTTGGCTATGGGCTGGTGAGAATACTTACATCAGGTGGACACTAACAAAATCAGCACATTTGTGACAGATCTAAGTTGAACAGCTACCAAACTACAACACAACACTCATGTTTCACCTTGTTTCTTGATTTGGCTTTCAATCTTAAAACAATAAAATATTATCAATAAGTTTTAATTTTTAGAATATTATTGAATTTGTTAGAATTATAAACATTAAAATTTACAATGACCAAACAAATTTTATAGGTCATAATTTACAACTTTCAGCACCTTACATGTTAGGTCCAGGTGGTCACACAAATATGAAAGAATTTGGACCTTGGAGTGTGGCTTGGAAACAGCGCAGGTACCTAGCAGGCATGTCACAGCCCTGGCTCTGAGCTCAGCTATGCGGATGGGGCATAATAATGACAGAATTGAGGGAGGTCAAATTCTGCTTTCCTTGGAGCTTGTAAATACTATGCGATCGTTGTTGATTTTTATAACTGCTGTGCAACGGGTTGTTGTGGCATCAGGGGTCTCCTGGGTTCGAAGTGAATTTGAAAGCCACCCTATTCTCTGGGTCTTGTACTCAAAGTTGACAACTAATAATCTTTTGTCATTTTAAAAATTCAAGGTCAATCAAAAAATAGGACTGAAATTAGTGGTATGATTTGGCAACTCCATTGTGAGCTCCCAATGAGGGGACTCCTGGGGGGCACTCCTACAGGACTCACTTGGGGAAGGCAACACTGATGTGAGACCAAGATCCACCCATCTGAAGCATGGGTGTGTACATTATAAATGCACACATGTGCTAACTTTTCCTTGTGCATCTCCTCATCTGTATAATGAGGATGAGAGGTAGGAATGGGTCTGCTTCTCATGGCTCCGTGACGTCTGGGACTCAGCTGGAGTGATAGCTTCTGTATGGTTTGTTCCCCCAAGGAGAGCTTAAAATGAAAAGTCCATAGGCCTTAAAGCTTTAAGGTAGGCAACCCAAGAAGGAGTCATGGTGTGACCCATCCAACCAGAGTAGAACATGCTGGAAGGCTCTGTATCTTTTCACCCAGCAACTACCTTGTTGCCTCTATTGACCTCTCTGCTCAAGAGACTGAGATGACAAAGAGGTCAACAGGGACAACAAGCTGAATTACAGAAACAGACGATGCGCCACGTGTGTTCCCTGCTACCTTCCCTGCACAGATTGCTGGAAGGTAACAGGAAGCTCAGACTCATAGAGGCCCAGCAGAGCCCTGTCCTCTAGCACTTTGTCCCATTATCGACCAAAGGTATACAGTGCTATAGGCTAAGTACCAAAAATATTTTTGTTGAATGAACACATTTTAAACCTCAGCTGCTATAAAGGACTTAAGGATGCCGAGTATCACATTAAATCCCAAATGTGCTTGCATCTGAGGACAGACATCAATCTATGAAGTCTGAAGAACTGACACTAAAAGCCTTTAACCAGGCAGCTCTCTCTCTCTCTCTCTCTCTCTCGCTTGCTCTCTCTCTCTCTCAGGGGTATCTTATTTATGAGACCATGTCAAAACCACACATATCCCTTCCTGAGGCCTAAGAACCGCCATCATCATGGGAGTCTGCTTTGTTCACTATGTAGTGAGTGAAGGCAAGTCTTACAGCACAGGGGTTATGGCAGTTCTTATTTTCTGGACTGTTCTGAACTTTATCTGGCTGCAGAGTCCTCTGGCAAAGGGTTTGCTCTTCCCACTGGCTGAAAGCTGAGTGAGCCCCACACTGAGAAGGATCCTGAAGAAGAAAACTTTGTCATTCAGGATGACACAGCTGAGTAGGAGAGTTGGAAGCAAGAACAGACACAGGCTCAGATGCTGAACAGAGAGATAAGGCTCTCCCACCTGCAACAGGGCAGGGAGGTGGGACAAGGAGAGATAGGAGTTTGGCCTCAGAAGCCACAGCACACCAGGAGGAAAGGCTGCAGAGAGAAGACCAGATCAGACCACACCAGAGACCAACCTGCAGTCAAAGGCTGAGCACAGGAGGATAGAGAACTCTGGGACTCCGAGCAGAAAGTGAGGGCAGAATGAGGGTGACCTTGTAGATATCGCAGGAGATGAACAGCGATCAGCAGTGGTCCCTGAACAGGGAGAGTTGCAGTGCATTTCTACGGTGTTAGGCTGGATCCTCCATCAACACAGAAGAGGGAGCGGACGGTGTTGAGTCAAAGACCCCATTCAAGAGGAGACATGATTCCATGAACAGTTTTGGAGCAGAAAAGCCACACACACTGTCCAAAGGCAGATCTGGTTGCAAACCCCAAACCAGGGCTGCGTCTTTTCCAGCATACCAACACCCCTCTGTTCAGAATGATCCTGGGGTAAGATGTGGACAGTGGAGTCAGACATCCTCGTGAAGGGCTCGTGTGAATTTCCTTTAAGTTTTTTTCTATGAAGTTGTTTTTTAACTTTTAAATGTTCATAAAAGAAGCTATTATACACTGGCCATACCCTCCCACACAACCCTAGCGTCTCTCTTCTCCATCTTCTCCATTAGCCCCTATGATTCTCTGAACATTTGCTTCTTGTCTCGGGCTATAAACACAGACAGGATTTTATGTATCTACATAAAACCTAGGAACCACAAATATCAGAACATACAATAACTAATTCTTTTGATAAGGTTATCTCCAATTTCATCCATTTGCCTACAAACAATACAACTGCATTTTTCCTTAGGGATGAGCAAGTCCATTTTTTAACCTATTTTTAGGACAGTGTGTACAGCAATGATAGGAAGACATAAAAGAAAACACACAGAAAGCCAGAGAAGGGCTCAATGGTTAAGAGCATTCGCCCCTCTTGCAGAGGACTGGACTTGGATTCCCAGCACCCAAATTAACATATCCTAGAACTCTAAATGCAGGATCTGATCAGATCCAGTTCTGATGCCCTCTCCTGACCTCTGAAATCGTGTCTGTGTGTGTGTGTGTGTGTATGTGAGCGCACGTGCATGTGCGTGTGTATGTGCACACATGTTCATACAAACACACAAATAGTAAAATAAATCTTTTTTTTTAAAAAAAAAATGAAGACTCAATAAAAAGAACAGAAGTGTCATTTAAAATGACCATGTGATATCTTACCAAGACTCATGGGCAATGATAAAGTTTCAAAGTGCAGTAAGAAATTTTTTTTTTTTTTTTTTTTGTTTTTAAGACTTTTTTGTGATAAACCCAGAATAGACAAGTATACAGAGACAGAAAGTTGACTGGCAGGCAAGGGACAAAGGGAAAGGGAGGATGTTCTTTGCCAGATGAAAGGGTTCTGGGAGACAGACTACACAGCAGCAGGCACACTGAACTGTGTGCTTACAAGTTTGAGATGGTAAAGTTTGTGTTATATGTGTTTTTATAACTGGCCGGGGGGGGGGGGGGGGGGGGGGGAGAGCGAGAGAGACAGAGAGAGAGACAGAGAGAGACAGAGAGACAGAGAGAGAGAGAGCGAACGCACGGTAAGCCTACCCACAGCAAATGAGGAGGTAGATTCAATGTGTGTGGTATATTATGTTTTAGATTTTCCATGTTTGGAATCTCAGCTTCCAGACACACCTTGAAGGGGAGCTTGCTCACATCTGACAGACAAGAAAACAAGACTTGTGAAACTGATAACCCTGTTAGAGCCAAGATGTCTCCTGTGATCGGTTGATATTTTTTCAGTATGGGGGCTCTGAGCCAGACTGCACACATGCTAGGCAAGTGCTTGTCCCCGCACTGCTCCACCAGCTCTAGCTGCCTTTAATCTCCTAGAATACAGTACAAAGCCTATTTTGTTTTTAACTCAAGTAATATGTACCAAGAAGGTGGGAGAGCTATTCTCAAACATACTATCTAAATGCAAACAATGGCTAAATTGAAACCTATAAGGCGCTTAGTGGCTATTACTTAAACTGGTTTATGCACAGTATTCACCTAAGCCCCCGAATACACATAAAACATACCCACCAAAAGATAAAGGTGATACAGATCACCTGCAACAGACTCACAAGAAGTGCCAAAGAGCAACCAGGATCCTGTCCCCTCCTCAACAAATGCATTACGGTTAAATGTGGGCAGCTTATCGCACTTCCAAACCAGGTTAGTGTATGTGCAACAGGAAATGAGAGGGACACCCCATCCAGGGGAAAGCAAACACACCTGTGAGACCAAGAGAAAAGCAAACACTCACACTGAGAACCTTGCAAAGACACTACCAAGTTGCACTTGATCATTCTACAAGGAGCAGGATCTCTTCTGTCTTACTAGGTGGAGAACACATCAGAGCTCTGTCATGCCTGCAGAAACCAGCTACATCACTAGTCATTCTCTGGTAAATATGACTCTGTGGGGTATATGTGACCCACGCTATGCCTTCAACATTTTAAAATACTCAACATTTTGAAACCAAAAGGGGCATGGATTTCTTAAGACTAGATAATTCTTACTAGGCTCATTTTTCTAATGGCAGTATCTCAAAATATCAAAATGGAAGATGTCCCCTAGCAGAGTCTTTCAAAGCCATGATATATCATCAACTTAGCTTCGAGTCATCTGTAAGACAGCAAGTGGCAATGAAGAAGTTGGCTGGATAATTCAGGACTAGAGAAGCACGGGATTTTCAAACTCAACTCAATCCACTACCCCTTAAAGGCACCTTACTATACAAAGTTCTTAAACGTCACAGGCTGGTGACATAAGATACCTATTTTGTTTTTCAGCAAATGCCAACACTGTGTGGCAGACAGCTTCTTATCTAGTTAAGCATATGACATGTGACCAAAAAAAAATTAGAGTCCTCATTGTACCAATGAAACAGCCAAAGAAAATCAAAATTAAAAACATATGCTCCTTAAGTAAAAAAACAAACAAAAAAACCCAAAACCAACCAAACAAACAAAAACCTATTAGTGATATTGTTATGATTGCAGACAAGAGTCTAGCATGGCCGTCCTCTGAGAGGCTCTACCCAGCAGCTGACTCAGACAGATGCAGACACCCACAGTCAAACAGTGGATGGAGCTTGGGGACTCCTACGAAAGAGCTGGGAGAAGGATTGAAGGCCCCAAAAGTAATGCGAACTCCACAGGAAGACCAACAAAGTCAACTAACCTGGAACCTTGGAGCTTTCCGAGAATGAACCACCCAACCAAGAGAATACACGGCTGGCCCTAATCTCTGCCCCTGCCCCACCCCATCCCACCTCCAAAAAACCACACAAATATATAGCAGATATATTGCTCTGTCTTCATGCGGGTCCTGAACAACTGGAATGGGAGCTGTCCCTAAAGCTGTTGCCTGCCTTTGGGATATGGTCTTCTAGCTGGGCTGCCTAGTCTGGAATCAGTGGGAGAGTATAAGCGTAGCCTTTGCTATGCAAAGACTTGATGTGCCCGGGAGAGGTTATACTCAGCGGGACTTCCGCCTTCTCAGATGGAGCCAGAAAGAAGGAGACTGAAGGGACTATGGTGGGAAGGAGTGATCTGGATATACAGTGAATAAATAAAATGTTAAAAAAAAAAAAAGAAAGAACGAAAATGTGTTTTCCTCTGGAGAGGAACTAAAGACTAATGAAGTCAACAGGTGACAGGACACTTGCATCTTTGCCACTGTTCCTTCCAAGTTCATGCTGTTGTACAGCTTTCGGGTACAACTTTAAGGGAGAGTCATTAAGAGGATGTCACCTCTCAGTGTTGTTGATAGAGGCTCGATATGAATGTTGATAGCCACTAGATGAAATAAGAAGCCTCACTCCCACCCAAGGACACAACAGAGGATCCTAGAGATCTGCTTCCTGGACAACACTGAAATCACCATCTCAGTAAGTGGTCCCATGCCCATTGTCCTAACCACCGAGGGCACTATTAAATGCATGACTGTTTATGAATGTTCATTCAAACATGATTCTGGAGTGAATGGCTTGCTATGGCCATGGTGTTTCATCACAGCCATAGTGAACCTAACCAAGATGCTTGCCTCAGGAGCTCCATGATAAACATGGCCAATCTCAGGCTCAGGTGTTAAACAAACAATGCTGACTGCATTTCCCTGTGTGCTCCTATGAGGAGCACATGAGTTATGAGCATTGAAGCACTGTAGGTTGTGGGCTGTGCATGCCTGTGCACACATTTCATGCAACAGAGTGGGAAATAGGTAATAACAAACCAAAAAGGAGGATCCTCTGTCATGGTTTTACCTGATTTGGAGTTTCCTGACTTTACAATATCTGCAATGTTTGGCTTAACAAATGTTTCTAGGTAAGTCAAATGAAGTCCTTTGTACAGAAAAGAGCCGTGGTTTTCCGTCCTCCTATCCACACTGTTTACTGCTAAATTGTTCCTCCCACAAACTGTGGAGAAGGCCCAATGCCTTTGACGAGAGACAGACAGACAGACAGACAGACAGATAGACAGATTATTGTATAACTATATACATACCTAGTCACATGCCACAACTTAACCTTTATATATGAAGTATATGTGTATGCATATATGTATATACATGTGTCTGTGTTGTGTGAGAGAGATTATATATCGTGTAATATATTATATATATTATGGCCTTTACGTGAGCATGCCAGAGGAAAGGGGGAGGGAGAGGAGGAGGAAAGATTAAGGGAGGAGAAGAAAAGCTAGCTGTCCTGCTGTGTAGTGTATAATGAGCAAAACTTTACTGAGATGGGTGTGGGTTGAAGCTGCTGCGTGACAGCTGAGAGGCAAAACAGGGGAACTGAGAGAAGCTAATGTTTCCACCGCCCCCTGGCATCCTCATTCTATGAAATAATTTAATTTGCTCTGGTACGGTAGCACTAGAATCACTAATGAAGCTTAATTTAAAGGTAGCATTAAGAACTCATCTGAGACAGTTCTAAGAAAGATGGATACCAGGGAGCAATGATGATACTAGAGAGGAAACAGACACTATTGTCAAAGAAAGAGCTCTATTCTCAGAAGACAAAAGCTTACAAATTACTTTCACATTCTAGACAGCGATATTTTCAAATCTGCCACTGCTTGCTAGAATAAAAATAGAAGTGTAATACTTAATTAGATAATTTAAAGAGTATGCCTTAATATAATGGAATCTTCTATTAAGAATTCAGATTAGTCTGGGGAGAGATGCTCAGTGCTTAAGAGCACTGTTCGCCCTTTCAGAGGACTAAAATTTGTAGTCCCAGCACCCATGTGATGGCTCAGAACCATCTGTAATTCCAGTTCCAGGGGGTCCGGCACTTTCTTCTGTACTTTGACGGGGCACTAGGCAGGCACATGGTACCCAGACCCACACAAAAGCAAACACATTTGTACACATAAAATAAAATTTAATTTTTTTTCAGATAAAACACTATGCACACTTCTGAGTTCCTTTGGAATATTAAGTCCATGTTACCATACAATGGGTGGTCCCAATAAGAAGAGAGGAAATAAAGGAGACAGAGTAGGAAGCAGGCTGAGTGCCACATACCTGAATCCTAGCTAGTGGGGACGCTAAGGCAGAAGGATCAGTAATTTGAAGTCAGCCTAAGCATTTAGTGAGACACTATTTCAAAACCAAAGGTCTAAAGGTCAGTAGCAGAGCACATGCCTAGCTAGCCCCCATCAGATCCTGGGTTCAATATCTGGTACCAGGGAGACTGAGACCGAGACACGTTCTGCCCAGTCAGTAGGACTCTACTTGCCTCCTTGGACTAGGTAAGCTTTTAAGCAGTCTTATAGTGAAGAATCTTGCTGGATGTGCTGTTGCAGGAGGAGGTGACAGTATACTTAATATAATCTTATAGACCTTTGTTCTCCCAGCACACCAAAAGGAAGAAGAAATTGATTTCTTGATTTAACAATTCATACACTCACATGGAATCTCTCTCTCTCCCTCTCTCTCTCTCTCTCTCTCTCTCTCTCTCTCTCTCTCTCTCTCTCACACACACACACACACACACACACATATACACACACCACCTGCCTCATGCTCTCAATCTAGCCTGCTTATATATAAGCAGTTGCAGCCTAAAACTGTATATATTGAATACATATTTATTTTAATTACACATGAATTTACATATTAAATATGCAGCTAAGTATATTTAGATTTCATGTAGGTAAAATATTAAATATACACACAGAAAGAAGCCCCCAGTGCCCCAAATCTATATTCTTTAGCCCACACAGTTATTCCCTAGACAACGTAAAGCCCTTGTACAGAGTAATACTCTAATCCACTTGTGTTTCCCCAGACCATCAATTTATTGGATTACCAAAGAATTAGACAGTGAGTGACACGGATGCCCAAGTGGAACAGTAGTGGTAATCACCACTGTAGGCAAGCAGCCAACACCTGCAGCTGCAGTGAGATGTAGTCTGACTAGCTCTCACTGTAGCGGGAGGACTCCTGCTCTACAGGTGGAGGACGCTGGAGGTCTCTTCTATAGTCGATGCATTCCAGCATAGGACTGCTACTCTCCTCTTGTCACACTGTCAAAGTGGCCCCGTGTCCCTCTGGTCACCCCCATAGGTCTAACACCGAGGATTTCTGCTACTGTGAAGTCACACACCCTGCTCCCAACACACCGTTCAACGAACCGCAGAAGCAAGAGGAATGGCCAAAGCTTTTCCCATCACTGAAATTCAAACCTAGAAGCATGTATGTCTATCTACCCACTTGAAGCCTCACTCTCGGCATCCTCAGGGAGTCCGAGGAATCTTGGGAAAGACCCCTCGAGACAGCTTTGCTGGCTAAGGGCAGATCCATGTCTGGAAAGATAAGTGTTGGCTGTTACACGCCACTGCCCCTCATATCCCTGTACCAGCAGGTTTGGGATTGCTGTGGTCTGAAGCAAAAATCTCCTTCCACATCCCCTCCCCCAGGTCTGCTCAAGGGAAGGGGAACAACCCCCACTCAAACTACAGCACAGGTCTCTACAGTAAGGCTTAGAAGGGACTTAGCCCAAGGGCTTATACCATAGCTTCCTACCTCCCCAAACACCCCCTCTGTAGTAGTTACGGGTTGCTTAACACTGGAGTCACTTGCTCTCCCTGCTTGGTCCTATATGCTGTAGCTGGAGGTGAAGTGTCACAGAAAGCCTCTGTGTCCCAGTGGAGGGTAGGAGAGGAGTGGATTATACCCCTAAATATGGGAAGCCCTATACATGGTGCTATTTGCAGGTAGGGGGCCATTGGTAGACAAATGAATTAAATGAAGTTATGAGGATGTGACTTCTGGCTGCAGCAGCTGGGAGAAAGCCTAGTCCTGTTATCTTAGCCACCAGGCCCAAGGAATGACACTCGGCTCCAGCAGCCTGGGCTGAAAACCACGGGGTGGCAGAGGTGCCCACCCCTCCATCTGTCTCTCTGCTTACTCTATGCTCCTGTTTGTGTCTCCAAGCTAGATGGATTCATGAATTATTTTAATCTAATTCCAAGGACACAGACCCTCCCCAAAAAAGGAATTATGTGAAGAAACTGCATCAAATGTTTGATAATGTTGCAAAGCTGTCAAGGAATAAAAGCCGGCACAGACTAGGCCGCTCCAAAGCAAAGTTCTTTAAGGCCTTTTTCGAGGTCGAGATAAAGGAAAGCTTAACTAAGTCTGGCGAGATGGTCAAAAACATTCAGAAGGACTAAGTACAAGTACTTATTATACAGTCGCAGTGCTTGACTGAGAATCTTAGCAAACGCATGTCAAGTCCCGAGACATGGCAACCGTCCAGTCTACAGATATTCAAACACAGTGGTAAGCTGTCTGCTGATGAGTTTGGAGACCACTGCTACAGAGAACGTACGTGACAATATGTGTCCTACACTACGGCATCCCAAATACAACAGCTCAAACTAGCTTGCTTTCAAGATGGCTACAGACAGCACTGACTCGGGGGCTGTCCATTGACGAACTTAGTACGTTAGTGAAATGAACGGGCAGGGCATCCAAACAGGCTTTCTCATCCAACAGCCCTTTTCTGCCTTGGAAAACTTCTTCCCAGGAAGATCTGACTCTGACACCAGAAAAGACGGATGACCCTGATGGCTGTCACCTAGAAGCAGCTCACCTGCATCACAAGGCAGCTCTTCCCGTCAGCCTCCCACCACCCTCACCCTTCCAAAGAGCAAGTCCTTATCCCTTCCTTTATCTTTATAATGGGAAGTGAAAACTTAAGGGTTCTTTGGAAAGTGGGTTTGAAAAGTTGGTTGCTGGGGCAAACATGTGAAAGAATGTTTAGCTGAAGTGAACACAGGCGAAAGGCTAAGGCAGACTCATAAAGGGACGTTTTGTTAAAACAGAGAGAAAAGATGCTCTGTTAAAGCAAACACGTAAAAGGGCACATCACGTGATGAAGGATTCCCCCCCCCACCCCACCCCACTAACAACACACATGTATTGGTCTGCCTTATATTACGTAGTTAAGCTCTATTTGTCAGGACTTTATGGAAAGAAACTCGCCAAATAACTTCTGGTGGTGTGTTAGACTCCGGGTGATTGGCAGAGTGATGTGACATCAGACACATGTGCTAAGGCAGGTCACATGAAGGACATGTGCTGTTTAGAGGGCATATAAAAAGGACTGGGCCAACAGTGGCAGAGGCTGTTAGGTTCGCTTACAGGGTTAGCTGTATAATGTGTGTTGATCTCATGTCTTTGTTGATCTTCCCTTTGTTGAGAGAGGGACAGCTGAGAACTTCTCTTGGTGTCCCTCTGGTCCCTCCTGTTGATTCCTGTTGAGGTTGTGGCCTGGCTGTCTCTGTTAGGTAATACCACCGCTGCTGATTCCTGTTTAGTATCTCAACTCAACCGAACTAGACTGTTGGTGTTTCTGAAAAGTATTTGGGACCCGCTAACCTGTGAGTTGAACTGCCAACTTCCAGACAACACAGACATGAGTTACTCCAAAGAACCTTTCTAAACAGGTCCACTCTTCCCGTATCCTTTCTTTCCCACCACTTCTGGTAGGTGGTAAGCTTAAAAGGGAGGTATTTAAAAGCCATCATTAAAAATTGACATTTAAAGAAATTAAAGTTACAATAATGTTTGGCCCTTTGTGTCCCTCCTTTGAGGTTTGTACTCTATGCATGGTCCCCAAGTTTCTGCAGGTGGCTTTGTAATGGTTTTCCACCCCCGAAAAATCTGTCTATTGTTGATGCATTTCATATAATAAAATCAACACTTTAGAAAGAAGAGGAGAACAGATGTAGGAGTTTGCTCTCAAATGCCGGAAGACTGAAACCCTCCAAATGACAGTGGCTCTCCAGAGCCATTAAATCGATGGACAACAAGTCCTGAAGAAACAGAATGGTCCGATTGCATGGCTAACAGTGTCCTAAAGTCAACCTGAAATCATTCACTCACTTCTAGTATAAAACAAGACAACTAGCTGACAAACTCCGGTTTAAGTTATGGAGAGCTGGCTCTCACTCAAGAGAAAAGAGTGGGTCAGCATTTGAGACTACCCTGACCTCATGATTTTCAGGAACTTTCTCTATAAAACACCCCAACAATGGTCAGACTCCTCTTTTGTTCTCTCTAAGCACTGTCCCTGGAAAGAACTGCTGGTTCAGCTTCTAGGAGGGCATCAGCTGTGTGCTTGGTGACCACAGGTGGTACGGCAAGCCCTTTGCTGCTGTGTTCCAGATGGGGAACCCAAATCCTAAGACTGAATGCTGGGCACAGACACCCTTGGCCAGGGCTTAAGGGCTGCAGCCTCCTTCAGCCTCTGTTCACCTAGCCTAGGTGTTCTGTATGTGAACTATGAGCAGGGAGCATGGGGGAGACTTCTGGATACCAGAGAGCAAGTGTTCCCCCACTTACTTGGCACAGTGTCTGGGAAGACTTTGACCCTTCCCTTTGTCCTTTTATTTATTATTATTATTATTTCTTAGCTACATGTACGTGAGTTTGGGTATATACAAATGAGTGACATGCCCACGGAGGCCAGAAGGCGTATCCCCCTAGAGATGAGGATACAGGTAGTTGTGGGCCACCTAACGTGGGTTCTGGAACCAAACTCAAGCCCTCTGGGAAAGCAGTACACTCAACCACCAAGTCATCACCAGTCCCAAGACCAGTCCCAAAGCCCCAGACATTTGCCAACCTGTCCGACAGGAAATGAGAGCTTTGCATTCTTAGCCCCTAGAGTGATGGTTCTCAACCGTCCTAATGCTGTGATCCTTTAATAAAGTTCTTCATGTTGTGGTGACCCCCAACCATAAAAGTACTTTCATTGCTACTCTATAATTTTGCTAGTGTTATGAACTGCAATGCGAGTATGTCTTTTTTGATGGTCTTAGGTGATTCCTGTGAAACAGTCATTCGACCGCCAAGGGGTCGAGATGCACAGATTAAGAGCCACTGTCCTAGATTTCTTTTTTTTATTCCCTTAATCTTGGGGTCTACTCAGTTTCCCCATAGTGTCAACATCCTCTAAGCATGCGTCCGGAAAGAAACAGTCTGGAGAGACAGGCTCTAGTCTTCCCTTTGGCTTTCTGACTGCTGAAACAAAGAACTTGCAGAATGAGAATTTCCCCAGGAATCCTGTGCTAAGTAAGGGAAAGGCTGGCTTCTTTGCACCAGCCAGAGGAGGAACTTGCCTCCCAAGAAAGATTTCACACACTTCTGAGTACCCAAAAGGATAGACCAGGGACCAAGCCAGAACATGAGGGATCAACAATGGTCATGAGACCACACCTTGATTAGGCCTGATTAATCATGCATACCTCTGGCTCTGTTAAACCCTACATCTTCTCAGCACCCTAAAGATGGACTCGATGGTCACTGGAGCCCTTTATATGTTACTCTACCTAATGTGACCACATTGGATAAACCTCTCACGTCTACTGGTTTCTTTAATTGATGTGCTAGGAACAGGTGGGCAAGCCTTACCTACTGGGGCTACTATAGTCCAGGCTGCTAGCCTGAAAACTTTGGTAACAGACCCCCCCCCCACAGTACATGGTCCAAAGGGAGCATATCACCCTGGCACAATGCTCATGCAACAGGTTCTCCTCAGGGCTCACCAGGTACCTTCTCCTCTTGGACTATGTGGCCCTCAGACCCCATCTCTCTTTAGTTTCCTCAAACTCTGAACAAATTTGACTTCTTTCCCATTAATGCATCCTTGATTAATTCAGTAAGAATAAGATATGCTTCTAAGTCTGCAGAAAAGTGCATTCATGGAATTTGGGAAGAGGTCAAGTTCCCTGTTAGCCTTGGCTGAAGAGTGAGCTCAAGGGCTATAGAGTGAGCTCAAGGGCTATAGAGTGAGACCACGTCTCAAATTTTAAAAGATGGAAGGGAAAGTAAAAGAAGGGAAGGGGAGGAAAGAGAAAGGAAGGGAAGTGGCGGGGAGGAGAGGGGAGGAGAGGGGAGGGGAGGGGAAGTGAGGAGGGGAGGGGAGGGGAGGAGAGGGAAGGGAAGGGAAAGGAAGGGAAGGAAAGGGAAGTGATGTGGAAAGAGGAGCACACTGAAATAGGTCCCTAATCCAGGTTCTCAAACAAAATGTCTTCGCCTACCCAAATGGGAGCAGTACAGATGTTTCTTTGGTTCCATTATGCACTCACACAAGGGTCAATTTAATAAAGAAATACTGCCACCAAAGTCTGTTCTCCCAGACATTTGCTGTCTCCTTAGAAACATCAAATACTTAACTAGCCCTAGGCTGACATTTTTTTCTGTTTATATATATACATATATATATATACACATACATATATATGTATATATATACATACACACACACATATATACATATATATATATATGTATATATAGAGAGCGAGCTTAGGCACAGTGGTTACCTGAAATACACTGTGCCAATAACTCTCTAATTTCAATATTTTTGATGTAAGATGTCTCAAAATCCTGCCACGTGTATAAACCAGGTAGCGCTTTTAATTACCAGACTTTTCTGTCGAGCTATTCGCTGCTAGTGCGTACAGAATAAATATTCCTGATCTATTCTGATGTTCCTATCCAGGAAACAGTGTCTGCTTTGGAGATTAACCAAGACTTTCTGACTCTAAAGTAAAAATAGCAAAAGCAGAGACGAGATCTCCAGGCTGCTTGAAGGTAGCTAGGTAGATGAGCTCAACATGAGCAAGAAATCTGCTGAGGATTTTAGCTTTAACAAACTTGACAAGTACAGCTCTCCCTGTCAGAGGTACTCAGGAGTTGCAATTTATTTTCTTACTTATTTATTCATTTATTTGCACACACTCGTGCATTCATATGCCTATGTGGGTGTGTAATTGTGCACATGCACGTGTGCATTCATGCATGTGTGTGTATGTGTGTTTGTGATGTACATACATGTGTTGCATGAGGCATGTAGAGGCCAGAGGTTGATATCAAATGTCAACCTCAATTACTAGTTTTTGAGACACGGCCTCTCACTGAACTTGGAGTTCACTCATTGGCTAGACTAACTGGCCAGCAAGCCCTCTTATGTCCGAGATTGCTGGAATTATGATCACATATGAGAATGGATTTAAAAAGATATGGTCTATTTTTAAATATGCATGTGGGTATGCATATACGAGTATTGGCAGTTGCAAGTCCCATGTTGTGGGTGTTGAAAACAGAGCTCAGGTCCTCTGCTCTTAGCCACTGAGCCATCCCTCCAGCCTCACAGGCAACTTTTTACGTGAGTGCTATGGACCTCATCCCAGGTGCTCACTGTGAGCGCTGCACTACATGAGTCATAGCCCTATCCCCTGGTTATTTATTTTTGAGATGCCTCTGCATCCCAAACTGGCCTCTATCTGTCACATAGCTGAGGATGACCATGAACTTCCAATCCTTCTATCTCCACCACCCAAGTGCTGAGAATACAGCCATGCACCACCAGGCCAGGTCTATTTCAAGCCAAACAGGGAGCCTCTGTGCCCACTTGGCAAACTCTACAAGAACCTGCATTCCTAACTCCTTCAAATAATGACCTTTTGCAAATCAACAAAAACGTATTAAGATTTTGGTGGTGCTTCTTTGCTAAATAATAAGCAGGTTTAACAGAAACCAGATTCTGACTAAATTCTGTAGGTTCAAAGTTTTTAGAAAATCCCTCATCTTTATAGAACCCAACACCATTGTCTTTAGCACCATACACACTCACATGTGCAGCGCAGCTCACAAGCATGTGGACGACTAAAAAGTTCTCCATTCTCTCCATCCTGGTTCTCTCTCGGACATTTGGGTCCCAGCACGTACAATAAACATCCCTTACCAATGTGACTGAGGCCTGATCTTCTGATCTTGTTTACTTATCTGCTTTCTTTCCCTGTCTTGTCTCTCTTAGATTTGGGACTATCCACATAGACACAATGAAACTGAGTCCAGACACAGAATCCATGTGTTTCACATGTATTGCATGCATTAGCCTGACAGTAACTTTCCTGGATGTTTTTGTTGTGCCTGTGTTTTGATGGTGACCCACCACATGAGGTTACATGTGGAATGTTCCACTTCTGATATGATGTTGAGTCTCAGAAAGTTTCGGCTTTTTTCTTTTAATTCACTACAAAGATCGGGGCTGGCCTGGAACTCACAGAGATCTACCTGCCTTTGTCTCCCAAGAACTGGAATTAAAGGCATGTACCACAACGCCAAGTTTTACTATTCATTTCTAAACAATGAAGAAGGTGATCGTCCTCTTAGATAAGAGCCAGTGCCTAGGAGAAAGATGCTTCAAAATTGATCGCCGTGGCAATGATGCTAATTTACTGGCTTCCCAGTGGAAATGTCAGAGAGCACAGTGCATACAGCAAGCTACTCAGTGTTAGGTCCAAGACCAGGGTTTGGAGAGACTTGCACACACATGATACAGCTCTCAGAACTAAATTTCGATTGCTCCCATTTTAGAAACCCCACATAGACGATTCTGTACATGCAGGGGCAAGCAGAAATGACTGTTCACTCTCCAAGCCATTCCCTGGGTCAAGCCTCTTCCTTGAGTCACGTCAGTTCCCTGCCAGAGTACAGCACACCATCTTTTATATACCTTCCCAAGATGCTCAATAGCCCCTTTCCTCACTGTCAAACACCCAGGCCTCGTCCATGTCTTTAAGTCAAACACCAAACGCCTGCAAAAGTAAGTACAGAGTAATTATCAGGGCCATGAGAGTCCCAGCCAGAAAGGGCTTAGGATGGAGAGAGTGAAGAACTCTGAGCTAGAGGGGACAGACTTTGAAAAGATCCCCCTGTCAGTGGGCCATCAGGATCCTCAGCTGTCCCCTAAGGTTCTTTCTTTCCAAAAAGCTTAATTTACCTAGGGGTGCAGCATGCATCTAGTGTGTAAGGCAGGCTCCATCCTTAGCACCAGAGGAGAGGGGCAGTCTGAGGACACCCATGTTCTTCATGGGAGAAAAAAAAATATCCTTTAAACATAGGAAATTATATTAAGAAAAAATTGTTTACCAATTTCCTTTTATAAAAACATCCCCTTGAATAGCTTAGCTTTTAAAAAAAAATCAGTGTTTTATAAACTTGACTTCAGCACTACTAAAGTGCTCAAATCCCATGGCTCAGTGTTTGGTAAAAGCCCTAAACTCTAATGTCAAGAAGCTCTGTAGTCAGTTCCTAATGAACTGCAAGTCATTGGCAGCCATTAGTGATTCCCATTAATACTCAGCAGAACTGGAACATATACTCCAAGGCAATTTTATAGAAGCTCTGGGGCCACACTGTAAAGTTCTTAGCCTAGATCTAGTGCTTTTCGAAGAGTTCTTACAGGTTAAACCATAAAGTAAGAAATGATCATTTTTCATCAATAGGAGGAGAGGACCTCGGCCCTGTGAAGGTTCTGTGCCCCAGTGTAGGGGAATGGCAGGGCCAGAAAGTGGGAGAGGGCGGGGTGGCAGGCATGGGGAGGGGGGAGGCAACAGGGGTTTGTTTTTGTTTGTTTTTTTGTTTTTTGGAGGGGAAACTGGGAAAGGAGAAATTCGCATGTAAATAAAGAAAATATCTAAAATAAAAATAAAAATAAAAAAAATTAAAAAAAAAGAAATGATCATTTTAACACTTAGTATGATGTAAATGAATCCATATAGCAATACAGCCGGTAATAAGCCTGCTTCATTTCTAGCCAGTCCAATACACATACACATACTTATTCCAAACCCTTCTCCCAAAAACGTACAAGTGAAACTATATTATCAGGTAAGCAGTTGGAATCCCTCTCAGGATAAAACTAGTCCTGATACAGACAGTTATCGAGGCCCCATTACTCTTAAATGTTTGCCCCCCATCCTAGTTTTCCTCCCCTTGCTATGATAAGCACATGGCCACAGCAACTTGGGGGCAAAGGGTTTATTTACTTCAGCTTACAGTGTTGAGGCCATCACAAAGAGAAGGCAGGGCAGGAACTCAAGGCAGGAACCTGGGGGCAGGAACTGAAGCAGAGGCCAGGGAGAAGTGGGGCTTACCAGCTTGCTCTCTGTGGTTCATCAACCTGCTTTCTTATTCACCCAAAGACCACCTGCCCAGAGATGCCACTATCTACAGTGGGCTGGGCTCAAGTCCCCCACCCAGACTTGGCTCCAGATCCATCTAATGGAGGCATCTTCTTACCTGACGTTCCTTCTTTCCAGATGCTTCCTTTGTAAATCAGGGATGGGGTAGGGTCCCTATTTTATTGTCACTGTCTCAAACCTTCACAGAAATACCGAAATTGGCGGAACTAAGCAAAAGTACCCTTTGAAAACACCGAAGTCTATAAAAAGACAATGATCCCCCAATCCTACTTCCTTACATAATATTTAACTTTTTTAAAATGACCTTAGTGTTTTTGCAAGGAATTCAATAGACATATGAAAGGTGAGGCAACATAGAACTATATGGGCAATGCTGGGCTCCAGACTGCGTTTTGTGCATTCGGAGTAACACATCATCATTCCAAGCTATGCAGTCACTCTCTATCTTCCACACCTCCACCTTCCTTCTCCAGCCCCAGGAACCACTAATGTATCAGGAAACACCTCTCTTCTGGCCGTGTCATATAAATCAGTTCATACAAAGTGAGGCTTTTCAGGACTTGTTCTTTCATTTAATACTTTGAAGGTTCATCCACATCATAACACTTTATAGCTAGGTAATATTCCACTGGGTAATATTCCACTGTGTGACTCTTCCACTCTTCAAGAGTCATCTGAATGAATCCCTGAGTGTGTGCATGTTTTGGCCACCATGAGTGATGCTGCTATGAACATCTGTGTAGACGTGTTTGTGAGGACCTCTACTTTCACGTGTGTTGGCTATGTATGTATCCCTAGCGTTGGAATCACCAGGTCCTATGGTAACTTTGCCTTGATCCTTTTGGTGGCAGGCCAAACTGCTCTTCAAAGCAGCAGCCCCATATTTCATTCCTATTGGCCAAATGTGGGAGGCTCCAATGTCTCCAAGGCTTTTCCCAATTTTACTGTGTCTCTTTTTTAATTAGTAGCGTTAGTTTGTTAAACTCTAATGTTCTGTTTGTAATGTCCCACATCTCAAAACAAGCCTATTTGTTCAGGAATGAGGACTCAGATATCCTAACCTTTACTTTTTAAATTTAAAATGTGTTCAAAGGTCATTCTTGAAACACAAAATAAAGCCACACAAATCTAACACTCCCTTAATAAAATGAAGGTACCATCGCCACATATATACATTGTTATTCTTTCCCAAATCCTATCAAGCTATAGAAATGACCAACAACCAGACCTTGATGTCCGTGTGGTATTACTAAGGTACTGTAAGAGTTAAATATCTAGCCACAAAGTTTTAGCCAAAGGTGGGGGGAGGGGAAATCTCTGTGGAAATCCAGACCTGAGTAGGATGTTCTAAGCAGCTCACTAAAACTACCCTCAGAAATCACACACGAAGCTGGTAAAAGCTCAAAAGTTTAATGACAGTTCTAAGTGTGCTAACACCGAGCTAAGAAACAAGCTTTGCACAGTAGCAAGAATTTGCTTGCTGGTCAGATGAATGGGTTTGATTCCTAGCTTTCCCATTTAGTAGCTATTAATATATGAGCATAGTACAACACTTCACATCTCTCCACTCCAGTTTCCTGATCTGGAGGCAATGACTTGCTCCATGAGACACTGGAGATGCACTGCTAAGGCATCTAACACAGCGGCCAGCTGACAGAAAGCAGACACTAAAATGCTACCTTCCATTCATTTTTCTGCTGCCTTTGGGCAAGACTTCCTAGCAAATAAGACCCTTAGTAAATGCAGTGGGTCGCTGGGAAATGAATGCGAGTCCCTGTAGCCTGCGGGATTCCCTTATAAAGCACTTCCCCACAGATGTTCTGCAAAGTACTCAAGAGAGCTGTGTGACAAAGAGAACCATCAAAGAGGTTACACGGAGACTATGGAGATTCTTGGAAGGCAGTCGGGGGTGAGAGGACACCTTCACTTTTATCGGTGGCATTAGAATAACTTCCGCAAGGCCCACAGATGGTCTGGGCATAGCATTGAAAAAGAGAAGGCAGCAGCTGTGTTCACATGGCCCATTGGGCGCTGGGTGTGGACCTCTGGGCTCAAGGTGGGTGCAGGAAGCAGAGATGTGAAGTGCTGGGGGAAGCAAGTGAACTGAGGGCCGGCCGGGTGATGGAAAAGCCATCCCATGAATGTGAGCATTGAGCTTCACCCGGCTGCCTGTTCTCCTACCTGATCCGGTTGTCGCAGAATTTGTTGAGATGAGATTGGTTGAGGTAAATTATGCGGGCCGGTGCCTCTAGCTGGTCTCCAACAGACGTGGCCCGGGACATCTCATCCTCTGCCTTCTTGTAGCCCGCAGAAGAACGAACGGGTCCTGCAGAGACGAGGCGCGGGGAAAACAAAACACAAAGAAGTCAGCCTCCAGGCCCGAGACTGCGAGCCGGCTGCAGGCGGGGACCAGCCGCGAAGGATGCTCTGGAGAGACTGGGGCCGCCTATGTACCTAGGCTGCCCCCCCTGGAGACCAGACTGTAGCCACAGCCGCCGCTGCCGCGGCAGGCCCCGCCCCACTCAGCCCCGCCCTGAACCTGCGAGGCCCCACCCCTTTATGACTGAAGACGCCCCACCCCGACCTGTGAGTAGGCACCACCCCCTGGGCCCCGCCCCGCCGTCGACCAGTGAGGCCCCGCCTCTCCCTCAAATCGCCATCCCAACCTGGTTTCGTGGAAAAGGTTCCCCAGCTTCTCTAGCTGTGGATTTACCAGAGACCTCACTCCGCCCTAGACCTTCAGGAGGCCCGGTGGATCCAAGTCAACCCTATCTCGCCCGACCTCAGCTCTCCCGGGTGTCTTGGCGGCCCAGAGCGCACGTGGAGATGGAGCTGGCTGTGCACGTAGCTTGTGGTACCCGCGCTTGCCAGGTTGGCCCAGGGGCGATGGCAGGAGGGCCGCTTTAGACTGCCTGAGACTGGAGAGGAGGCCAACGGAGTCAGCAGCAAAGCCAGAAGACCTCTACCTAGCCGAGGCCACGCCTTGCCCTTGCACTCGGGACCTGGTTTTTCTGGGCTTCTTTGACAGTGTTAAGTCACAATGAGATAAACAGCCCTAGGGAGATGCTCTACTTGTAGTCATCACAGGTGACAGCACCTCTGCTGTGGAATCAGTCACCCACTAGGTGGACGGAGCTTGCCCCCACTGCGAATCCTGCACGAGCTCCTCTGCTGGTGTCCACAAACAAGTCAGATCACTTCAGAGGAGCAACTAACTTCATCTCCAGCTCTGGTCCAATGTGTGAGCTCCCAGTTCCTTGCTTAAGTAGTTCCTGCGGCTCCCACACAAGCTTCCCTGCCTCCCAGTTCTATAAAATTGATAGCAAGCCTTATTTAGAAGCTACTGAATGGGCTTAATTCTCCAGCACTTTTCTTAGGTGTATGCAGACGTATATACTACACTGTGTGTACGTGCGCGTGTACACACACACACACACACACACACACACACACACACACACGCAGCAGCAGCAGCAGCAGCAGCAGCAGTTCCAAACCAGCCCCTCTGGGAATAGACAACCCACCTTGAGATGTAACCCTTAGGAAGAATCAAAGCTTTGCAGGTGGAACCTTGTCTTCCTTAAATATTCATCCAACTAAACTTCATCTTCTCTATCAAAAAGGTGTATATTGCACACCATTTACCAAACTTGCATCTTATGAGAGTAAACTCCAACTTGCTAACTACAGAGATACCTGTTCCCTGACATGGAGAAAAATCTGAAAAGCTACAGTTGTGTTTAAATCATCTTAACTACAAGGATTACAATCCCTCACAGGAGAAAGCGGAATATGAAAGGCAAACTGAGTATCCGAGTGGACATACTCTGCAGACCAGTGAAGGAGTATTAAGCCTGGAGTAGGCTGACATCCAGCCCACACACCTGGGTCGTGTCACAAGCCAGATAAAGCCCTTTTCTGCTCTTCTTGAATGAGTGCAACACACCCAGGCGTTCTCCACACCCAGGGTAGGAGCAATCCCTCACCTCTTTTGCCTTCGCCACCTACTTTCTAGTGCCTACCAGAGCCAGGAGACCATGCCAAGTCCTCTCATTACAGAGAAAGGGCAGCAGGAAACAACAATGTCTCCTTCCATATTGGCTACCCCACCAGCTCTGCTTCCTGGGTTTCAATATAGGAAGACTTGGCTTTGTCTCATTTATTTTCTTTCCATAAGCTAGGAAAGGAATCCCGGGCCTTTCCAAGACTTTGCCACAGACCCATATATCCCCAACCCGGGTTGCTTTTTAACACACCCATGACTTTTAGGCAAATGGAGATACATTTGTGAATAGCCTGTATAAAAGAATAGTATTCTCTCTCTCTCTCTTTCTCTCTCTCTCTCTCTGTCGCTTGACATGTTTCATTTCCCACCTCAGCATTCATTGCCATCGCTTGACATTATTTGTGATGTTTGTTCATATCCGACAGCCCAAGTTCCAGGACACTAGAGATCTGTTTTGTCTACTACAGTTACCTGAACAAGAATCCCAGAGTCCTACAGCTTGGCACATGATGGGAACCCATAAAGAATGTCTTTGAATTTCCCAGGTAGAGCTAGAGTGACCAGCACAGAGGACCAAAGATCTACCATTACCTGGGATCAGTCTGTTGGCAGAACTGCACTAACGTACTGGCTCTCCACTCCTCTAAGCACCACATCCATGAAATCCACATCAAGGGAACTCCCGCTATTTCCTACTTTGTGGACCCTATCCTCCCCGATTCTGCACCACACTGCTTTGTAAGTGATTCTCATAAACAGCCACACCTGAACAATCAGTTGTTAGATGTTGTTTAGGTCACAAAATAGGAGATGTCATCTCTTGTCCTCAAAAAATATCAAGTAGTTTAAGGAATCAAGTGGCAGTCCACAGCATTACAGGTGCCTGGCAGTGAGTGGCCATTTATAACCAAAACTAAGAGTGAGACTCAAGGTGTTAAGGGAGGTCAGAGGTCGCATGTTAAGGGAGGTTAGAGGTCACACAATAACTTGTGCTTTGAGTGGGAAAGAGGCTGTGAGCAGACTATAGATGCCACGCTAGGTTGAGAAGGCCCAGCTTTGACTTGGGCTTCATCTAAAGCCACAGAAGATATCTAAGCAAGAAAGATGAGCATCCAGCAGTGATGGAGAAAGCAGCAGGAAGCTGACTATACAGAGATCAGCTGTACAGTCTAGGCACAAGCTAGTAAACGCATGAGTTGTTTTTGAGAGAGGGAAACTGGTTGTGTGGGCCATAAAGGGCGAGGGAACTGGATACCTGCGGTTTAAAGCAGACTAGGACAAAAAGCATTACAAGCAGAAATAACGGAGAGATTACCAGTGATCAAGGGCACATACTACTTTTAGGACTTGAGTTCAGTTTCTAGCACCCATGTTAGGTGGCTCAGAACTGCCTGTAAATCCGGTTCTAGGGAACCAGACACCACTGATCTACATGGACACTTGCAAGCATACGCCATATATACACACACATACACATAATTAAAAATAATAAAAGAATGGAAACAATAGCTTGCTCAAGCAATTAAATTCTGATAACTACTATTAATGGTGAAGGATTATTGACACAAGTAAGTGGCAACAGAGCAAGATTGACAACATATCTCCCAAGTTTTAGAATGCAACAATGCTCATCTTCCTATATTTAACAGAACCACGCTGTGGGATTTTAGTCTATGAAGAAATGGTTGATCATCCTCAATGCCAAGATTCAAATACATTTCTTCTACCACCATGACCTCATCTTGACCTACCCCTGAACTGGAAGATATATTTTCAAAATAACACAAATTTGTATTGCCTAAGGAAAACACTATGCCATTTATAGCAGGGCACATTATGATGAAGGTTTCAAATTTGGACTCCTGAGACAAACCCTGAGTTAATGCATTTTGCAGATACCACTGCATGATAGCCAAGTGTATGCTTATAACTCCCCCCAAATAAGCAGGCACAGTGTCAGCAGATAGTTGGGTCAATAGATACCTGGTAGAAAAAGAAAGTGAAGGGAAAGGATTAAGTGAACAAGACTAGTTGAATGAATGGGCGCCTCAGTTTGCTCCCACAGAAAGCTGTGAACAACTGATAGCCAAGCCTTTGAGGGAAAACACTTAACTTGCCTAATCCTGAAGAATGGCCATCACAGCAGCAGTCATAAGCTTACAATGAATGAATACAGACTAAACCCAACGGGTTAGATGCCTCCTGAAGGCACCTATGCAGCCATGGAACCATGGACTACTTCCTTATCTGGGCATTGAACCCTGCTTCCCTCAGGGGCAAGCCAGTACCCAGCAGCTACATCTGTGCTGTGCAGTTCTATGGATGCACCGCAATTCTCTGAACTGATGATGGTGGCTACATGCTCAAGGTGAGCCCTGATGAGTCAGCAAGCATGGGAACCAGAAAGGATGGCAGAGGCTGACCTGTAGGGACACACTTTGCAGGCCTGAAGCCTTCTTCCACCCACCAATGAGACCAGGAGGCAGAGGAAAAGTTTCCTTTAAAATAAATACAAAGCAGCTGAAGGACAGCCAGAGTCCCCTACTCCGTCCCATCAGTTTGAGGTCTTTGGTTTCCATATCTGATATAAGCCACACTCTCATCACTCTATCAATTACTCATAACCAGATATACCAAGTAACACATAAAAGAACCCATAGATAATGTATATTACCTTATAAGACAGGACAGCAAGAAACTGAACCAGGAGGAACAAACTACTCTTCACTTATCACCCTGAGGTACCATGGTTCCAGATGTCTCAGACACGGGTCTCATTAGACCAGAGGTTCTCGACCTTCCTGATGCTGTGACCCTTTAATCCAGTCCCTCATGTTTTGATGACCCCCCCCCAACTACAGAAATATTTCATTGCTACTTTACAACTGTAATATTGCTACTGTTATGAATCATAATGTAAATATCTGATATACAGGATGTCTATATGTGACCCCCCCCCAAAAGCATCCTGATCCACAAGTTGAGAACCACTGCATTAGATACACGTACTTAGACCCAGAGACACTAGACCTCAAGAAGAAAGACTCCATAGCAGCTTTCTGGATCCTGGTTTGAATGAACCCTTAAGTGGTTGGAAGGTAACCTAGCAATGATAGACAATAGCTGATCATGTAAAAGCAATGGGTAAAGAGTAGGAATGGGGCAGAGAAGATCGGGCTAGCTACTGTAGCCACACTACTGGCTCCAAGCACAAAGAGCACTGGATACACACGTAGCACCTAGCTACTGTAGACTCTCCAGCAACCCCTGCCTATCATCTCTAGCTCTTCTCTCAGCTCTGGTTCTCCTATCCATCTCTTTTCCCATGCCAGTGGGAGATAGCGTCCATATGTGGTGGCAAACAAATCCACTACCATTTCACTCATGTGCAGCATGTAGGTGATAGGAAGAAAATGCAGCTCGCTGGTTAGGAAACAGGACAACAGACCTCTCCTGGAGACAGGGCAGGTACAGGTAAAGAGGACAGCTCCATTCTAGCCATCGTAGAGCTAACTGCACGGAAATCATGCTTTATCAAAGTGAAAATTCCTAGTAAGCCTTAACATCTACTTGCAGTATGAGCTGGAATAGAAGATATTTTTGTATCTTTATCTTACTAAGATTTATGTAGTATGTATAAATAATATTAGCATAGGTTAAACAGATCCAGGCAGTTACAGGCTTTTAAGTAAGGAAGTAAATACAAAATGGAAGTTACCATAGCTAAATTATTACAAAGTGTTTCATTGAGATAAGGAACATAGGGTGAGAAACCCTTCATTCTGAACTGCATTTTTTTTCCCTAACACAATCAACGTGTCCATGATTCCAAACAATGTTCAGGGCTTACCTAGTTCCTCCATCTCCCTGGCAAAGTTTTACCATCTCTGAGTAGGGATCTGGAAAAAGAAATAATGTAGTTCTTCTAAGTCAAACTTTGTTTAAATGGCCTGTAACTCGCTCTGAGAGTCTGGTGGAGATGAGAGGGAGAGAAGTAATATCAGACCTGGTGTGGACAGTCAAGAATGTGTCTGGGAATAACACAATATCCCACTCCTGTGATACGAAAGACCAGGGCAAGACTTTAAAGAGTTTAAAGTCAGCCTACACGCGCACGCACACACACACAGAGAGAGAGAGAGAGAGAGAGAGAGAGAGAGAGAGAGAGAGAGAGAGAGAGAACACATCTGTATTTATTTGGGGTCCTGGGAGAGTATTTAAAAATCCTTGGAATTTCCTGAGCAGCAGAAACATTGGAGCCTTTCTTATTCACAGTGAGTATCTTTATCCACTCGAGTTTATGCTAAGATATTGGTTGAAGGTTTAGATGCATCTAGGCATGCAACTGATGCCAACCCCATGTTAGAAGTCCAGGACTTTGAATCAGGTCCACCAGCACAACATCCCAACCTATAGGGCAGCTGGAGATTGAGTTCTATTGTGTAGTTAATAATCCCACTAAGAACATCTACATAGAGGAAACCAAAAAAAGCAAAAACAAGACAAAAGCCACTCTGGATACAAAGCTCATGCTAAGGACTCAGGTTGGTGATTCACACTAATGTGCAGACAAGGTGATATATTAAACCTCAAACCTGGTATTCTCCCCCACTAAACCCTAGTACCTTTAAATTTAGATGGTCCTGGGTTAATTCTTATAATGAAACTCATTACAAGTGTAGTATGTTCCTGAATTCTCTGAAGGGCTTGTAATTTATAATGCAATTGATCAGAAATGCTGGTGGTCTGGAAGCCTGAGCTGTAGCTGGTGCACTGGCAAGTGCAATTCTGTGTCACTGACTTAACTTCTGGCCAGTTAGTGTTATAACTGTGAAGTCTTTATTTTTGTATGTGGGAGTACTGTGGGTAGAGGTGTATATGTATGGCGTGTGTGTGTGTGTGTGTGTCTATGTGTGTTATGTGCACACATAGAGGGGTGTACCTGTGAGCACATAGGTGTGGAGGCTAGAGGTCAATGTCAAGTCTCTTCTTCAGCCAGTCTCCACCTTATTTTTAAGGCAGAAACTTTTATTGGACCCAAAGTTTATCATTTAATTAGGATGACTAGCCAATGAGCTCAGAGATGCTCCTGTCTCTGACCCTTATACATGGTTTTTCTGTAAGAGCTAGTAATCCAATTCTGGGTCCCAAGTCTCATGCAGCAAGCCCTTTACCAGCTGAACCTCCAGACCCTAGTATTGTGATCTCTTGAATGATGTACTTAAAAAGGAAATCTTCTTAACAATTGCATAACATCTTAGGCCACAGGACAGACAAGTCTAAAAGCCAGATCTCCAGAAACTTGAGTCCTAATCCCTTATACTTGGCCCTGCTGCTTTGTGAGCCTGCAGAAGCTTAAGTCCTGATCCACTTATGTCTGGTCATGCTACTCTGTGAGCCTAGCTAAACAGCTGCCCATTCAGCAACAAAATTGAAACTGATTATAAAAATCAAAGGTTGACAATTGTTCTAAAAAGTGAAAGTCTAAATATTTTAAGCTTTGGGCCATGTAGGTCTCTCATATTCCTTCTCCTTCTTCCACACCCTCTTCCCTTCCATCTATCCCTTCTTCCTCCTTTCTTAGCACAAAAATCTTTAAAGTTTTTTCTTACTGTTTGTTTCTTCAGAGTCTTCCAAATGCCCTTGTGTTAAAGGATTGGTCAGCAGTAGTAGCATTATTGGAAGATAATGAACCTATAGGTGGGAAGGCCTAATGTAAGGAAGTTAGGTCATTGGAAGGGATATGGGGACTCAGGTCTCGCCCATCCTGTATTTCCTTCCCAGTTACCATGGATGAGAAATTTCTTCCATCATGGGCTCCCTCCATGACACTCTGAATTACTGTTGAACTAAAGCCAACAGGCCAAGTGACCATGAACTGAAAATCTGAAAACCCAGGCCAAAATAAGTTCTTCCTAAATTGTTTACCCAGCTGTTTTATCACACTGTTGGAATGAGCACTGATATACCATTTTTACCTCACATTTTTACTGCCTCCATGACAGTTTGTTAAGCATTAATATGCTCAGAATTCTCTCTCAGTTAGATGATGCTACCCCATCTCTACATCCAGGAAATAATAGCTTACATCTACCACCCAGGCCCAGATCCATGGATATGAGTTGACCCACCCCAACAATCACCCCATAGTGGAACTTCTAGAGCACATGAAAGAGCCAATCCTAGAAATCCAAATTGCAGAATCTCCATGACAGGGCAATAACAGAATATCCAAGAAGAATCCTAGTAAGGATCTAGAATTGATAGTGTAACACAAGGCAGAGACCTCAAGCTAGACCAATGACTTCATGCAATGAACATTTGCAAGCACAGATGTGTGGACAAAAGGGTACACTGTGTGACATACTGTGACAAACTACAGCTTCCACAACAAGATTTTTCTTTTCTTTCTGGTGGAAGGTTACAGGGTGGAGGATAGGTACAAAGGGACGGGGAGATGAATGGAATGGGGAGCATGATGTGAAATTCACAAAGAATCAACCAAAAATTAAATTCAAAAAATTCTATTACTTTACACTTTCTAGAAGATGTGGCCATTCAGACTTTTATAATGAGGGATAAGAGGTTAACACGTCTTTCTCTTACTTGAAAATTATACAAAGGTAGCTCTCTCTATGCCTCTAGGCATGCCTTCACTCTAGGAAAGCAGTCATGACTGATTACAGAGCTTTTTAATCAGAAGCATGCGCACGCACACAAGCACACATGCATGCTTGCACACACACACACACACACACACACACACTTCTTAAGATTTTTCAAGCTTAGCTCTGTCTTCTACACCATATTTGTAAAGCTGTTTCATGGCTCTTGAGAATACAGGCACATCAGTAGCAGTTTGGGTGCTGGGGAAAACGGGCTGATTAGCTCTCCTAATCAGACAGACACAATGGAAATGCTGGGCAAATACAGAATGTGGTTATTTTTGCCTTGGCAGACACACTTCAGAGGCTTCTCAAGACCCCACTTTGCACACACTGTGTCTCTCCAAATATAGCAGATGTGATCCACTCCAAGCAAGAGTTCAGAAGCTCAGAGAACAAAGGGAAGATGACAGTGACGTGTCCGGATTTCTTATTTCTGTCAACACTTAACTGGATTCTTTTTCTCTTCTCACAGGAATAAAGAAAATGCAGCAAAAGTAATAGACTGTGGGCTGTTTATGACTTGAAATATTGAGGATGCTGGATCCATTCAGTTACCAAATACCTCCTACATGTGAGGCTCTTTGCTGGGTGGTGGGAGGGAGAAGTACACAGTTGAAGGCATAGCTTTTTATCAACCTCACACTAACTAGATTTGCTTGGGAGGGGGGAACCTTAATTGGAGAATTGTTTCATCAGATAGTCCTCTGAGCATGTCTAAGAGCCATTTTCTTGATTAATGACTGATGCCGTGATTTTTTTTATAGCAACTCTTTCTGCTATGAGAGATACTCCACTGCTCCTGGGACCTCAAATCTGGACTCCAAGCAGGGACATCAGTTTTAAAATCCTGCAGAGAATTCCATAGCGACGGGTAGTCACACACTGCCGTTATAGGGGGCAGGGTTCAGGATACCATCACTGCCTTAGTACCAAAATCTACACATGTTCCAGCCCCTTCCACAATGGCACAGCCTCTGAATCTCAACTGTACACATCCTTTCACTCACCTCTAGATAGCACCTCACGCTTGACACAGCCTACGCTGTGCCTAAACAGACGCGAACCATGCTTCTTTATTATCTGCATGACATTCATTGTTATTATTAAACATTTTTTATCCAGCATCCGCTGAGTCTGCAGATATGAACCCTGCTAGCACAGAGCACCAAGTTGACTCTACAGAACCCGCACTGACGTGACCCCGTCTACTGGGAATCCCTGCTCCAGTATGCCCTCCTAACACTGCATTTTTACAACACAGCGTTAACCACATGAAGACTTTCTTTGCTTGTTTTCTATTATCACCTTTTGATAATACCCCAGGAGGCAAGGTTCATGCTCATATTAGCTATACATTAGCCAATATGCCTCCCCCCATGCCCCAGAAGAAAGACATGCAGTAAATGTGTCCTGGGCATGAACCAAGTAAACACCAGGACTTCACTGTCCTCCTTAAGTGGGCATAGGAAGGTGCAATTCCTCAAGTTCTATTGTAGCTACTCTGACCACCTCTCCCTCCTAAAGTAACATATAATGGACAGCTGGGGAAAATGGAAATGTCTAGTTGCTTGGAGCTCATGATACCAGGGACGTTCATGTGAGCAACTTTCAGTATGTCGTGATGAAGGATGTTCTGGCTCTATGGTCCTCCTTCTCTTCTGCCCCTCCTTTAAATGATACTGTCTAATGGAGGAGATCGGCTGAGGTTTGGAGAAGAGCTGCCTTAACAGAAATGCCTTCTGCCTCCTCTGGTCTACAGAAGGACAACCTATTCTTCCTGCTTTGATTTACATCGACAGCCTTCGCATGGTCTGCTGGGCTTTATGAAATGGTCAAAGTCTTTGAAAGTGGCTCTGCCTCACCCCTGCAGACATAGAAGCCCTGTGAAGGGGCTCCTAGCTGTCCAGTGAGCCCCCAAACCTCCACAGAAAGAGAATGGCAGGGTTAGGAGAGCAAAACCTGTTGCTCTCAAGCATTCTTAATTATCTCTCATACCTCAGAGAAAGAAACCGGGACCTGACACCTGTGTTCTTCTCTCCCCACCATTCTCCTTCCAGTTCTCCAACAGATCAAAGGCA
Organism: Mastomys coucha; assembly: GCF_008632895.1. NCBI lineage: Eukaryota > Metazoa > Chordata > Mammalia > Rodentia > Muridae > Mastomys > Mastomys coucha. The sequence continues at coordinate 46,594,466 of NW_022196915.1, forward strand.
GAGGCAGCTTTCGAGAGCTTGCCTGATGCCATTGTCCAAGCAATGCCTAAAATCCCACTGAGGGACCTCCCCTTCCAGGCAGAAAATGCTGAGGCCTGAACCATCCACCAAGCACTTTGTACGAAGGGTAGGGGATCACAGGAAGCTCAAAACGAAAGGTTCCTATATTCAGTGTCCCTGTGGATCTTGACAAGGTTTTCCTTTCCCAGGAAGACAGAGGCCCTAAGCCCATGGAAGTCAGATGTCATGTACCAGGGAAAAGCACACTCATTGTCTTTATCTATCAACCGAGGCAGCCCAGCTTGTCATGTTGGCCCATCCTCACTGGTTAGAGGAGCCCAGCATCTGTTTCCATCTGCAATCTTAATGCAACCTTCAAAGTGTGCATAGTAGGACATTAACAAGTCAATTGAGGCCTCCATTCCCAGCACTCTGGCAAAGCAAACTTTCCCAGGATTCTGGCTTTTCCTAACTTTCTCGCTGATTTGACATTTTGTGAATCACATTTTCTTCTCAGACACAGAAGTGAGAATACTTAAATTTAGGAAAATCTGTTACAGCAAAGGCATATGGAGTGTCTGCCTCACAATATCTTCAGCCCATTCAGTCCTGTGAGACCAATCCGGTTCATCATGTCACAGACAGGTCATCTGTAATGACAGTTCTAAAAAGCATGCTAGGTATGGCAGCATATGCCTATCACCCCACCACTCGGCAGGGGAGGGCAGGAGGCACTCTAGTACAAGGCCAGGTTAGGCTACATAGTGGGTTTGAGGCCAGCCTGGGCTACATATGGAGACATTATCTGAGGAAAAAATAAATATGTGTCTTTTGTTGAGCCTACCACTATTCCAAGTATTCTGTATTTACTAACCTATCTTTTTTTATTAGCTATTTTCTTTATTTACATGTCACATGATATCTCCTTTCCCAGTTTCCCCTCCAAAAATAGAATAGAATAAAATAAAATAAAATAAAATAAAATAAAAACAAAAACCTGTTCCCTCCCCACTCCCCCTGCTCACCAACACACCCTCTCCTGCTTCCTGGCTCTGACATTCTCCTACACTGGGGCATAGAACCTTCACAGGGCCATGGGCCTCTCCTGCCCTTGATGACCAACTAGACCATCCTCTGCTATACATATGCTGCTGGAGCCATGAGTCCCACCATGTGTATACTCTTTGGTTGGTAGTTGAGTCCCTGGGAGCTCTGAGGGTACTAGTTAGTTCATATTGTTGTTCGTCCTAAGGGGCTGCAAACCCTTCAGCTCCTTGGGTCCTTTCTCTAACTCCCTCATTGGGGACCCTGTGCAAAGTCCAATGGATGGCTGTGAGCCACTTCTGTATTAGTCGGGTACTGTTTACTGACCTATCTTGTCCCTATATAAGATTACACAACTACTATGGAAACAAGTATAGAATGTCTCTAAACAGTCATGTCCCTCATGTCCCTCTGACAGTCAAAGTCAGCACACAACGGAGCTACCTGCACCCTGGTGATCACCACCTTATGAGTCACAATCTACTTAGAACCAGCCAAGTGCTACCAATAGCTAGATGGATAGAGAAAGTGTGATGCACATATATATTGATGTGCACACACCCACAACAGTGTTACTCTACTACAGAGCAGAACAAAGTCAAACCATTAGGAGGGAAATGGGTGGAAGCAGAGAACATCCTTCTAAGGAACATTAGCCTGACTTAGACAAGAATGCTTTCTCTCATATGTGAAGTCTGGGAAAAAAGAAGGCATGAAAGGGGAGATAGACTATTAGAAAGGGAGAAGGGCTTAAAGAGGGTAATGAGTCAGTATGATCAAAGTACATCATAGGTGATGTACACCAGAGCAGAACTCAAAATTTTGTATAATTAACATGCATGCACTCTTTGTATAATTAACATACACTCTTAGAAATGCAATTTAGAAAGCCATCCACTGTATGACAAGAACTTCAAGTCTCTGAAGAAAGAAATCAAAGAAGATCTCAGAACATGGAAAGATCCCCATGCTCATGGATTGGCAGGATATAGTAATATAGTAAAAATGGCCATCTTGCTGAAAGCAATCTACAGATTCAATGCAATCCCTATCAAAATTCCTACCCAATTCTTCACAGACTTGGAAAGAGCAATCTGCAAATTCATCTGGAATAACAAAAAACCTAGGATAGTAAAAACTATTCTCAACAATAAAAGAACCTCTGGTGGAATTACCATCCCCAACCTTAAGCTGTACTACAGAGCGATTGTGATTTAAAAAAAAAAAAAACTGCATGGTATTGGTACAGTGACAGGCAGGTGGATCGATGGAATAGAATCGAAGACCCAAAAATGAACCCACACACCTATGGTCACTTGATCTTTGACAAAGGAGCTAAAAGCATCCAGTGGAAAAAAGACAGCATTTTCAACAAATGGTGCTGGCTCGACTAGGGGTTAGCATGTAGAAGAATGCAAATCAATACACTCCTATCTCCTTGTACAAAGCTGAAGTCCAAGTGGATCAAGAACCTCCATATAAAACCAGATACACTGAAACTAATAGAAAAGAAAGTGGGGAAGAGCCTGGAGCACATAGGCATAGATGAAAATTTCCTGAACCGAACACCAATAGCTCATGCTCTAAGATCAAGAATTGACAAATGGGACCTCATAAAATTACAAAGCTTCTGTAAGGCAAAGGACACTGTTAATAGGACAAACTGGTAGCCAACAGATTGGGAAAAGATCTTTACCAATCCTATATCCGATAGAGGGCTAATATCCAATATATACAAAGAACTCAAGAAGTTGAGACTCCAGAGATTCAAATAACCCTATTAAAAATGGGGTACAGAACTAAACAGAGAATTCTCAACTGAGGAATACCGAATGGCTGAGAAGCACCTGAAGGAATGTTCAACATCCTTAGGCATCAGGGAAATGCAAATCAAAACAACCCTGAGATTCCACCTCACACCAGTCAGAATGGCTAGGATCAAAAACTCAGGTGACAACAGATGCTGGTGAGGTTGTGGAGAAAGAGGAACACTCCTTCATTGCTGGTAGAATTGCAAGCTGGTACAACCACTCTGGAAATCAGTTTGGTTGTTCCTCAGGAAATTAGACATAGTACTACCAGAGGACCCAGCTACACCACTCCTGGGCATCTACCCAGAAGATGCTCCAACATGTAGTAAGGACACATGATCCACTATATTCATAGCAGCCTTATTTATAATAGCCAGAAACTGGAAACAACCCAAATGTCCCTCAACAGAGGAATGGATACAGAAAATGTGGTACATCTACACAATGGAGTATTACTCAGCTATTAAAAACAATGAATTTATGAAATTCTTAGGGAAATAGATGGATCTGGAGAATATCATCCTGAGTGAGGTAACCCAATCACAAAAGAACACACATGGCATGCACTCTCTGATAAGTGGATATTAGCCCAGAAGCTCAGAATACCCAAAGTAAAATCCACAAACCATAAGAAACTCAAGAAGAAGGAAGACCAAAGTGTAGATACTTTGTTTCTTCTTAGAAGGGGGAACAAAACACCCATCTAATGCCATTGTTGCAGAGACAAACTATGGAGCTGAGACTAAAGGAAGAACAATCCAGAGACTGCTCCACCTGGGAATCCTTTCTATGTTCAATCATCAAATCCAGACACTATTGTGGATGTCAGCAAGTTCTGGCTGACAGGAGCCTAATATAGCTCTCTCCTGAGAGGCTCTGCCAGTGCCCGACTAATACAGAAGTGGAGGCTCACAGCTATCCATTGGACTGAGCATAGTGTCCCTAATAAAAGTGCTAGAGAAAGGACCCAAGGAGCTGAAGGGTTTGCAGCGCCTTAAGATGAACAACAATATGAACTAACTAGTACCCTCAGAGCTCCCAGGGACTAAACCACCAACCAAAGAGTACACATGGTGGGACTCATGGCTCCAGCAGCATATGTATAGAAGAGGATGGCCTAGTCAGTCATCAATGGGAGGAGAGGCCCTTGGTCCTATGAAGGTTTTATGCCCCAGTATAGGGTAATGCCAGGGCCAGGAAGTGGGAGAGGGTAGGTTGGTGAGCAGGGGGAAGGGGGAGGAAACAGGGTTTGTTTTTTGTTTTTGTTTTTGATATTTTTTCAGAGGGGTAGCCAGGAGAGGAGATATCATTTGAAATGTAAATAAAGAAAATATCTAATAAAAAATAAATAATAAAAAAAGAAAAAAGATGGATAGAGATAGATAGATAGACTGATAGACAGACAGACAGACAGACAGACAGACAGACAGACAATGTCTAATTCAGATCGGAAGTGTGCTGGATGGCGTTAATAATGGTTAGATGTGTTTGACTAATCTCACTACCACTATCATTTCTGAAGTACTCAATGTAATGTTTTATAATGTCTCAGCCTTTAAGAATATAAAGTTACCGTAAACACTGTGATGATTTTTATTTATCTCTGTCTTGTCAATATTATTCTTGAGTCAATAAAGGAAAAACAGGTCTAACATTGAAACAGAGTCATTAAAAAAAAAAAAAAAGAAAGAAAGCCATCCTCTTGCATTTAATGATCGTGTGATCTGGTGTGGAAAATTAAGAGCAGGAGAACTGACAGCCATGAACATGGGGTGCTGCCCTCCGCCTGGAAGTCCTCTTCCTCAGTCTGTGCTTTTCCTCAACCTATGTCTAATCATTAGGACACAGCTTAGGTTTTCTCTCCTCTGAGGACATATGGTAACAACCCAGGTTGGGCCATATGACCCTGCTTCAGGTGCAGCTGGTATGGTTCCAAGAAATACCTTGCTACATCTTGCGCAACCCTACCACACATAGTCATACTGTGTGAAGCAATATTCATGAAATGCTAGTAAGAGGCATTGCCTGAAGAGAACGCCAGACAGCGGTGTCCTTGGCCATTGTCTGTCCTCACTCTTGAGAGGCTTCCCTGTTCCACAATGCTCCCTTTGGCCATCATCCACACTCACCCTTTAAGGGTGCTCTACTCTGTTCTGTAAGAAAGCGCAGTGTCCAAACAACTCGATCTCACATGAGTTCTTTCAAGAGAGATCACAAGGACTGGGAAGCTGAGGGAGTCCAGAACAAGATCCCACTCCGCTGTGGTCGGACTTTCCTTGCCTTCATCATGGAAAGGTCAGAACTGCCCTTCCTTGGACCATGGAAGTTCTTCCCTTAGCTCTGAAAGCTTTCCTCGGTGTGTGCAATAGCCCTCCTTGGAGTCCCTGTCTGTCCAGTCAACACTTGTCTTAAGGGCTTTTGAAGTACTTTTCTATTATCAAGATTAAATTCTGTGTGTATATTCTCAACAGTTCTATTAATGTCTCATCTGTTTCCCAGGATCTACATATTCAAACCACATCAGACATTACCATCACTTTGGGCGAACAGCCTTGGGAATGGATCTTAGAATTTTCAGACTGAAATGAGTTATACCTATCATAGTCTTAGTAGTGACCCTATTAGTCTTGAAGACTGTGTGCTTAACTGCTATATTAGTTCTATCTCCTTGCATCCAGAGTCAACTCACCTTTACATGGTCCTATGATGATCTTACTACATCTATCTGTAGTCTCCTTGATTATCCTCTAGGAGATTAACACCGGCAAGAGTGGAGACTCTAAAGCCCTCTATTCCTATTTTTAGTCACAAGTAGCCATATCAACTGGACCCCATCTCCTACATGATTCAGGGGCCTTAACTCCTGAAGGTGTTTTCTTGGATATTGGCAGGCTTGTAGGTCATAGGGGATGAACCCTTTTCAACCAACAGCTTGGAAAACAGGAACCAGAGGACTCTGCCTACTGCTCAACACATGGTCACCCATATCTCTGGCCCTGGTGGAGGCATGACCTTCTTATCTACTTGGGAGATCTTACCAATACATCACTAAACTTCATAGGATTACTCACTGGGCAAAGGCTTTCTAATAAGGAACAAGGGAAAAGAACATTGTTTCCTCCTGGAAGAGTCAGTATAGTTGGGCCTGCCTGCCTCTGACCTGGGAAAGAACAACTGTCTATTCCGGAGGCTTTGAAGTAGTATGAAGTCTGTCTGAAACATAGATGACTCGTTGGACCTTGTCACTGTTGCTCTAGAGAGTGCTGTGCTCTGTTCTGTAATAAGCACCTCAGTGCAGAGATCGTCTAGAGAATACCCACTAGATGAAGAAATCATTCCTCTTTGGCTTTTAACCTCCTGCATGTATGCAACTCAGGCCATGCTGCAAAGCAGGCCAGCAAGGTAGAGAATACGAGTATTTGTATTTATTTTTTTCCTAAGCCCCATTCATTAAGAATATTACAAAGCATACAAATGTTATTCAAATATGTGGTGTTATGGACGTTACCCAGAAATCTTTGCAAGTGGGACTTCATTATATTTACTGTTATTATGTGTATACATGTGGTGGTGAGGATGGAACCCAGGGCTTTATGCATGCTAGGCAAGGCCTCTATCACTAAGCTGGAGCCCAACTCCAACATCCACTTAAAAATAATCAGATAGAACCTGTGAGTGATACTATTTAGGTATCTCACCTTACAGAAACATCACCACAATCATGGCACACACGGAGAAATTCTGACCTGACCAGTGATGCTTTGTCATTATGGTAACCTACCATAGAGTCACCACAGTCATGACAGTCAGCTCTCTGTCACTATAACAAACACCAGAGAAATAAAATTACAAAAAGAAAAGGTTGATTTTTTTTTTTTTTGCTCATACTTCTTGGTAGTTTCAGTGCAGTTTTTTTTTTTTAAATTGGCCTGTGATCTGATCCCCAATACTAAGTGGAAATGTGTGGTAGAGCCCCCCTGCCCACCTCATAGCCAGTACACAAGACAGAAAGAGAAAAAAAAAGTCTGGAGCCTCACAATCCCCTCTAACCTCAGTGACAAAGGGACTCTCAGTATGGTCTGATCTCTTAGGGACTACATTCCTCCTACGCAGTGTGGTCCGATCTCTTAGGGGCTACATTCCCTCCTATGCAGTGTGGTCCGATCTCTTAGGGGCTACATTCCCTCCCATGCAGTGTGGTCCGATCTCTTAGAGACTACATTCCCTCCTATGCAGTGTGGTATACATTCTCTCCTAAAAGCACCTAGTAGGCTGCCAACCCTTTAGCACACATACTTTTGAGGTGGCTCCAAATCCAAAGAATAGAAATACTCTATGTAATTCAAACCTAGAGTAGTTTCATATTTAAAAACACTTCATTCAAATTGGAACAATAATGAAAATGATTGACATGTTTATGATAATGCTGATAGCGATGGTGACATTTTCATCCTTAACTCCAATAAGAAGACAAGAAACTCATAAGAGTTGTAAGGCACAGCAGATAGATGATGGCTGATGACCGTGTGTTTCAAAATAGCTAGAGGAGAGAATTTTCATTCTCCCAAGGACAAAGAATAATAAATGTTTGTGGCTATGAAATTCTAGCCAACCAGCCCTGACCACTATACATGGCAAACAGTGATATAGTCTACATCCCATAAAAATGCATAACTACTATGTGTTGATGAGAGAGAGAGAGAGACAGAGACAGAGACAGAGACAGAGACAGAGACAGAGACAGAGAATACAGTTTTCTATACTCAATACACTGCCTTTAGTTCCCATCTCCTAATTAGGCGAGTGACGAGTGATGAAACTTCTTTAAAATTCAGGACCATTGCCAGGTAGTGGTGGCGCACGCCTTTAATCCCAGCTCTTGGGAGGCAGAGGCAGGTGGATTTCCGAGTTCAAGGCCAGCCTGGTCTACAGAGTGAGTTCCAGGACAGCCAGGGTTACACAGAGAAACCCTGTCTTGGAAGAAAGAAAGGAAGGAAGGAAGAAGGAAGGAAGGAAGGAAGGAAGGAAGGAAGGAAGGAAGAAGGAAGGAAGGAAGGAAGGAAGGAAGGAAGGAAGGAAGGAAGAAACAAACAAAGAAACAAAGAAACAAAGAAACAAAGAAACAAAAAAAAAATGCTGGACCATGTTGTTCTCTAATCCCTGGCATGTCCCATGTGCTGAAATTGAGTGAATGTACTGTTTTCCTTATTTTGTGTGGGAATATAATGACATATCTTGGTAATAACTGGCCTGAATTAGAACTAGTATGATGCATACCTTTGCAATTACTTCCAAATGTTTTGATTCATCGCCTAATCCCAGACCTAACTGTGACAGAATCCTAGCTGTTCCTCCACCTCCCTGCTGGGCTTCTGAATCTCACCATCACCCTCCTCTAACCTCACCTCACTCCATCACTCCACATGTGGATGCTGCAGTAACTTCCTTGCTCAGCCTCTTCTTGATCTTACCCTTGAGTGATAGCCACACAACAGCCAGTAACATTTTCAAACTGTAAGCTAAATTAGTTAATCACTCATCAAATCAGCCTGACAGCTTGTGAGACACTTCAAGTAGACAGCAAACTCCTCTTTGTCTTCATAAGTTGTATAACAAAACCCCAGATCGGTGCATTTAAAATGGACACAAATGAGTTTGCCTGATAGTCCTGGCATCTGAGAACTCCCTGTTGGAAGCTGCACACGAGGCAAGAGTCTTCTTGCTAACACATTACACAACATTATATATGGGTCAGTGAGAGCCAGTAAGAGTATCAAGCCCACCTGTTACAAAGACCTCACTCTTCTGAGAGTGAAGTCTTCTACAGTGATGTCATGCAGACACTCACAAGTGCTGAGCTCCCATAACCCCCCCAGTTGCCTTCTGGAAGCCTATTTCTTCACACTGTTGCATTGATGATGAGATTTCCAACACATACCTTGGGGGTTTCATTCAAGCCACAGCCTCCACCATGAAATGCCAGGTTCCACTCTAAATTCAAGGCCTTCCCTGCTATCTTTCATATAAGTCTTGTCCTTCCCTGCTCCTTCTGCCTACAGCGACCTCAGCTGGAAATCCTTCACATCTCTAGTCCTTTATATTTGGGCCTCTAAACCCAAAGACAACCTCCCCAAATGGAATTCTTAAAAGGAATATAATTTAACTACATTCCACACACAATTCATCATCCACAGAGCCCTGAGCAAGGTAATGCATAATTCAGTATCTTGCTGTCCCTTTGTTAAGAGGATGTACATCTGTTGAATGGTTGCTGCTGAGAGCTAAAGACTCATCCTATGGTAAATTTTCTGAACTCTATAAAAATGTTTGTTCATCTGGTATAAAGGCTGAAAACACAATCTCAGCACAGTGATCACTCTGGCTATAAGAAAATCATGTGGAAGCCAGGCAGTGGTAGCACATGCCTTTAATCCCAGCATTCAGGAGGCAGAGGCAGGCGGATTTCTGAGTTTGAGGCCAGCCTGGTCTACAGGATGAGTTCCAGGCCAGTCCAGGGCCATACAGAGAAACCCTGTCTCGAAAATTCAAAAAAAAAAAAAAAAAAAAAAAAAAAAAAAAAAAAAAGAAAGAAAGAAAGAAAGAAAAAGAAAAGGGTGAGCAATGCAGTTAAAACCCCAACTCATTATTGAGGAAACTTAAGAAGAATGAGTCTCTTAACTGTAAATGACCCCAGATACTGGCAGGCTCCTGATCAGAACTAGACATGGCTAAGTTATGCAATTTACTTATTATAATTACAAATTACAATGTATAATTCTATAAGCAAGAAACTTATAAGGAACCCATTAGTTGAGATGGCTGTGGTTACGAAAGGTTCAACATCATAAAGGCACTTGCTAAACACCTGGTACAGAGTTACCTTACTGCCTTGAAGTTTACATAAGTCACATTTGTTAAATTCATTTCTTCCCAGAGTTTCTCAGTGTGAACACCATTCACTCTACCAAAAAAATTCTTCTATCCCATTCATCAATGAGCCTAAATTTGTGATTTCAATGATGCAGGCCAATAATGTATGCATCAGTCCCTTCTAGCCACATTACTGCTGGGCTAAGCTGTATCCCATGTTCTTCTTGCACAAATATCACTTGTATTGCTAAACAGCCAATAAACAATCTGCTCTGTCTAATACATGTATTAGATTTTGATCATAAAACATACTACATCACAAAGATCTTTGCCAGACTCACAACTGGTCAAAATGCAGAGGAGAAGTGTCTGTGGAATGTTCCCTTCCTTGAAAGACTCAGAGCCACATTGATGAAAGGAGAGTGGAAAGATTGTGAGAGCCACACTTTGGGGAAAACTGGGGTGAAAGTGTCATCTTGACACAACTGGACAGCCATACTCTTGAACTCACAGAAGCTATTGCTGCCTGTACAAGATCCAAACAAGATCAAGCCAACAGACCTTCTAGCACCAATGAGAGATGGATCCATGAACTCCTCCTCCACTAGCTAAGAACTATTGATTGTTGTTGGTGTCTAGGAAACAGTAATTTTTTTTCAGGGGTATGCTCCAGCAGATGGCCCCAAATCCATGACATATGGACAGGGCTAATTGTACTAAGTACCTTATGAGAGACAGACAGACAGACACACAAGAGAGAACATGAAGTCTGGAAGGGGATATAGAGGTGGGGAGATGGATCTGGAAGGATTTAGAAGTGGTGAGATGGACATGGTGAAAATCTTGGAAGAGATGGAGGTGGGATGTTGATACGAACAAAATATATTGCATACATGTACAAGATTCTCAAATATTTTTTTAAAATATAAAAGAAAAGCTTAAATATCACTTTCATTGGGGTCTTGATGCTTTTCCACAAGTTACTTCTATGCAGAATTTCCCTAAATTTTTAATGTATGAAAACTACATTTTCAAGCATAAGTCTTTCAATGCTTAATTCAGTATTTGTTGATCAAGCTGAAGGATATATTGTTTTAATATTTGGGCTCTTCTTGAAAACATGCAAAATCTAAAATAATAGAGTGGTGTATCTTAAATACATGTGTGTCTATAAATGTTCCTTTAGCCAATGAATTTCTGGAAAATACTTAATATAAACAAACAAAATATCAATCTTTAATTGCACCTTCCTTAAACATACTACATTAACATATAACTTATACAATGTAGCTATTTGTTCATATAAACCAACTGGAAACTTGCAAGGGAAGAAAAGCATATACATACATATACATGTACATACATATATACATACATACATACATACATACATACAAAATAGACTTCAAACTAAAATCAATCAGAAGAGATACAGGAGGATTCTTCATTCTAATCAAGAGAACAATTACCCAGAAAGACATCACTATACTAAGCATATATACTAAATTCTAGAGCACCCGGTTTGATAGAAATCATACAACTAGACCAGGAGATTAACTCCAAGTTAGTAATAGTCAGTGACTCCAAAACCACATTTTCTCTAACAGGCAGGTCATCTGGGCAAACACTAAACAGAAAACACCGAAAATCAAATGACTCCATTCACCAAGTGGACCTAATGCATATGCACATATTCTACCCAACAACAAAGAATATACAGCCTACTCAGCATCCTATAGGGGCCTCTCTAAAGGAGAACACAAAATATATTTTTAAAAAATCCGACAAAATGAGGTAAGTTCATGTAACCTATCTGACCACAAAGCAGTAAGGCTTAAAATCAATAGCAAGAAATCTCTAGTAATTACATAAACTCATGGAGATTAAACAGCATATTCCTGAGTGGATCAAAGAAGGAATCAAGAAAGAAAATGTAAAATTCCTGAAATTAAATGAAAGTGGAAGAACAGCAAAGCCTCTGAGACACAGGGGAGCAGCCCTAAGAGGGAACCCACAGCTCTGAGTGCCTGCATTAAAACAATCAGGAAGAGCACAGAGAAATAACGTAATGGTGTAACTCAAGGAGCTGTTAAAAACAAGAACAAATTAAGCCCAAATCCGGCAGATTGGAAGAAGTCATCAATAACAGGTCAAAAACTAAACGAAATTGAAACAAGAAAAACAATATAAAGAAGCAACAAACCTAAGAACTGATTCCTAAGATTGGCATCTCCTTGGTCCAACTGATCAAAAGAAAGAGAGAGAGGACTCATGTTAACAGGCTCAGAAGTGAGCAAGAGGCTCTAACAGAGTCACCAAAAAGATTAGATACTATGATGAAATAGTTTAAAAATCCGTACTACATTAAGTTGGAAAATCCAAAAGAAATGAATGGATTTTTAGATTTATGCAAATCATCAGAGTTAAGTCATAAAAAGAACAACAACTTAAACAGACCTAAAGCAAATCAAGAGAGGAAAAAGCTCGAGCCCAGATGGGTTCACTCCCAGTAGATGCCATGCATTCAAACATCTACATCCAGTCCTTCTTAAACTATTCAAAGACATAGACAGAGAGAGAGAGGGAGAGAGATGTCTCCAAATGCCTGTGAAGCCAGCAGTTCTCAAATACCAAAACCAGATAAAGACACAACAGCAAAAGAAAACTGCAGGCAATATTCCTGATGAACATAGATGAAAATTTTCTCAGTAAAACACTTACTTGCAACCCAAATTCAGGCATGTATCAAAAAGATCATGCACTTTTATCAAGTTGCCTTTTCCAAGGGATAAAGGGATAGTTCACCATACATAAGCCAACACATGCAAACAATCACATGGGCTTAAAGACAAAAGTCACATGATCACCTCAATACATGCTGCAAAGACCTTTGCCAAGATTTAACATGCCTTCATGATAAACATCCTAAAGAGATAAGTTCATGTAACCTATCTGACCACAAAGCAATAAGGCTTAAAATCAATAGCAAGGAATGTAGGACAGGAGAAAAGATACCTCAACATAACAATGGCTTTATACAAAAAAACACAGACACCATCATAAATGGAGGAAAAAACAAACACAATGCCACTGAAATAAAAAATGAGCCGGGCCGACTAATACAGAAGTAGAGACTCACAACCATCCATTAGACTGAGCACAGGGTCCCCAATGAAGGAGCTAGAGAAAGGACGCAAAAAGCTGAAGGGTTTGCAGCCCCTTAGGAGGGACAACAATATGAACTAACTAGTACCCTCAGAGCTCCCA